>NC_134876.1:35189704-35202204 GCF_041734735.1 Babylonia areolata
GCGAAAAGGATGTTGACAGTCTGTAGACGAAACGAGCGTGGGCGTTCCCCTCCCACGTGTTCTCTCAATGTGTGATAAATCGTGGGAAGTCCCCCTTATTTTTTATCAAAAATATTTCCTTTTATCATCGGAGTTGGTTTCTTGTTTTTTTCCCAATGCAGATCTTAGAGAAAATGAAAGAGAGAGGAAAAGAAAAGACAACGATGACAATGATAATGACAGTGGCGTTGGTGAAGACGTCAACAGTAATAACACTGAAACCCATCTAATTATTGTATTTCACATTAAATGGATCATCATGCATCGACCACAAATTTATCATCGGAATCAAAAGCAAACAACGCAATAAAGGCAATGTGTATAACTATAATATAATATCATATCATATCATATAATATAATACTTGAACCGAATCTTTCCCGAGGGATGTTGGAAATAAAATCAAAATGATTTAGCTCTTTTTCATGAAGATACGGGGGACATCCCACGCTTTCTCACACATCCCACAATTTCGCGCAGTTAAGAGAAAACGTGGTAGGGGAACGCCCGCGATTTCTCGCAATCCCACGATTTCTCTCAAAGTGAGATCTAAAAGTGAGAGAAGTCGTGGGCTTACAGGGTCAGCCCGCTAGACCCGGCGGATTCTTGACACGAGTTTCATGTGGACCGGTGAAGGCGCAGCGGGTTGTCGAAGGAGCACGTGAGTTGAACTGAAGGCCGATCAATGCAGTACTTTTGTGGCGGGAGTAAACGAACTAAACTTACCCTGTGTGTACATCATGTCCGTTTGGCATTTTGTTTTGTTGGTTCACAACTAACAACGGATGTGTGGATATTATCACCGACAGGAAGTGTCGCTCAACAAATAATAATGACAACAAACAAAGAATGTCACACGCTGGTCGTATGCATCTTTTACTTTCGTTCCACACTCGTGGCTAGCTTGCCAGCCAGTGTGTGTGTGTGTGTGTCTTGTGTGTTTGTCTGTATGTCTGTATGTCTGACTCTCTGACTGCTGTTATTGCCATTTACAGATCAAAAACCCACCACGATGACCATAAACAAAGTGTGAGGCTGCACTCGGCACTGGATGGCCCACTACCAACTGATCAAAATGATGATGATGGTGTGTGTGTGTGTGTGTGTGTGTGTTTCTTTTCTTTGGTTGTTTTCTACTGTTTATCACGGTCAGTTACGTTGTGACTTGTTGTCTGGTGTGGTCTTCCTCGCTGATGTTTGCACAGCCCTTCCCCGCTCTGTTGGTAAGGGTCGATCGGAGTTTCTCACCTTGTTTTTGCACCCATGCGTTCCTCCTCCTCCTCCTCTTCCTCCCCCCTTCTCCTTCTTCTGTGTGTGTGTGTGTGTGTGTGTGTGTGTGTGTGTGTGCATAGGTTCCTCTTTTTATCAAATGTTCTGTCTTCTTTGTCTGTCTTCTTTAATTTTGTTTTGTTGAAAATAAAAACATTTAAAGTCTTTTTTTTTCAAGCAGGTCCTATTGTGAAGACATTAGTCACATACGTAAAATGTATTAAATAGGACGACATTTTATCTTATAAGATTTTCTTGTTGTTCTGTTCGCGTATATCTATATTGTGTTGTGACATTTTCCTTCGCGGTGCAAGAATCGACCATGCAACAGCCACTCAACCACTGCGAACAGAACCTTGTCCTCAGCAAACAAACGGCGGGGACTTGGGCAGAGGGACTTCATTCCTATGCTTCCCGCCAGTAAACCATCCTACCTTCAGACTGTCACATCAGAGAGATAAGAGAACCAGAGGGGTCGGAGGGCGGGAGGTACGGGGGGGGGGGGGGGGGGGAGAGGCGTGACTTCCTACAAACCCGTTTTACATTGAACGGTTCCGCGCTTTTCATTATTTTCATCTGGTCGCCCTTCTCCTGATAACTTTGTCGTATTGTATTTTTTCGGCGAAGGATAACTTAGTGCCCTTTTACTGTAATGTTTCATGTTTGTTACTGTTAGCGACAGACCACTAAATACCTTTCGTCCACTTGTCTGTTTGTTATTGTTAGCGACAGACTACTAACTACCTTTCGTCCACTCGTCTGTTTGTTATTGTTAGCGACAGACTACTAACTACCTTTCGTCCACTCGTCTGTTTGTTATTGTTAGCGACAGACTACTAACTACCTTTCGTCCACTCGTCTGTTTGTTATTGTTAGTATTGTTAGCGACAGACCACTACCTTTCGTCCACTTGTCTGTTTGTTATTGTTAGTATTGTTAGCGACAGACTACTAACTACCTTTCGTCCACTCGTCTGTTTGTTATTGTTAGCGACAGACTACTAACTACCTTTCGTCCACTCGTCTGTTTGTTATTGTTAGCGACACACCACTAACTACATTTCGTCCACTTGTCTGTTTTCTTCACACATTGTTAGTCGCATTGTTGCTTGTCTTTGTTGTGTTCTGCTTCCTTCTATGCTTTGTTGGTGTTGTTATTGATTTTTTTATGTAACACAATCGTTTCTTTTCGGATCAGTATCTTGTGTCTTCGATTTACTGCATCGGGCTTCTTCTTCTTCTTCTTCTTCTTCTTCTTCTTCTTCTATATGATTGACATTGTTTCTTTCGAAGTTTTCAGTTACCTTAAGCTCTTCAATCAAATCGGGTTTTTAATGTGGTTGGCCTAGGGTTCATCTGATTATATTTTTTTTAAATCGTGTCAGTTATACACACGCAGACGGTTTTGCACACACACACACACACACACACACACAAACAAACAAACAAACAAACAAACAAACACACACACACACACACACACACACAAACACACACACACACACACACACACACACACACACACACACACACACACACACACACACACAACAGTGCTGTGTCACTCTGCAGATCACAACACGCATTCAACGACTGGATGACTTTTTATCTACCGGGTTTGTGCAATTGCCTTGATAGCTTTACATGATTCTCTCTCTCTCTCTCTCTCTCTCTCTCTCTCTCTCATTTTTAAAGTATTGGGACAACAGCCCACCACAGCATTTTCATTTGTTTGAAATCTGAAATTAGCAACCTGCGTGACCAGATTACAAATGAAGCAAATACAACGATATCAACAACAACAAAAGAAACGATGACAACAACAGCGACGGTCCTTAACAACAACCGTACAACATTAATTTTTAACGGCTGCATTCTAAATTCCTCGGTCCATTCTATCTGTGCGACCATGCCCTTTCGACAGTGTCATGGGAAATGTCTCGGATGGGATGCTGTACGGAATGAGGGACAACTGGGTGTGATGTCAGTTCTGGCAGGATGACAGCCTCCAATGCTCAGTGTGAAGCCCCAGAATGACACCCCCACCCCCAAGTCAACTCCATTGAGTCATTCTAAAAATATCTTCTTTTTTTTAAAAAGACCTGAAATGACTCAAGTGGGGAGTTAGCCGGGGAAGACTCCAATCCTTGCCCCGAAAAAACTCTACGCCCTGGAAAAAAAAATCAGATTAATCAGAAAACACAAGTTAGTATTATTACATGTGAAAATAACCAGGGTTGGTTTAATTCTAGGCAGCACTCAACGCACTCCAGAGCTAGTCCTAAAAGCCACTCACTCCATCATGATGATGAGTTAATTTCGGCTGGTGTCTTTTCCACTCCGCCAGTCGGGGGCGTTACCTGATAAACTCCACACGAACACGAGTGGAGTGTAGTATGCCCATTCCAAACCTCCATGACAGAAGGGTGTGTAATTCAAGGCAGAACCACTGGCCCGGAAATAACTCCACGTTAGTCTTCAGCGCACATGGGATGAAGTCATGCCAGTTCACACCACCGCCCCCACACCCACACACACACATACCCCTCCAATCACCTCTCAAGATTTGTCTTGATTTTTTTTTCTTCTTCAGAATTTGTGTATTTTGACAAACTCCTTGTTTGTGTGCAAATTAAAGATATTCCAATTGGCAAAAGGAGTATGATTTATACAAGTCATAAGATGGAGAAAAAATGAATGAATTGAAAGGCCTGCCGTGAAATAGCTCCCAAGGGGAGTGTTTCTGGGCCACGACCCCAGTGGTAGAGTCAATGGGTACTTTTGGGTCATTTCCAGTTGCCTACACAGGACTTTCAGGACAACTATACTGGGTGATTGATCGAGCCAGTGACGTATAATTGACTGGCATACAGTATGTTGTGGGAAAGGGGGGGGACTGGGGGCAGACGGGTGTGAGTGTGGGAATGTCCCACACTGTGTGGCTGAGAGTGGTAAATGAGGCCAGTTTGTACTGTGGTGTTGGTGATTTCCTATGTGCTTTGAATACTACGGGCAATTGACCTTTCCGACGATGCTGGCAGGCTGTTATTGCCAGTGAACGTTTCGCTGGAAGAGGTATCCCACCGTCCATGACTAAACAATCTGTCTGTCTGTCTGTCTCTCTTTCTCTCTCTCTGCCTGTCTCTCTCTCTCTCTCTCTCTCTCTCTCTATATATATATATATATATATATATGTGTGTGTGTGTGTGTGTGTGTGTGTGTGTGTGTGTGTGTGTGTGTGTGTTCGTTCTTTAGTTTAGCGTCTTTTCACTATTAGTGATATTAGACAATTAAAAAAAAAGGGGGGGGGTTGGGAGGGGTAGGGAGAGGGGAAAGAGAAGTAAGAATAAAACAGAAAAGGTAGAAAGCTACTAAGAAATGCATAACTAACATGAAATTAGCTTTAACAGTAACAATTCAATAATGATGATAATAGCTAAAACCAGTAACATGATTATGAAGTACATTAAAGGAATGTAGAAATAGGGCTATGAACTAATGCCTTTGAAAGTTCTACTAAATGAACCTCGTTAGAAATAACTTCCCCAAAATCATCTGCAGAATAATTACTCTCTGTAAGATACTTGGGCAAGAAAATACGTAACTGCTGACATTGAAACGAATTTTGGTGCAAGCCGAATTGCTTACCACAAATGCATATAACATTTTTACTATATTTTGTCTTCAGCGCGTCAAGTTTTATACGGAAGAAAGTAGATGTTATTAATCTTGTATAGCAAGCAGAAGAATTTGGTATTTTTTCTTTAATAATACGTTCGGGGAATAATGTCCCTTTCTGTTTTGAAGACTTTGCCTTCCATCGTTTATGAAATCGACCCCATGCTGTTTTTTCTAACACAGTGTATGCTTCTTTCACGGAAAGTCGGACAAGTATTTTTTTCGATTTTTCTGAATCTTGTGCTCCTTTTTTAGCTGCTTTATCAGCAGTTTCATTGCCATAAATGCCCACATGAGAAGGCACCCAACAGCAACTGACATCAGTACATTTAATCCTCAAACAATGTACCAAATGATTTGCCTCAATAACTAAGTCAGGTCTTGTTTCAAGGCTAAATGATTCTAGAGCATAAAGTACTGATTTGGAATCAACAAAGAATGCTATTTTCAAGAAAACTGTTTGATGGCTCACCAAGTAGCTCAATGCTTGTATAATAGCAACAAGTTCAGCCGTAAAAATGGAAAGATTCTTTCCAATAAAGTAAGATTTTTCAACTTTAAAAGCGGGAATAGTAAACGCCGCGCCAGCATTTTTGTCATTTGTGTCTGTGTGTGTGTGTGTGTGTGTGTGTGCGCGCGCGCACTGTGGTTGTATTCCTATTTCCCAGGCTCCGCTGAGGAGGTAAGGGTGACGACCAGCACCACCCACCTGCCATAACTCACCTCAGGAAAGTGACACCACCTCCCAGGTCGTGACGCAGGTGACACTAAACAGCGTGACATTGTGACTGATGTCTTGAAGGATGAATGCCACACCACGCTCAGGTGTCACTTTCTTTTCTTTTTATTTTTTTAAAGATGTTTCGCGGCATCTGCTCAGTTACGGTTTAAAAACTTAAAAAGGGGATATTCGGTGCAGAGTCTTCGCATGCTATTGGTAAGATGGTGTGGGGGGGGGGGGGGGGATGCGTGTGTGAAGGCGATAGTACGGATTTGGGAACAAAAGGAATCGGGGTAGGTCTACTATTCAGTTCGTCAGTGTGTTGAGTGGTGTAGTGTGCCAAGTGTTGTGTGGTGCGGTTTTGTGTGTATGAAGTGTTATGTGACGATATGTGTGTACCATGTGGTGTTGTGATGCACTGCACCATACTTGAGCGTGTTGTAATGTGCTGTAGTTTGTTGCGTTGTCGCAACAGATTTCTCCGTCAATGTGAAATGCACAGAGCACGTCGCCACAACACAGCAAAGCGCAACTCCTCTCTCTCTCTCTCTCTCTCTCTCTCTACCGCTCTCCCCCCAAGCCCCCCCCCCCCCCTCCCTCTCTCTTTCTCGCTCGCTCGCTTCCTCGATCTCCATGTTTATGTGAATATTTTTTGTACGTGCCAAAGTGGATTCTTTTGTAAACTATGCCAAGAATAACTTTAATGGCGTCACTCTGGACTCACATGTAAATGCGCACACGGCTGTCCTTGTATTTCCCCTTCACGGATGAAATATATTTAAAGTTCAGTGTATCTGATTTAATTTCTCCCTCATGCAGATGTGCTGAAGAAACTGAACGTCACTTTGTGTTGTTGCCCTGCTCTGTTCGTATCATCTCCCCCACCCCCACCCAACACCCCCTCTCTCTCTCTCTCTCTCTCTCTCTCTCTCTGTCTCTGTCTCTCTCTCTCTGGAGGGTAAACACTTCCGAACTGTTCTGGCAGGACGTGTTTAATTGGAGCTGCGACAATTTCTTTTTTCTTTTCGTAATTTATACAAATTTTCACCAAGTAAGTTGCGTGATCATCAGAATTTCAAAATGCCATGTAGTAACGAACAATATCATATAAAAATCGAAACATTTCCAGCCAGTATTAATGATCTTGAGAAGAAAAGGTGAAAGGTCGATACATCAAGTTCTCGGACATCAAAGCCGTCCTCACCTTTTACAAAGTGCGGGGATTATTTCACGGACTTGTCATACCGCCCAGTTGTGACAACAGTGTGAACGAAAAGGTTCGACCCAAACAGTAATTGAACGACAGTGACCGCGATGAGGAAAACACCAGAAATCTGACGTCCAGGGACCTTCAAGATTCTACACCTTACCCCCTACCATCCAGCCCTTCCCCTTGTCCCCCTCCTTCCTCTTCCCCTCGTTCCGACCTCCCTCCTCCTTCCCCCCCTACCCCCATCCTCAGACTCCCACACTTGACACCGTCACATGCAGGGACGCACGAACATCCAGACAGAAAACTCTTAATGGAAATTCCCATTGCAGACCAAACAATACGGACCAAGAGTGGTTCAATCATTTTCAGTCCGTATTTAAAACAATCGAAAACATTACGGAAATTCCTGGCGTCATATTTGAAGACAACCAATATCATGCAGAGGAGCTAGATAAAGCAATTGACTCAGATGAAATAAGAAAGGCTGTTCGTTCTCTGAAACGGAATAAAGCTCCAGGCTCTGATAACATTTTAGCAGAAATGTTAAAACAGTCTTTAAATCAGATTATGCCTTTTCTTTTGCATTTGTTCACCCACATATTTGATACACAGCAATATCCAAATGTGTGGTATGACGCTATCATCGTGCCTCTGCATAAGGCTGGTGATACTGACAATCCTAGTAATTATCGAGGAGTATCTTTGATCAGTATACTAGGGAAAGTTCTTGCAAAAGTATTGAACAACCGGTTGGTAAAATGGGCTGAAGACAGTGGAAAAATCGCCGAAGAACAAAGTGAATTTAGGTCTTTGTATTCTACATCAGATAACATTTTTGTTTTGTATGCCAAAGATACCCCTTGAAAAGTTCTGGGAAATTGTAAGTTTGTTTTGTTGATTTTAGAAAGGCATTCGATACAATAAATAGAAATATTCTGTGGAAAGTACTTCGAAAAGGTGGTGCTGGAAGCAAAATGCTAAAGATGTTGCAGACTATGTATCGCAGTGTGAGATCATGTATTAGGTGCCCAGACAGTCTTACAGTTTGTTTTTTCGAGTGTGAAACAGGGGTGAGACAATGTTGTGTACTCTCGCCCAGATTATTCTCATTTTTTATAAACGAACTGGCTACAGAAGTTGCCCAGAATGGACGATATGGTGTACAGTTAACACCCGAGATAATCCAGATCTTGATCTCGTTATTTGCCGATGATGTAGTTTTAACTTCTTACTGTCCAGCTGGTCTTCAAAATCAAATTAACATTCTAAAACAATATGCGGATAACTTTTCCATGGAACTTAATCTTGAGAAGACGAAAATCATTGTATTCAGGAAAGGAGGGTTCTTGGGTGTAAATGAAAAATGGAAATATGGTAATGCAGACATCAGTGTTGTAAATAGTTACATGTATTAAGGGTTACATTTTACAACCAAATTATCCCTGACATGTGCTGTGGAAGAGCTTGCCACTAAAGCCAAAATCAGAACAAGTCAACTTCTCAGATGTCTTTGGAAGCTAGGAGATGTACCCAGGGAGGTCTTTTTAAAAATGTTTGATACCCATGTTGCTCATGTTTTACTATATGGCACAGAAATTTGGGGCTACCAACAGTTTGATGTCACTGAAAAGATATATATGTTTGCATGTAATAGGTACTTGAATGTTGGAATGCAGACACCAAACATTACGGTACTTGGAGAACTTGGCCGCTATCCAATGCATGTGTTAGCAGCCGAAAGATGCATACGCTTCTGGCTTAAAGTGTGCAACATGCCAGAGGAAAGACTGCCCAGAAAGGCCAAAAACAGGTTATCCATTTACAAGAGTTGGGCAAAAAGACGTGGTCGTTTCATATCAGGCAGTTGTTATGTTTCAACGGATTTGGAGATGTGTGGCAACAGCAGAATGCTGGTGATGTAAGATGTTTCCTCTTTACGTTTAAACAAAGACTGGGCGATCAATATGGACAGACTTGGCAAGATACTATTGATTCCAAAGAACGCTTGGAATTGTACAGTACTTTAAGCAAACGCTCCAAACTGAAAAATACTTGGACTATAACATGCTTAAATGCTACAAAGATAAATACACAAAATTCAGACTTGGTATTTAACCCATCAATATACATAAACTACGATACAGAAAGGACGTAACACCTAGACATTTATTATGCCCTGTTTGTGAACAACTGATCGAAGACGAATCCCACGTGCTGTTTATTGTAAAACATACGATATTTTCAGGACAGATGTAAATATTATTCTAAAAGCAAACGGAAATGTTTCATATGTGATGTCGTGTGACGATGAGTTACCTGTTTTTCAGTTGTCAAGATTTTTGTACAAAGTGTTTCAGAAAAGGTCAGAGTTAAGAGCAGAAGATTGATTGGTGATAATCGAGGATGATAAATCAAAATTTGAAGTCGGGAAGTTATGATGAAAGAAAAATGTAAAGTGTAACTGGTTCATGGAGTTATTAAGTCAACCCCTTGTTTGTTATCTATATGTACGGGAATAATCCGAAGTAAGAAGCCTTCCATTTCGTGCGAAATTGAATTGATTGGTAGATGTGTTCTAACCCATTGAAATGAGTATTTTGTTTATTCAATTAAAATGTAATGTCATGTCATGTCTCTCTCTCTCAGGATGAAGATCGGCTTTTTTTTAATACATTGTAAAGCTTATGAAGACATATTAGTGCGAAGACAAGGCTTATCCATTTAGCTGCTGAGAAAAGGCAAGCCGTGCTGTGTTATCCTCTGAAGATGATGAAATTACAATTTTGCTTGCCAAATACATTGCAGAAGCTGTGAATATCAGTTAAAGGAAAATAGATGGTAATAACACGTAATCATCATTAGTTATATGATTAGCCTTTTACAACTGTATACACTTGATGGTCTCATTGTATATTTATAATCTATTGTATGTTGTTTCTTTATTCTGGTGTGCGTACTTGTATTGGGCACATACATAAGTGTACGATTACGTAATTTGGTTTTTGAATTGATTTATTGGTATTATTTACTTTACTCGTTGTTAGTTTTGTTTTCTTTCATCCAATACATTTGACGCTGCAACTTAGAATTGACCCCCGTGACATAAGGGCTATAATTATTCCAATGTCAATAAAAAGCGCCCTAAGTGTCTCCCCCGCCTCCCCCCCCCCCCCCTCTCTCTCTCTCTCTCTCTCTTCCTCTCTCTCTCTCTCTCTCTCTCTCTCTCTCTTCCTCTCATTTCAACGTGAACCGAGAGAGACGCGGGTGAACTGATTCTTTTAATGTTGTTTTAATCAACCCTTTAACAACCTTTATGTGTTTTCTTTTGGTATTAGGAATCGACTGGTGGTCAGCCCTGACAACCCCCCCCCCCCTGCCCCCACCCCACCCCCCACTGTGGTCAGCTATGCTTTGATTTGATTTGATCTTCCTCCCTCTCTCTCCCTCTGTGTGTGTGTGTGTGTCTGTGTGTGTGTGTGTAACACAAACCCCTTTCATTCTAAACCACCCTATCTGTGACCCACAAAGCAGGCAGTTTGCACAAGTTGCTCTCACCTGTCTGCTGTGAGACAGTGTGTCAACATCATATGACTGGGCGTCTGTGAGTATGTGTCTAAGTGTGTAAGTGTGTGTGTGTGTGTGTGTGTGTGTGTGTGTACGTGCAAGCGTGTGTGTGTGTGGGAGGAGGAATGCAGGCATATATTTGCGCGCACGACATAACTGAGGCGTTAACATAGTTATTTGAGAGAGAGAGAGAGAGCATGAGTGTAGTGTAATATATATATATATATATAGAGAGAGAGAGAGAGAGAGACAGACAGACAGAGACAGACAGACAGACAGAGACAGACAGACAGACAGACAGACAGACAGACTATCAGACTGTGACTGAAAGAACCCCGAAAAGAAATATGGTCGGGTCAGTGAACGAGGAAAACGGTTGTGGGAGTGGTGGTAACTGGTTAACGTAATGACGACGCCAGCGAGTTGTTTAGGGAGTGTAATTTCTTCCTTTGAATGGCCAATACACGTGTGCGGAAGAGAGACAGACAGACAGAGAGAAGGTAAGAGACAGAGACAGACACAGAGTGAAGCTAGGGAATGGAGAGAGGGTTGGAAGTGTGTAAGAGATACAGACAGACAGATACAGAGAGAAACAGAGACAAAGAGAGAAGGGACAATGAGACAGACATATACAGACAAACAGAGAGAAAGCGAGGTGGGGAGAGAGGGCTGGGGAAGGAAGGGGTGGGCAGCTGGGTGGATGCATTCCGAGTGCTTTCATTCATTAACAGCAGGACATCAGTTTCCATTCGCTCACCTGAAATGACACATGTGTTTATGTCGAGAGCTAAAGCCCATCATGATACCGTATTAGAATAAATATATATCATGCATTCATTTGTAAGTTATAGAAGTGTGTGTGTGTGTGTGCCTCACACAGCTTTATATCATGTCCCCCCCCCCCCCCCCCCCCCCCCGTAAACCCTGTCAGCTTTCAGTGGGTTATGTAAACAAGAGTATACCCGGCTTCCCCCCCACCCCCCCACCCCACCCCGAAAATGACAGTATGGTTGCACGCATGGCTGTGTAAATTAAAAAAAAAAAAAAGAAAAGAAAAAAGAAAGCTAGCTGGTCATGCCGTAACAGCTCCACTCATACAAACGCAAAAGAACGTGAGAGTTGGAGCCAACGACAACACAAGAAAAAGAATTTGAAATTTCAGCTCAGGCCCGAGGCTCGTCCTAGATGCGAGTCAACCCAGGCAATCTATGGTAAATGACGGGTTTCGAAAGGCAAGCACTTGCATTTCAGCGGTCCTGGATATGCATGATGATTTTAACTTGTAAGAAGCTTGATTGTAAAACTTTCAAACTATCACCCCTCACCCACCTTGCTCTTACCCCAACCAACGTGTGCGTGTGTGTGTGTGTGTGTGTGTGACTGATGATAAAAATGATAAGAATAATAGATGGGCAAACGTAACGACAAACAGACATAAGTAAGGACACAGAGAGACATGTTAGAGGGTAGACAAAGATAAACAAGGAAAACAGATTAACAGAAAGGTAGAGAGTGCGTTTATGTGTGTGAATGACAGAGTAAAAAAACAGACGCGCGCGCGCGGTCACACACACACACACACATGCACACACATACACACGGGTGAAAAGGGGAGAGAGAAAAACACACTAAGAAGAGCAAGGCGAGAAGGAATGCGAATCGATATGAACCGTTGATAACGCAGTGTAACTGGCCTCAGGCCACCAGCCACAACCAGTCGCCGAACACACACTCTCACCCAGCCCCCCCCCCCGCCCCCCCCCCCCACCCCCCCCCCTCAGCCGCCTTTTCTCAACTCCCTGTCTCCGTTGCGTGGTGAGCAAGGAAAACAGTTCAAGTTGATCCACCAGGTCGCCGATACAACTTGAGTGTGCTTCTGTTTATGGTTATTTATATTACCAGAGCGCTATGCGTTCCGTCAGGTTAGAGGTTCTCACCCCATACTTGTAACTACGTAACCCAGTGCAACCTGCCACATGTGGGGGAGTACTCTAAATCCCATCAAGATATTCCTATC
>NC_134876.1:35207204-35322204 GCF_041734735.1 Babylonia areolata
AACGAAGAGAGTAACAGTGTGTATCTGTGTGTGTGCTTCTGTGTGTGTGTTTCTGTGTCTGTGCACGTGTGCGAGCGGCGTGTTTGTGTGTGTGTGTGTGTGTGTGTGAATGTGTGTCTGGATCTGTGTCTGGCCATGTGTGTCAGTGTGTGTGTGCGTGTGTTTGCGTGCGTGTATGCTTGAATGTGTATGCAAATATAGATGCCCGCGGGCAAAGGTGTACGTCATACATTTGTAGCTACTTGGAGGAGGTTGCAAGCAAAAAGAGTGTCAAGTTAAAGCTGGCGAAGTGGTGTGAATGTGCGTAACAGTCCCTACTTGAAGTGTTGTCCTTATGTGGCTGTGCAGGTGATCCTCCCCTTCCGACGGCTGGACAGAAAGCTCGGAATCACTGACTGACTTTGGAAATAATTTTTTGTAAAAGATTTCCATCTCTTCTCTTTGTCTGTTGACTGTCTGGGCCAAATCCGTGGTTTAACCATCAACTTGTACTCACGTTTCATAGGAAGATAGGATGCATGATCATTCAGTCGGCATTTCGTGTCGCCAGTGTGTGGTGCATATCGTTAATTCTACTTCAGAACATGTAGTGGATATCTTTTAAAGTTTGACTAGATAAGGTGTCAGACGTGTTGTTTATAAATCTCCAGTGTTCAGCTGACCAGCCGAGTCACCGGCGGCAGTGTTTCAGTTTTAAACGTGAAATGGAGTTTAACGACCTGTTGGCAAAACCCCTTAAATTACTGTCATGTTGTCCAGGGCCTGGGTCTTGGTTCGGTGAAGATTGCGTTGTTCGAGGGGTGAGTCTTGTTGTTTGATTAACTAAACCAAAACTGCACCAAGCATGTTTTACCCACGTATACTTATAAGGACAACAATCTAATTTGGACTGCAACAAAACGTTTGAGTTTTGCCCACCGAGGTGAACGTCGGTGGTTTGGCCTGTACTGGGGATAATATGGATGGGAGGGAAACTGGAGGCCGTTGGTGCTCTGGGAAGACAAGCACGCCTCTGTGTGTTGGGAGGGTAGGAAGGAAGAGGGAGGGGATGTTGGAGGGCGGAGGGACAAAATTGGAGCTGGCTCCTCACATTCCCGACATTTTTAGTGTATGTATACCGCGTACTGGCTTACTGCTCGCACACAGTCTTTGTGTCATGCTCGGTTTCTTTGTTTATTCATCTTTCTAACTATCGTATTCATTTTCATACCTATTTCTTTATGTGTGTCTCTGTTCTACCGTTATTCATTCATGCGCATTCCTTGTAAAAAAAAAAATACCTCAGTATATTCAGATATTCGTCTTTGTGTGTGAGGAAAAAAGCCTTTTTTCCTCACACATAAAGACGAATAGCTGAATATACTGACGTATAATTTTTTACAAAGAATGCGCAGAAAGAGTAAGAGAGGAAGATTATGAGAGGGGGGAGACAGACAGAGAGGGACAGATTTGGAAGGTAAAGAAGAAGCCGAGTTTGCTCAAAAATCGTAAAAAATGTTGTGTCTATGCATGCTTCACGTGCGAGTGCGCGCGTATGTGTGTATGTGTGTGTGTGTGTGTGCGCGCGCGCGCGTGTGTGAGAGAGAGAGAGCGGAGAGAGAGAGAGAGAGAGAGAGAATGCTATTCAATGTAAGGCCAAAACCCCATTTGAAGGGGTTGTGAACTTACAACAAGAACACTTCATCAGTTTTGCAACAAGAAGTTGAAAATACAAATACATGTGTAAAAAGGTGTTGTTTTAGAGTGTTGGTTCGATTCTGATAGAAGAGAGAGGGGAAAAGACAGGTGGGATATGGGATCAACTAATGATGCACTCACTCACTCTCTCCTCACATCAATAGCAGGGCCACATGGAGTGGTTTTTATAGAGTGTTTACTTTACAATACAGCACACACACTAAGCAGTTCACCCTACTTAGCAAAAGCATCACACACTAAGGCAGCACACACTGCCTACTTCAAGTACTTCCTACAAGCAGCGCACAGTAAAAAGATCACCCTACACCTAAAGCAGCACCTATAAGCAGCACACCTGGAACACAAACACACAACCAAAACCCAGGTCAGGTAAAATCTCAAAATATCTGACATCACTGACATGAAAGGCCTATACCCTCTCAGCACCTTTCATCACATGTCCACCAGTATGCACTCCTCTCACACAAAGATCTATGTGAGGTACAAGCCTCATCAAGCTTACCTGCCACCAGCAGTGACATACCAATTACCATACTGTGTACAAAACATATCACTGACCAATACACCCCAGTGTTCCCAATGGGCCCGATTTTTTGAGGGTCACTGTGACCCTTTGACTGGAATTTTTGAGGGTCATTGTCACATTTCTGAGGGTCAACAGGAAAACATACAAAAAATCAATGAAGACAATTGTACAATGAAAATGAAAAGAAACCCACACCTTCTCCAAACAAGGACATTCGAAATGCTTGAATACAATGAAAACACAGTCAACCAGTTATAATGAGCACATAACCATACTCACTACTAATGAACACACAACAGCGTTTGCCTGCATCGGCAAGGGAAGTTACTCTAACACGTTTTTGGCCAGCTCAGTTTCGTCTGCTATGCACTAGCCTAAGCTTAGGCCCACGATGCGTGCTTCGCGGTTTCCTGAGCCGTAAGATGCTTGTTAGTTTCAGGAAAAAGTGTGCGTCACATTGACGCACAGGGTAAAAATTTTGTGCGTCAAAGTTGTAAATCTGTGCGTCATTTACGCACATATGTACGTTTTTGGGAACACTGCACCCTGTGTTCCAACTCATGTTAACAACCCATCATTCAATTAAACTGTGTGTTACCATTTCCAAACAAAATCTCTTTGCCATCACAAAGTGTCCAACTGACACAAGTACATGTAAGGAAATTATTACTTCCAACATACCTCTGGTAAACAGCAATATGCAGCCATATAGCACTGACCCTCAGTGCTCTCCTTGTTAATCAACTCATTAATCACATTACAATGTTCCTTCCCACATTGTCTGAACAAAGTAAACCACTGACACACAGCACAACTCCTACACATGTTACCACAACTACCAACAAATCAAACATGTGTTCTTCAACACTTGCTGTTGCCCCAATGTGCACACACACACACATGAAAAACCCTCAGCACACACTGACAATGTGTTATCCTATAGATCTGTTCAGTTCACACTGAACCAACACCACCTACTATAGACAAAACAAGTAAGTAATACATCAAAAATACAGAACAAGATATCTGTAACCAAATAGAAGGGGGGGGGGGGACTCAAAAGATTTAGGCCAGTACTTCTCTCAGTGGATAGCTTTCACACATTAACCCCTTTTCTTTCCACAAGCCACACGATCAACTTATCAACTTAAACTGGCTGTTCACCGACACAAAACATAGTTTCCCAACACAACTAAGTTATCAACATAACATAAAACCATTACAAGTCATGTACTCACAGCCCAACAGGGATTTCCTTGCTCCTCACATCACTGATCAGTCAGTCACCCTGTGTCAGTCAGTTTTTCTGGGAGACAGCTAAGAACTGGCTGTGCTGACTGGTTTTATCCCTTCCCACAACATACTGTGTATACTAATGCAAGCTACAACACTCACTCCCCAAACTAGTTGGAACTGAAACAACCAATCTTTGCTTGTCCTAGTGACGCTATGTGAATGACTGACAGATTCACTGCTTAATCCCAATTCGTCCAATTAACAGATTGATCTGATTCGCTCACTTCAACCCCACTTGTCTATAACATTCTGTGATGACAAGTTCACCCGTTTACGTCACAAAGAGATTGGGGAGACAGGACAATACAACTCTCGGCATGTTAGCCGGCCTGATCAAAGTTCACATTAGCATAAATTTTCCCTAGTTTACGTTCCGAAGTCCCGCCATCTACGTCAGCTGCGTTTGTGAACGGGGAGATGATGAACGACTTGAAAGACAGGCCGCCACACGGGATGTTCCGCTCAGCACGGGGATTCCGGCAACCGTCACATAACCGCACGTGTTTCAACGACTGGGATGGGTGACGAGGACCAAAGGCGCCGACTAGGGAGTAGGGGTGAGGAGGGAGGGTGGCGCGGGTGTCGGCGCAACCTCAAAGACTGGGCTTTGGACGAGCGGGAAGGGAGATAAGAAGGGAGGGGGGGAGGGGAAAGGGATGGGGAGGGAAGGGGGACAGAGTGTGGGTGGTGGGGGGTGACACTGCTGGCACACTATAACACATGCAAATCGTATCTCCCATACCGTCACACACACACACACACACACACACATTGCATTTGCATACATACACACACATGCATGCATGCAAACACACACACACACATGTATACATAAACCCATATATACGAACAAATACACGCCACAACCATATATATACACATGTATAAACATGCACACATACACATACATACTATGTAATCAAGATACAGCAATTTCTCTTATTTTAGATGCTTTGTAAATGTAAATAGCAAGATTTGAATTGTGTGATTATTTCTAGAAGCCAAAAGAAGACTAAGTCGAAAAGTGGAAGGATTTATATAATATTTAGGATGTATGAACTAGTGCATTAAGTCATCAAAAGCAAGATAACTAAAATATGAAATGTACTGCATCACCAGTTACATTCTTGCACATCAGACATTTCATTGTATTTACAGTACATTTCTTATATTGAAGTCGATGTGCAGCTAAGACAGATGTACCAAAACGAATTCTTGTGAGAGCATATCTAATAAAGTTTTTAAATTCATCATCAAATTCCGAACATTATTATTTACATGGAAATTCCAGTTTTGCCACCTACAGTCGACAAGTCTTTGTTTCAATATTTTCAACAAAAAAAAGAACTTATACAGCCCACAGCTTCGTTTTCCCATACATGAAACCGACGGTAAGTATATGATGTACCATGAGCCTTTGAAACCCAATTTTCCCCTTTATTTGCTAAATTCAACAACGTTTTTATTATCATATTCCTTAAAAGGTAATCTTAAGTATTCTTTTCAGCTTTAACCAGTATCTAAGGCAACAAATAGAGGAATTGACAGTGTGGGGAATCTATCATGTTCACCATAACCTAGATCATTTGGTGTTCTTGCACTCAGTCACACCAAGATACTTTATTTTAAGCCGAGAAATAAGTGAACACTACCACTGGTGCGGCAGTTTCTCAGACCCCATGTCTGCGCCATACATTAGAATAGATTGGATCTGTGCATCAAACAGTTTCAAGAGTAATTTATTTGAGTTCTTACTAAGTTTGTACAATTTACACGAAATACTGATTGCAGCCCGTTGTACTTGCTAAACCATTACATGCATGACTAAAACTCAGTTTCATAGAAATCAGTATACTTAAATATCAGTTAGAATTCACAACAGACATCTCAGATTTATTGTAGAACCATTTCTCCATAACAGCTATAAATCCATCCACCTTTTTAAAACACAATAATACCATTTTTTCCATGTTAACTTTTAGATGTAACTGGGTTGCAGCTTCGCTATGATACAGGTTATTTATCTGAGTCTGTAAGCCAACTACAGTTTCTCAGTGATAACAAAATTGTATCATCAGCAAACAAATCTCTAAACTAAACTTTGAACATGCCTGCCTTTATTAATTATCTCTAAAGCAAGTATGAAATTTAATGACGAAAAGAGAATCAGTCGGACTTCAGACGTGTGTGTGCTTTACACCATTCGTACAACTAATGTATCCAGTAAACTGAGTGTCACATGGAACTTTTGCTTTAGCAATGTCATACATAATACTTTTTTTTTTTTTTTAACACAAAGTATGTGGGTATTAATGCGCGCGCGCGCGTGTGTGTGTGTGTATGTGTGTGTTTGTGTGTTTGTGATTTCATATATTCCTGTCTACACTCTCCCCCGCCCTCTTTTTGTCAGATGAGAATAATTGCCTGGGTTGTTTAGAACTGAAATAATTTGTTCCAGAACAATTAAATTTACAGTTTGTAGAAATATATTTACTGTATATTTCGAACGTCGTTATTGACATCCACTCAGCACTGTCATGTCTGCCTTTTTGTCCGGAGTACACTTCCTTGCTCCCCTCTTTCCTCTTTTCTCTGGGCTGTACCTGCGTGTGTATGAATGCTGTGTGTGAAAACGCTTTGATTTGTCTCTGGATAAGATAACAATATAAATGCCTCATCTATGATAATGATGAGGAGGAGGAAGAGGAGGATCATTATCATCATCATTATAATTATTATTATTGTTATTAATCGCCAGCACATCAATATACACAAAGACCACTAAACACAGTTTCGAATAATTATGTAATTCACACAGCTATCAGCAGTCATGACAGCAGAGAATTGTCACAGTGAAATGGAATGCATGGAAAGTCAGTGCACAATCTCTCGTCCAGCAAAACTTCGTAACCATGTACCGTGGTATTTCCTTTTGTTGTATGTTCTGTTATAAAATTATTCTGTCAACTTCAAGTGACAGCTTGAAATCATTTTTATCCAAATGCGGGCGTGTGGGAGCGTAATTATTCACAAAATGCCCATGTCAGGGTTTTTCTCTGGCCTTTGTTGTTCGCAGCTCATACGTTATATTCTTTTCCCGCTTTTTTATGGTTGGTTGCTTTTTCCTCTGTGTGTGTGTGTGTGTGTGTGTAATCTGATGGGCGGGTTCAAGTTGTCGGTTTGTTACAGTAGACCAACTCGAAATCAGTTCTGGCGTCAATCGGCAGGTCGCTGACAATATCTGTCAAAAGTAGGTCATCGGGATGTACAGAGGAGACTGCATTGCTGTATAGTCACTTCAGTGGCGTTCAGTGACTGGAGCCTGTTCTGTTTCAATAACACACAACGGAAACCATCCCTTCAGTAAGCCCCCATACCATGAATGAACTCGTGTCACCGAAGAATAAAGGTGTGGCGTCACTGGTATTGGTTGTTGTATAGAATTCCGGTTTGTTGAAGTGTAGCTGCAAAAATTGTAAACTTGACAGAAATTGGTTTCTGTCCGCATCAGTCTCTTTTTCTGGACTTTGTTTTTACTTGACATGTTGAAAACTTTGACAGGAAATCACCACAGACATGGAAATGGACAGAGGCGTGGGGAAAGTGGTGCGGGGGAGGGGGGATATACTCTAGCTCCCATTCCCCATGGTTAATTAAAATTAAATCAAATCAAATCATGTGGACCAGATAACAATATCCTTTGTCACTTCAAAGGCCGTATCAGCAACAACTGGTGACGTCATGGCTGAGATTCAGTCGGGGTTGGGGGTGGGGGTGGGGATGTAGAAAGAGGTGTGGCTGGGGTCATAAGTTTTCAGGGTACTTTTCCCCATTCGAAGTTTACACTTTGTGCTTGTACGTGACTCCGCACACCGCATGTGTGTGTGTGTGTGTGTGTCTGTGTGTGTGTGTGTATCAATGTGTGTGTGTGTGTGCGTGTGTGCGTGACTGTGTGTGTGTGTACGTGCGTGCGTGAATAAGTGGGAGGCGGAGGTGGGGGGTGGGGGGCTGGGAGGTGGGGGGTGGAGGCGTTCTGTGTTACGCCTTAACGCGATAATGTACACGTTTGGACGTGGTAGAAAGATCTTGAGATATCGCCTGAAAAGTTGTCCTTGTATTGCCTCGTATGAAACGGTTTCATGTGAAAGGAGGGGTGAAGGAGAAAAGGTGGAGGAAGTGGAGAGGAGGAAAAGCAGATGGAAGAGAAGGAGAAGAAGAAGAGGAAGAAGAAAATAAAAGATCAATGAAATAATTCTAAGAAGACAAACGAACAAATAAACCAATTCAAGTTCTAAGACAGCAACACTTCAAGGAAAACTTTTATTCAAGTCTGTGCAAGAACTTGTTTTACATGTTTCTATTTCACAATCGTTTAACGATTCTGCTGTTACCAGCGTTATCAACTTCTTTCCGTCTACAATGAGTTCCACCTTTATCATAGTTTCATTTGCAGATAACACTAACTGCGCATCAGCTGATAACGCCGTTATCCGTTCACCTCAGACCAATGTGAAAGAATAACTAAGGCCAGCTCAAAATTGTGTTTGTGTGTTCCTAAACAATGAAAACCAATAAGGCGCTCAGATTATTGAACTTTGAAACGTAGCATGGTTCAACCACATGCTCTTTCTTCAGTCTCTACTGGCCTCTCTCTCTGTCTGTCACACACACACACACACACACACACACACACACACACACAAACACACACACACACGCGCGCGCGCGCGCGCGAAAAAGCGCAGGCACGCACGCACGCACACAGATTGAGATTTCTGCGGATGTTTGCGTCAACTTTCACAAAGGATTTCTTTTTTCTTATTTAACGCAGGACATGCTGAGCTGCACACGAATACCCAAAGCAATGTCCCCGCTCAGGCCAACTTTTATCGAATGCATGTAAACGAACGGAGCGTTTAGTTTCCCCTTCAACCCCCCCCCCCCCCCCCCTCTCCCATCTCCCTGTGTAGGTCATGTTAAATTATTTATCGCTGTTGTTTCATTCCAGCCATGTCCAAACGGCAACCGTCTGCCAGGTGATACGGGTGTCGGGCTGCCCTCTGGCCACAACACATTGGAGACCCTACATTTCTCCCTCATAACTTTGCTGGTGTTGGGTGGTAGCAGCGAAATGAACATTCTTGAATGGAATCTATTTCCTGTCAAAAACTACATTTTCTGCCCGTGACAGCGTCACGTTAGAATGACCAGTAAATGACTTGTTAAGTAAAATCAGGAAACTTATGTAATGCTATGTTGCTGTGTTCTGTTGCGTTGCGTTGCATTACACTTTGAGTAACAGAATACAAAAGAGTTCCTAAAAAACAGGTACAAGGCCATCTCACCATCGATCGCCTCACAGAAAGAAAGGTACAGAGGGGGAGCGGCCGTAAATCTAGCATGAAAGGTTGAGCACGATCCTTTGCAAATAAAACGAACATTGGCATCTTTTCCAAACCAACATTGCGCTGAATTTCTTCACAACGGAACCGAGTCTCTCTGGGCTATTCCAAATACAACAGACAGAGCAACACGCTAAACGTTCCTGGTATCAGAGATCTGAACCCACCCCTCAGCTGTCAATACAGAGCCCGTGAGGATGTGGGTTCGAATCCCTCTCTCGCCCTCTCTCCCAAGTTTGACTGGAAAATCAAACTGAGCGTCTAGTCTTTCTGATGAGACGATAAACCGAGATCCCGTGTGCAGCACGCATTTGGCGCACTGAAAAAGAACCCATGGCAAGGAGAATGTTGTCTTCTGGCCAAATTATTTCTTTAAAAAAAAAAGTAGAAGAAAGAAGATAGGTACACAAATATATAAGCATGCACTCAAGGCCTGATAAGCGCGTTGGGTCATGCTGCTGTCAGGCATCTGCCCAGCAGATGTCGCGTAGCGTAGATGGATTTGACCGAACGCATTGACGCCTCCTGGAGTGTGCGAGGGCGCGTGTGTAAGTGTACGCATGAGTCAGGAGAGCTCTGTGCGCGTGCGCGCGCATGCATGTGTGTATGTGCGTGTTAGTGTGGTGGTGGGGGGGACGGTGGGGAGGGATGGGGGGTGCGTTGTGGGGGCTACGAATTGTGTGTGCGCGCGCGCGTGCGTGAATGTGTGTGTGTATGTAGAGGATGGGGTGTGTGTATGCATGTCTGTATTGTGGGAGCTACGGAATATTCGAATGTGTGTGTGTGTGTGGCGGAGGGCGTGTGGAGGGGTATGGGCGTGTGTGTGTGTGTGTTAAGTGTGTATGTTTGTGTGCGTGCGTGACGTGGAAGCTACGGATACGTAGAGTGTGCGTGGGGTGGGGTGGGGGGCGTGTAGGGTAATGTGGGAGATTGTGTGTGTGTGTGTGTATGTGTGTGTGTGTGTGTGTTTACATTTATTTGCTTATGTTTATGTATTTATTATCATTCTTGTCTTTTTGTTGTTGTTTTGTTCTTCACTTAGTCCTTTTTTCCCTGCAATTCATTTCAATGGGTGGCGCTGTAGTATAGCGACGCGCTCTCCCTGGGAAGAGCAACCCGAATTTCACGCAGAGAAATCCGTTGTGATAAAAAGAAATACAAATACAAATTATCTATCTGCTTACATTTTTGTGTTATTCGTTTATTTATTCATTCATTCATTTATGTATCCATTTACTTTTTTATGCACTTTTTTCCCTCAAGGCCTGCCTAAGCGCGTTGAGTTACGCTGCTGGTCAGGTTTCTGCTTAGTAAATGTGGTGTAGCATATATATTTGATGTGAATTTGTCCTAACGCAGTGACGCCTCCTTGAGTAGTTGAACTGAACCGGCTGAATAACACTGTATTGTCCTGTCCTCATCTGCATCATAAATCTTCCATCCCTTACAAAGTTCATAAAAAAAATATTAAAAAAAGATGGTTGTCAGGGACATTTCTCTTTTGGCTTAGCGTAAAGTGTGGCTCTACACTGAACCTCAGTTAATAGTTTTCATCCGAAAGGCAAACAACAAAACAGACCGTGCGTGTGATTCGCGCGCGCGCGCACGTGCATGTATATGTGTATGTGGGTGAGTATGTATGCGCGCATGCGTGCGTGTGCGCGTGTCCATGTGGCATAGATGCAAGTAAATAAACCACATTAAATGTCTAATCACATCTGTGGTAGGTCGACATAGAAAATACGCAGTCACACAAAACCAAACCAAAGTGCATGTGCTTTTTGCCTTTTTTTATTATTTAAAGTTAAATATAATAAAGTATAAGCAAGCAGTAACAACAATGTTTAAAGAAACAGATTACATGACAATTTAATTTAAGGAAAGAATCCAGTCGGACCTTGATAACATCAATCACATTCCGAAAGGAACGTCACAACTGTATTCACCCCACTCCAGTTTGGCAGTACAACCGTATTATATATATATATATATATATATAATGACAATCTTCCAGTATACAGGATACCGTTAGCGCCGGCTTTTATCTCAGTCTGATTGGCAAAAGCCGCCTGTCGAAAAACCAGCAACAGCCAGTCAGATTCGCGATCTGCGAAGGGCTTGCCGCACAGTGGGCTGGGTAAGCGTCAGACAAACTTAAGGCACATAGCGAGAAGAGTAAGGCTGGCAACTGGAGCAGGAGTGGTTAACAGTCATTTATGAACACTGAAGTTATGATTATTTTTAAAGAATGGAAAATATATTCAAACATTAGCAATTATTAAAATGGAGTTCTTTCTGGACGTAAACGTGAATAGAGAGCATATAGACTTTGAACAGTCGGGAACACAAAAGACAACACTACTGTGCACCTGATCCCAGAACTGGGAATCCAATTTTATCTGATAGTTTTGAAACATGTCTTGTCACAAACACCAAAGACAGCAATCAAGCTGAGAGAGACAGACAGACAGAGAGAGAAAAAGACACGGACAGGCAGAGAAATATCTTTTACATGAACAACAAACACGATGACACAAAAAAGACTGCACAGCTGAGCTGAAAGTAGGGGGTGGGGATTGGAGCCAGCTATAATGACCACTAGACTTTCTAAACATCTGACCAGGAAATAACTGAAAATAACTAAAATACAAACTTGTAACAAAATGCAGTAATAAAACTAGTCAGTTGAAAGATTAGCTTGAAAACATATCACCAAACACAGATCATGCAAATTAATATGGTTTTGACAGGCGTTAAGAAATGAGGAATGGATTAAAAAAAAAAAAAAGCAATAGTAATGATAATAATAATGTTAATAAAGGGAAGGGAGTGGGGGGGCTTAAACAGAGCTCTGACAGATGGTTAACATGTGGAATCGGTGACAGGCGACAGCAGACTGCTGACATGCCAATGAAAAACTTGTTTAACTCCCCGAGATGGATCAACAAAACACGCCCCAAATACACACTTGGCCAGTATCTGAGTGGATGAGAGTTGACAATGATGGATGGTCTGTGTGAACAAGTAGCTCACTCACTGGTAACACGCACTCTGGGTCAGTCAGCGATGGCGGAGGGGGAGTTGGGGGGCGGGAGTTCTTTTGTGAAGGATAGAGAGCTCGCGGCAGATGGTGGCCAGCGCGTGAAGGATGGAGAGAACGCAGCACGACTGGACAGGGAACAACAGGTGACACTCAACAGCTCTTTGTTTCTCACACGTCCACAAATGGTGGTGAAAAGTGACGCTTCGGATCAGCGGATGCAACTGGGCAACTGTTTGTCTTGCACGGTATGCATGGTATTTGTATGCATGCCCACAATAATAGACGTGTTCACGCGGGCTGACGTTGGCAATTCTACACGCAACACAGTAACGGACTGATCTTCTGAACGATGTGGTGACAAGCCATATGCAGATAATTAACTCTGGAATGAAACAGTATTTTGGTCGTTCTTTTAAAGACACACTATAGCCGAGGCCGTTTTGTTATAGCCGTTCTTATTTCTTATACCGTCACAACAGTATAATAAGGCATACATCTTGATCGTTATTTACTTCGTTTGTAGATCTGCAGAAGCAAAAAGCGACACAATCGACATCCTGAGACATTTTCCATGTGACACAATGCTGTTTCTACACAGGACGTGAGAATGTAAGTGTGCAAGCTGTTGTCCGTCAGAACAGAAAACTATTGTTGTTTACGTGTAGAATCGGTGGTGGTTAATAACAGGAGTAAAAGTACACAATATGAACATTCCTATCAAAACATACAGCACTTATCAGCGACGGTCGGGACACGGTGTCAGAGGTCAGCTGTGGAGTTCATGGCGAGGTGGAGGAAAGGTGGTGGGGGGATAGCCGATGACAATCAGTTAAGTGGAAGGAGAGACTAAGACACAATTCTTCTATCTCACCCTCCCTTTCCCTGTCACATCCATCACTGCTCCCCACCTCCCTCGTATAGTGACCAGTTTGACGCACACTGACTGGAGGCCGTCCATCAACCCACCAAGGCTGCTGGCCAACACGGGTCACACGGTGTGTAGCTCACCAGAACTATGTGTAGCAGCCATTCCCTCCACACACGCCCTCCGTATCCCTGGGTAACCTAGTGGGAGTGCTACTACTCCCTGGCCATGGCCATCCCACCTGGGGCTCCTTGCACCTCCTGCGCCTCTTGCACCAGCACACACAGCGTGCAGAAACAGAACAGCAGCAGGTCTCCTAACGTCGACCCCGCGATCCCCTTCTGCTCTCGAATCTTGCCTCGGATTTTCAGGGCAGCGATGATGTTGGCGATGGGGCAAATGTAAGCCAAGCCGCACATGAAGCAGCTCTCGCCAACAGCCTCCGCGTTCTTGCCGAACTGGTAGCATGGCACGAAGTAGGAGACGATGCACAGGCCGATGTTGTCGAAGCAGCCGAAGAGGCCATGTTGCCAGTCAGCAGACATGATGCCACAAGGTGTATGTTAGCGTTCAACGAGGAAAACTGAACAAAAAGCTGGGAAGAAGAAATGACAACACTGCGTATTGCACGGGCCAGGTAGTAAGTGAGCTTGCTGTGGGCGTTGCTGCGGAAAACTGTCGACTGGCGGCTTTGCACCTCTCTACCTCTCTGTCGCCCTTCCCTCACACATACAGCCAATCGCACGCGCGCTCAGCACGGAAGATGGGGCGCGGTCATCCCGCACATGCGCAGAGATACATGCTGGCGTGTTGGCAGACCTGTCTGCTGAATGTGCTCACTGACGTGTTAAAAATAGAGGTCAGTGACGAATTCCGCCAGACGCTTCTGTTTCGCCCGTTTGCCAACCTGGCCGCTAACCAAAAGCAGAGTGCGCGTCCAGCTGTTCGGATAAACTCTTGGCAAGCCATCAGTTGACGTCTATTCGTCGGTCTGACATGATGGCTTAACGGAAATTGTGAGAATCTATTTTCATGGACGGAAAAATTGTGTTCGGTATCAAAACCTCAGCTTACCCCACCACGCCCCTCCTTGCGCTGTCTCAGATATTGGTTTACTTTCGAAGTTTGATTCGTTGCCCCAGGGAAGTCAGTCAGTCGTAAACTGAAAACGGCGGAGTCTAGGTTTGGTTCAACACATGGGTCCGAGTCGTTTGACATAGTCGCCAAGCCAACGGACCATTTTCAAAATTAATGGTCCATTTCTCACCCATGGGCATACATCCACCACACAGTGTATTTTCATTGGACCGCATGTGACATGTGACACGGTTAAAATATGTGTGGGTGGGTGTCATTGTTGCACTGACATACATACATACAACATGCCGCACTGGTTCACTGTGCATGCATGCACGGCATTCTTACACACAGCCGTCATACATACGTTTTCGAAGCCGCTCTGGAACACACACACACACACACACACACACACGCACGCACACAATTTCAGCCGAATATATCTTTGTGTCATCATGAGTGTTTCCTGTGATAGCGGGATAGCAAACAAGGACGTCCTTTTCGAAGTTGAGTAGGGCGGCAGCCGGATATCCTTGCTCAGATTTGCCACGTTTGGGTCATGAAACTGAGACAATGGCTTTCCCGAAAGTTGTGTAAGCGTCATAGCTGGTTTTCGGTGCATGATTTAAGATTCACTCAATTTGATTGTCAGTGTTCGCATCACACTGTATGTTCGGCATCGAACTGTAGGACGAGGAACAAGAATAACGATTTTTTTAGTTCGAAATTGCAGTCGCGAATGCAAGAGACTGCACATGATGATTGTAAATCAGTTAGTCAAGTGACCGACTGGTTCGGTGCCACATCGTTGGGTCATTTCAAATATGTGTGCGTCAATGACCGATGACCGACTCAAATCCTAAACCCTCAGCAGTAAACAGATTTATCATGTCTGAAATTCAATACGTACAGGGCTCGCGAAAAAGGACCACTTTGGAAGTTGCACAGTTATCTTTCTGGGGGCATGATGCAACATGCACAATATTCGACAAACATCCAGTATCACGAGCACCACTCATAACCAGAGGTGCTTTCTTGCACATGCACATTTTACAAAGAAAAACACAAATTATGAATCAATGCATAAGTGTAATTGATTCTTCAAACGCATTTTTCCCATCTGTTTTTGCTGCGTGTGTTGGCAGTAACAAGCCGTTAGTTGTGTATTCAATGACAGGCCAGTAGTTGACCGTGGTCAGCCCTGCATGATTCAGCTTGAATTATTTCTCGATATTTTCAACATTTTATGAAAACATACCTGCTTTTACGAAGTGGCTCTTAAGTCATTTGGTGTGTGTAAATCATGTACAATAATGGATGAGTTGTTCACCGGCATTTGTTTTCCTTCTCCATTTTGTTGCTCTGTGTAATAATTTAGTCAGTATTAATAGGATTTCTTGGTAAATCTAAGAAAAAGTTACTGTAATTGTTCAGCACTTCCCCGATATCAGAGTTCGTTTGCCTGATCCTGCATGTGGGAAACGTTATCTGTTTAATTCTGATGTCGTGTACACCATCTTATACTTCTCTCTATTATCTTATTTCTGTTTTATGTTTGATATATGATCTGTTCTTCAGTTGATGTTTTGTTTTTTCACCTTTCGTTTAGCTATCACTATTTTGCGTTTATTTATCGTATAACAGATCTGCGTTCAAGTTGCTACAGGTTAGACAACACCTGGATGGTACTGACACATTGACCTGAATTACCAAATGCTGTTTACACACTTCAGTGTGCTGGCACAGCGCCACAAGGGTGGGTATTGGGGTCAGTGTAAAGGGGAGATAACACCACCAGGGTTACAATGAAAGGTCTGTTTAGTGAACAAGGAATCAGTGCACACCCCTGTGGATCTTTGTGTCCCGCAGAAAGCCTTGGGGTTTGTTGTCAGTAGTGCTGTCTTGTTTGTAAGTCTTTATTAAGTTGCCCTGTGTTGTAAATTTTTGTAACCATTTTCCTCCTTGCTGGTATTAATTGTTAACACTCTGGGCCCCTCAGAGTGCTATATGGAGGTTGAGCGCATTATAAATATGCACTACTATCATAAAAGTGCAGGAATCGCAGGTTCCACACCATGATATAATATTTATGTTGACGTAGATTGTGGCCGCTGGAAAAAAAAGTCAGAATAAGCATGTCCAAAGCCACAGACCACGTCACTGGTACAGACGGGTTTCGAACGGCCTCGACCCCTTATCGAAATTTATGTCGGTTTCCCATGTTTCATGTGCGTGCACGTTATCATGTTCATTATCAGTAATATAATAATATGATAGTAGCCTATATTAATTCAACAACAGTAGTAGTAGTGGTGGTAGTAGTAGTAGCAGCGGTAGTAGTGTTGTTGTTGTTTTCCCTTTTCGTGATGAACTCAGGGATGTTGTCAACGTTCTCATGAAAAGTGTTCATTTTCTCCTAAAAAAGGAATGCACCTCGTGCAAGATCGTTTGCACGTGAGGTGAACTGAGCGAGGATTCAATCGCGACTCGAGTTGGAGAGGCTTCACTTCTTCCTTTATTTTTCTTTATAATCTTCGACTGAATCTATTCCTATTACTGTCTCCAGCATTGCCGGTCAGGTACATAGGTAAATAGTTGCTCCAAGATTCCCCACACCGTTCGATCAAAGCCTGAGCTCGTTGATTTTATGTTCAGGCATCTGAATTTTGTTATGGAAGTGTGATGTGACGTAGATGGATCAGTCCGCATACGTTGACACTTCGTAGAAACTGAAACTGGTTTTGAGGGATGGAGGATCACCGATTCAGCTCGGTTTGGGACACCAGTGCCAGTTCTTCGTCCATGTCCGACCAGAAAATGTAGGACTGACTGTGTTCCGGTTCTGGGGATGGGAGGATCGCATTCCATAGTGTTGCTTTTCTTTGAGTAGGGCTGTTCTGCCCTAAGATAGCGCATCGCCACAGTGCAGCGCCACCCATGTGTTATATATATATATATATATATATATATATATATAATTCTGTCTGCAAGTATTTTACTATCAGAGTAGAATTTTCAACGGAAGTTTGACAGGGACAACCCTTTTGTTGCCATGGGTTCTTTTGTGATGTGCATGCAGCACACAAAATATCAGTTTATCGTCTCATCCGAAAGACTAGCACACAGACCGCCACTTACAGGGCTGGTGGAAAGGGAGCGAAAATGTCGGGTTTGTTTATGGGATTTGAAACTGTGGACACTCTTTCCCTGGTCGGACCTGGCTCCTGATCTTGACGTTTCTTCCCGCGTCATATGAAGTTTTCAGTGAAAAAAAGATAAGATAGTAAATGAATGAATGAATGAATGAATGAATAAACAAATAGAATTTTTTTAAATTGTGCTGAATTTATTTCAGAAATGAAACATTTGTATTAGAAGATAATCGTATGTCTTTGTATCGTGAGATATTTTCGTCGTCCTTTCATCAGTTCAATCCTGGATTAATTCAATATTGAAAGATGCACAGGAAGATGTTAATTTTATGTTATATTTTGCACCACCACCCCCAGCCCGTCTCCCTTTCTTCCCCCCTCCCTTCACCTCTCAACCCCCCACTTCTTCATCTCCCTCTCCACTCCTTTCGCGGTTCATTCTTTGACGTTGGGCCGACATATTGCTCTCCTCTCCCTCACTTTCTCTGATCATCTGCGGTTCTTTAACCTATGATGTCGTCTCCCCCCCCCCCCCTGCCTCCCCTCCCCACCCTTCCCCCTCCTTCTTCTTGCCCCCTTTCTTGTCTAGGGCCGACAGAAAAATGGTCTAAATGCGTACTACAAAACCGTTCTTTTTACAATAAAATAGAGTACAATATACTGATCACACTGACATAAAGTTTATACCGTAGGGAGACGGGAACATAACTAGTTTTTTTTATTTTTGATGGCTATCACACTTCTGGCCGTGGGCGAGCGCCTCACAATGAGTGGCAAGGCGAGAGCGTTTGAGGGAGGTTACGACAGCGCGGAATACAACATCGCCAGAAAGCGTTTAGTGCGGTACAGTAATGTGACTGACTGCTGCCGCGCTGATGCTGACCTATACCTGTCTGATCAGGACACTGCAGCAGATAACAGATACTGTTCAGGGGAAACAAAGTAAGAGAGCTCTTTTGGATCAAAAGGAAACAATGTCATGTTTTTTTTTAATACTAAACTGTTAGAAGACGCAAACTCAGTTGCTTTAACTGATCACTCGATTGTTTTCCAGTTTCTTACCACTCATGACATCACATAAAGAATGAAATCAGTATCATACCAACAGCAAAGGTGCGTTTTATGAAGGCAACATACGATCATGTGGTTCTTAAGTACAAATTTGTTGACGTTTTATGCAATGCACAAGAAATACTCCATGGTCTGCCTATCAATATGTAGAATATAAATATACATACGTGTTTATCAGGTTTCAGAAAGTATGGAAGGCAGATGATGGCAAAAATCGACCAACATGATGTCTTGATGTGAAAAGAACGATATGTAAATACATATTTTTCTTTGGAAATGAACTGGTACTTGCAAACGTGACTCATGAACCCTGGTGCACAGTGGACGTTAATTTAGTGTGGGAAAGAGAATGCAGCTGGCTGGAGTATGAAGGTGACAAAATGAAGACTGCATGGAAGATGAAAATATCGTTCCTGTTGACCTTTCTGAAGCCCTCAGATACTTTGACATTGCCTTGAACGCAAACAGCGTAGAACCCGCGAGTGCCAAAAAGAAGTCTAGGACATAGTTCAGCAAAGGTTGGACAGTGTGAAGACTGAGATGGCTGACCATCGATGTGGCTTCTGCATCGTAACTGTTAGCCGGGAATATTGCTGTATTATTTTTTCTGTCACTGGGCACAACCTAACACAAAATTAGTTCGTATCTGCCTGCAACAGATACAAGTTTTTCAGTTGATCCACCATGATATTTATGAGTTCTCCAATAACCACCTTGCCATCCGTCGAAGCGACAGATACTGGACAGGTCTAACTCAGGACCTGGAGCAAGTGAAGAAGAGTGCCAATACCACTGGTGGGGGCTGACATATAGTCGGAGAATGGGAGAGTCACAGCACAATTGGTGGACAACATTCCGGCAGAACTAGTACAGGCAGGGGGAGAAGCCATGGTCAGCACCCTCACCCTCACCACTATCTGCAACAAGATCAGGTGGACTGGAGAATGGCTGACATCATTGATCCAGTCTATTGTCATTACTCTCCCCAAGAAAAGCAATTTACAACAATGCCAAAACTACCGCATCATCAGTCTGGTAAGCCATCAAAGCAAGATCGTGTCAAAATCATTCTGGACAGACTGAAACCACAAGCAAGGAAGATCATCGCAGAACATTCGGGAGTCCGACCAGGGCGAAACACAACAGAACAAATCTTCAACCTCAGGATACTGTGTAGGAGGTACCTACAACACCAGAAAGATTTCTACCACGTCTTCATGGATTGTAAGAAGGCCTTTGACAGGTTATTGATAGCACACAGCCTTGTGGACAGCCATGAAACTGTACAACATGAATGCCAACCTGATCAAGGTGATACAGTATCTGTACGAAAAGGTCAGCAGCGCAGTCGACTTCAATGGCAGCATCGGAGACTTGTTCATAATAACCGCTGGAGTTAGACAAGGCTGTATACTATCTTCAACTCTGTTCAACATCTTCCGAGAGAGGATCATGACTTATGCACATGAACACCATGAAGGAACAGTCAGCACTGGTGGCAGGTCAATCACCAACCTACGTTTTGCCGGTGACATTGATCGATTAACAGGGAATGAAGATCTGTTAACTTGGTGGAATGCCTTGACAAAACAGCAGCTTATTGGATGGAGATCAGCGCAAAGAAGACCAAAAGGATGACCAACAACTCCGACGGCATCAACACCAATATCAGAATAATGATGATAAACTGGAAACCGTCCAAAGCTTCAAGTATCTCAGAGCAATCGTTTCGGACAAAGAATTCAAGCCAGAAATACTATACTCTCCAGGACAGCTCAGACAATAACAACGCTGACAAAACTTAGGCCCGTCTGGAATGACAGCAACTTCACGCTCAGTTCAAAGATCAGACTGATGTGCTCTCTAGTCCTTTCCATATTTCTATATGCCTGCGAGACATGGACCTTGACAGCTTAACTGGAGAATATGATGCAGGCCACAGAGATGAGATGCTGCCAGAAGATCCTTGGCATCACATACAGGGACCGCATCACTGCCCTCTGCCATCTGCGCTCTCTTCCCTCTTCCCAGTGCTGTTCTCTCTTCTCCTCGCTCCTCTGGACATATGCCTTCACGGTTCTTCTCCAGCTGTTGCGATCTTCAGCCACCGCCTACCAGCCTGCTGGGTCAATGCCTGCTCTCATGTCTCGTTTGTAGACGTCCCTGTAGCGAAGGACAGGTCTTCCTGCAGGTCTGGAACCAGTGGCGAGTTCGCCATAAAGGATGTCTTTGGGGATTATCCCATCATCCATTTGTCTGACGTAGCCGAGCCACCGCCGACGGTGCCGGGTCAGGAGTGCAAACATGCTGGAGATGCCTGTCTGATCGAGGACATTCTTGTTTGATACACGGTCTTGCCACGTAATGCCCAGAATTCTCCTGATGTTGCGCAGGTGAAAGGTGTTAAGCCTGCGTTCTTGGCGGGAGTAAAGGGTCCATGTCTCGCTGCCGTAGAGCAGAGTGCTGAGCACACAGGCTTGGCACACCTGCATCTTGGTGTTGATGGTCAGCATGGGATTGTCCCAGACCTTCTTTGCCAGGCGGGCCATGGCTGTTGCTGCTTTGCCAATCTGCTTGTTGAGTTCGGCGTCCAAGAAGAGGTTACTGGAGATGGCGGAGCCGAGGTATGTGAAGTCCTTGACGACATCGAATGTGAAGTCACCAACGGAGATGCTTGGGGGCTGCTCACGTCTGGGCCACTGATGTCAGTCTTCTTTAGGCTAATAGTCAAGCCAAACTCTCTGCATGCATAGGCAAAGTGGTTGATGAGTCGCAGAAGTGCCTCCTTAGAGTGAGTTGTCTGCGAAGAGCATCTCGCGTATGAGAACTTGTACTTTGGTTTTAGCGCGAAGGTTGAAGAGACTGCCATCGTTTCTGGTGTGGAAATACACTCCCTCCTCTGGCTGAAGGCATAGGACAGCAGCAGCAAGAAGAAGATACCGAAGAGTGTTGGGGCCAGCCACTCTTTCATAAAAGCACACAAACGTATCTTTCGATCTCCCTGTCACGTCGCAACTTCAGTGCGGCTAGACACGCAGCAGAGTAGATTAGAGTGTCAAGTTCACCGCAAAACTCCTGAAGTAGGCCACGAGTCCATTAAACTGGGTTGTTTTGTAGTTGAAGTTGGGTAATGCCACTAAAACAGCACAGAAAAAAGAAATCCATGAAAAGTAATTTGAATTATAACACAAACAAGCAAACAAATATACTTTCATGAACATCAGACTTCATCTTCGCATCAGATGTCATCCCTATCACTTTTTGTTTCTTTTCTTCTGTTTACTTTGAATCACGCTATGCAACAACAATCCGACGCCACATAGTAAAATTAAAAAATAAAAGATTACTGTTCTCTTTTCACTTGAGCAATAAATGAACAAGGACACGTTAAGATTCTATTGATCTACTAGTTTGTTTGCATGACATAGCTTCCGGGACCAAAAGAGGAAAACATTCGTGTCATTTTGTTTAGAGTTTAAAAAGACAGTGGGGATGATGTATGTTTTCCTCTGACTCCTATTTTCATAAATTATGCCTGAGCACTGTTTTCACTCTTTCATTCTACCCCGGCTCACGGCCTTTATCCACATGAAGGGCAATGTAAGTAGATATACCTCAGGGGAAAGCAAACACAAAATCCGCGTGTTTCAATCAATATTTCAAGTTCAATCAAACCTTTGGCCTTACATAGTGCATGGAGGATAAAACATCAGTGACAAATAAAACCAAGATCACATAAAAATATAAAGACGTTATACACTCACTCACATCTGTCAAGATCATGAAGATATATCCGTGCAGATCAAGTGCAGAACAAACGAAATAGGGACCGATGTAACCAATATTGCCTGAATATATTTTGCTGTGTTGGAGGGGGGTGTGTATGTGTGTGTTGCATAGGTGTGCGTGTGTTTGTTGAGAAAAGTGTGTGTGTGTGTGTTGGATAGGTGTGTAAGTGCGCGCGCGTGCTTATGGGCATACTCCCTCTCTCTCTCTCTCTCTCTTTCCCAACCACGGGTCTAACTCGCTTAGAATTCAGAGCTTTCAGCGCTCGCCGTCACCATGCGGCCTCCCCCCCCCCTACCCCCAGTCTTCTTATCTCGGCTTCACGAACCACGCGAACGCACATTGTGGCGAGATTCGCCCGTGTTATCAATGTCTTTGGCCAGTCAATGCAGTGGCCACCGAGATACATGTTATGTGGTCGGCACTGACAAAGTGTGGTGTGCCGGTGTGTGTGTGTGTGTGTGCGCGCGCGCGCGATGATCCAGCAGTTAGCGGTAGTGTGTGTGGTTACTCTTTCATCTTGAATTATATCTTTTTGTTACCATTGTTTATTATCTAAGAGTGAATCCTTTGTAGGTTTTCATGGAGAAAACATCTTCCGCGTGTAATTTACAATTTTACCGATTAAAAATGAATGTACAGATACAGTATTTCAACTTTTCTTATAGTTAGTCGTTCACGAAGAAGAGACACAAAAAACGCGCGCTTGTGTGTGGGTGGGAGGTGTGGTACATGTACGTTGTTTCAAGTGTAGTAATGATAGACCGTAAACTGGAAACGGTCCTTTCATGTCACATCTTCATGAGGAATGATATTGACCCATGACAAAAGTATCCTCCCCTTGAAAATACCTTCTTCTTTTTTTAGCATAAAAACAATACAATGCACATCGTCATTGTGAAAGAGATACTGAAAGGATAATACACTCCTACAAGATGTACAAACTGTATGCGATCCTGGAATGGTCTCTCGATAATAATTTATATCAACACGTAATGACACGAATGCATTATCCACTCGATCTCTTTCCCTCTCTCCTTCCCATTCTATCACACACACACGCGCGCGCGCGCGCGCGCACACACACACACACACACACAAACATACGCACACACACACTGACACACACACACGACGCACACACGCACGCACACAAACACGCGTGCGCGCGCCCGCGCCGCATACTATACTATACTATACAAGTATGTGTCAATGTATGTATGGACTACCTATAATTATTCAGCCCAAGTGGTTCGTACCCATGTATGCAACTGTTCACATGACAAATACTTTCACCCATTCATGTACATACTGTACAACACGCGCATTCAATGTTGGTACACACACACATACACACACACAGACACACACAGACACAGACACACACACACACACACACACACACACACACACACACACACACACACACACACACATTTTTAACGTCTAAGATGACAAAGTGAAAAGACGTTAGATTAAAGAAAGAACACACATTACCGCGGCGCGGCAGGTAGCGCTTACCCAGTAATCAAATCTTCCTCTTTCCTTTGTCTATGATGTTATGACTCGTATGTGTTATCATCTGTCACATTTTCCTTAAAAAAACATTTTTTAAGAAAGAATGACAGCAATAGAAAGAAAGAAAGAAAAACAAACAAAAATAAAGCAAAGAAATGAAAGAAAAGAAAGCCGCAAGAGATACACACACACACACATGGATTCCACCCACCAACTAAATATTATTCGTTGCCAATCGTACGAACGAAAACTATTTGCTGTTAGGCCGGCCTGCATTATCCTTTTTTCTTAAGAGAAAAAAAGGGAGGGTGTGTGTGGGTGGGCGGGTGGGGGATATGTGTGTGTGTGTGGGGGGGGGGGGGGGGCTGGGGGCAGTTTGGGATTGAAAAAGCAAATGTGGACCTTCTTTTGCCACACCCGGAAGAAATCCCTTTCTTATACCGTCCTTTTCATTTTGTTTAATCATTTCAGTTTCAGTTTATGTTATTGTTTTTATATAAACCCATGGGAGGCTCTAAGGCCTGACGAGGACGTTAGGTTTATGCGTAGACCAGGCGTCTGTTAAATTCTTAGCAGGTGTAGTGTTGTGTATATGGATCAGTCTGTACGCTTTCACACTTCCTAGAAACTTGAACAGCATGTAAGCGTTCGGTGGGTTATAAAAACAAAATCATATCCAGCATGCACACCCCCGAAAACGGAGTATGGCTGCTTACATGGCGGTGTAAAAACGTTCATACACGTAAAAGCCCACTCTTGTACATACAAGTGAACGTGGGAGTTGCAGCCCACGAACGCAGAAGAAGAAGAAACAGAAACATATCTTCCTTTGTCAAAATATATTTTGTTTTTCGACGTGTTCAGCTGCAGCATGTTGTGCGATGTCTTGAGAATTCTTTTTTATTCTTATTTTCCGCCATTCTTAGGCGTCGCAAGTGTATTTACGATGTGTCCTGACCAAACAGTTAGGCTTTCAGTCATTCCTCTCAAGAAGACTTCAACAAGGTGGCTTTAATGTGATTGTTGAATTGCTACAGGCAAACAAATCTGTTGAATTGCTGCAGGCAAACAAATCTGCCTTTGAAGGTAAGACAAACAAAAAAGTAACGTAATAAAAAAATTCACTTGTTCTGCTTACTAGCTAATACCTGTTATATCCACCTTATTAAAAGAGAAGAAAAAGGAATGGAAAACAGTCATAACGCGACCCTTCTCACAACGCCTCGAAGGACTCCCTCTTTGTTAAGAAGATAAGATATGAAGATAAGAATAACTTTTGTACCTCACAAAGAGAAATTACATCAGGAGCGGCAAAACAAAACTAGAAATTTAGCCAGCATACACACACACACACACACACACACACACACGAAAACAACATTAAACATTACTTGATCAAACAGGAGCAATAAACATATAAGTTTTCTATATAAAAGCGTTTCGCCTAATTATTCGCTTTAAAGCATTCTAATTTATAATAATATTATTACATAGTAGTTATAGATATGAATATGTTGAAATACACAAACGTTAACATTACACGTGTCGTATTGCACATTCATCCTGCACAGTCATCTATTTTCAGCTTAATAGATTATTTCAAAAAATAAAACGATGTTCAAACTGTTATGCACGCACTGTCACATGTACTCACGCGCGCGCACGTGCAGGCACACACGCGCGCGTACAAATACACACATACTCGCGCGCGTACTCACACACACACACACACACACACACACACACACACACACACACACACACACACACACACACACACCTACGTAGTTCTCAAGAATTTAAAAGGTGAAAGAATTCAAAGTGAAAAGACGTTAAATTAAAGAAAGAACACACACACACACACACACACACACACACACACACACACACACACACACTGAGCTCTGAATTTCACTTTAAAATTTCTGATGGCAGCAGCTCATAGTACTTTTTTTAAAATATGGGTGCCGTCAGTTGCTCTCTGCATAGCTTTCTGACCGCCTCGCATTTCATACAGCTCTTCATTACTATCTTCCACAACTTTAGTGCACACACCCATGACGTCATTCAAAACTCGCTTCCTCATCACTCCCAAACTTCCACACCAGCACATCTGTGAGCACAGACTCCTTACAACATCGGTAGTCGCTTTGGAAACATATTGGAATTGATACCAATATTTCTTAGTTTCTGGAAACAAAATATTCGACACTGGCATTTCCTTTGAATTAGCCAACTTATTGTCTAAATATTTATATTCATTGACGCTCTCTACTGTGTGACCATCTATAACAAGGTTACATGCAGGCAAGGGGTCTTTTCGAAAATCTATCAACATTTCTTTTGTTTCCGAAACATTCACATCTGGATAGTTTTCCTCACATCACGAACAGAACTAATTTGATTTCACTGAAGTAATGGATCAGAGTTGGACATATCTTCAGTAGCTGAGTCGTGAAAATATTATATATTTTCTTTGAAAAAATTCTATACTCATCATGTCCTTCTCATGGCAATACTTGTTTTCGCCTTTATCACAGAGAGAGAGAGAGAGATACATAGATATATACCAACTGAGTGCATTCGCAAACTGGGAATGATCGGATCGGATCGCAGTTTTGTGAAAGGCGAATCGGGAATTGATGAATCAAGAATAGGCGAATTGGAATGCTGCGTTATGATTAAATAGTTGCGCTTCGATTCATTCCTTTCGAGAAAGCGTCAGCAAATAGCTTTGATGTGTTGCCTGAATTGCTGCAGGCAAACGAATCTGGCTTTTATTGCAAGGAAAAGAAAACGAAAAAGGTGAAGTTCACTGGTTTTGTTTGGCCAATAACTGTCATCATGACATCCTCCCTGTTAACTCACGTGTGTAAACAAAGTGAGTCTCTGTTTTAACCCGGTGTAACAGGCCAGATCTTATCCCTGGCTGGTTCTTACTCCGGGTAAGAACCAGCCTGGGCCATTTCTTATCCCCCCTGGCTGAAATATACCCCCTGTGTACACCGCTCACCCAACCAGTCTGTATCACATTTACACATAAAACACATGATGATTATGATTATAATAACAATACTAATACTAAAAACAACAACAACAACAACAACAATAATAATAATAATAATAATAATAATAAAGGGAATGTATATAACTCCTTCCAACGCTCAAGCCACTTTGCAATTAATGCATAAAAGTGATGCGATGAAGTTCGTCAAAAACGAGATGTGATGTTTGTCCTTCGGATTCGAAGATAACCATGGCTTCAAGAGTCAGATGGAAGATGTGTGTGTGTGTGTGTGTGTGTGTGGCTGTGGGTCCAGAGGTGACTGGTGAGGCCAATCCGGGCCCTGAAGTCTCGCTCACATGTGGGACACAAGTGAGTGGGTGCAGTTGTGGCAGTGGATGCTGCTCGCACAGCATGCTTCCGTTGCACCTCGGTGATGCGCCTGGCTTCAGCTGCACGGGCTTTTGTGGTGATTATGCTGTGCTAAGCTGGACGGTCCAGAGCAAGTGTCTCCCAAGTGTTGATGTCGACGCCCAGGACTTTGAGGGACGCTTTGAGGAAGTCTTGGTAACGTTTCTTCTGTCCTCCAACTGAGCGCTTGCCCTGACACAGCAGCTGATTAGACAGTCGGCTGTCTGATATTCTCACCACATGTCCAGCCCACTTGGCTTGGACATTCTGCAGAAGGGTTTAGACGCTGCAGAGGCCAGCTCGTTCCACGACTTCCGTGTCGGGGACTTTGTCCTGCCACCTGATGTGGAGGAGTCTGTAGAGACAGCTCAGGTTTAGCTGTTTGGCGTGTCTGCCATAGACAGTCCAGGTCTCGCTGGCGTAAAGGAGGGTGGTAAGGACCACTGCACAGTAGACCTTCAGCTTAGTGTGAGTTGTCTCCGATCCCAGACGTTCTCACGGAGTCTCCCAAAGGCGGTGCTGACTTAAGCAATCCTGTTTTTGACGCTAGCGTCTATGTTCACACACACACACACACACACACACACACACACAAACACACACACACACACACACACACACACACACACACACATACCACCACCCCCACCCACCCACAGACATACTCGTAATGTCCTTCACGTGCCATGCCACGCCCGCTCACATCATGCTCACTTTCAGACAACATCAGAGAGGTTAACTGTGACCTAGTTGGGATGCAGTGCAGGGGAGCATGTCTGTGTTTCCCCAGGTCTAAGCTCTCCCAGGTCTATATTCCCCTAGGTCTATGTTCCCCCACAGCTGACCATGGTTGACCACAGTTCAAGAGTGCTCAGATTGCATTATGTTGTCGCATTTGTACATTAAGTCTTTGAAGATGTTTGACCGCTGCGTGACCACTACTGACCGTTATCAGAGTTCAGCTTGCATCACATTGTATGCAATATTGCAACGTTTTAGCAGGATTTCACTATACTGTTGGCCATTACTGACCAGTACTTGCCACTGCTGACCACTACGTCAAATTCTTCAGATTGCGTTGTTTGTTACATTTGTGCATTATCAAGACGTCCTGGTTTTTTGTTTTTGATTTTATTAACTGCAAACTGACCACTGCTGGTCACTGACAACCACTACCCAGTGACCACTGCTTACCACTACTGACCACTACAGTCCACTGACTACTACTGATCACTGCTATTTCCAACTCAAGATTACTAAGCATAATTCATCAAAAGCAATCACTGTACATCAGAAGGACTGAACGTCTCTAGGAATGAACTTCATGTTAAAAGATAATATCAATTAAAACAGGTGTTCCATATAAAAAAAATTTAATTGCAAATAAGACAACAGTTTTATCCAAGCAACAATTTCATTGATAACTTTCCAGTTTTGAATAAAAGCCCTATTGTGTAAAATATATTCCTCGCAGTTAACATACCTTTCATTCTAATGTTGTTAATCTTGGCACTCTTCAAATATCAATGTATTTCAGAGAAAAAGAGAGGGGGTAAGAAATGGCCCAGGGTATATAAACATTACCCCGGGTAAGGTGTAGCCCAGGCCAGTTCTTACGGGGATAAACTCTGGCCTAGGCCAGTTCTTACGGGGGTAAACTTTGGCCTAGGCCAGTTCTTACGGGGGTAAGATCTGGCCAGGGTAAGATCTGTCCTGTTACACCGGTGTTCGGTTGTCTGTGTGTGTGTGTGTGTGTGTGTGTGTGTGTGTGTGTGTGTGTGTGTCCGTGGTAAACTTTAACATTGACATTTTCTCTGCAAATACTTTGTCAGTTGACACCAAATTTGGCATAAAAATAGAAAAAAAATCAGTTCTTTCCAGTCATCTTGTTTAAAACAATATTGCACCTCTGGGATGGGCACACACACAAAAAAATAAATAAAAGAAGCCAAATTATATGCAAACTGAATTTACTGTTATATCTATATATTTTTTTTATTTTCTAAACTTGGCACTTTGATCTGATATTCTGACACAACAACAAGAGCAGTCATTTTTATCATTTTTTGTTCAAACAGGAACTTCTTTTGCTAAGCATGGAAGTTATATTTATTTTGCATGTCTTTGGTGCAGATAGTAAAAAAGGGAAATTAATCTGTAATTAATGCTAGGGAGCTTAATTTGCGTTAAACTGATCTTTCTCATCTTAAACATTACATTTTGAAATTATACTCAATACATAAAAAGCTTGTGTGTTTTACTCTCAGTGTACAGGGCTTTCACTATCTTCATTCTCCCATGTGGTCTTTTACGGAAAATACTAAAATCAATACGACGAGTGGACTTTATAGATCTATTGGCTGAGCCCTGAAGGACATGGGCAAAAATCAATTGCGTACACATATTTATACATATTCAAAGCGCGTGCTCATATTCTTCGCGAACGCAAACGACGCCGTTTTGTTTCAAGTTGTTGACCTGCCCGTTCAATCCTATATTCAATGGACAATACACGATAACATGTGATGGAAAGTTGGAGAAGGAGACCGTTAAATATTTATTCAGAGAAAGATTTGTGAACGCCTCATCACTTACTGGATTATGCCCCAAACTGCCATAAAAATATCCACAGAATCAGTCGGAATTCACAGTTAAAAATAATAAACCATGATAGTTAATACCCTTGAATTGATGAAACAAAAAATTCCAGTCTTGACTTTTCTCAAAATGAAGTCGTTTTCACTTCATACGACGTTTAGAAGTACTTGTACTTGGCTCTACATGTTATTAGTTTAACAAAATACTAAATTTTCATATCAACTTAAAAACTATAAAACTATCACCAAGGGGAGATCATGCGTGACGCAGCTGCTTGACACTCTCGACATCTGGACAGAGGCCCTGGATGTAGGAGGAGGAGTCGATGCAATATACATGGACTATATGAAGGCATTTGACTATGTCCCACATCGCAGACTTGTAGCCAAAGTAGAAGCCCACGGCATCAAAGGAAATGTCCTCTGGTGGATCCAGGACTTCTTGAGCCACCGTTCGCAACGAGTCTGTGTCAACGGCGCAATGTCAGAGAGGGGAGACGTGACAAGCGGCATCCCACAAGGCAGCGTCATCGGTCCAGTTCTGTTCTTGCTGTACATAAACGATCTGCCCCGACATGTCCAGAGCCATATCAAGTTATTCGCTGATGACACGAAGGTCTTTGCAAGAAACGACGATGATCTCGCCACGGCAACACTGCAAGATGATCTGGATCGATTTCATGAGTGGTCAACAGAATGGCAAATGCGGTTTCATCCTGAGAAATGCTCAGTCATGAAAATAGGGAACCCAAAGACAGACAGGAAATACAACATGAAAGGCCATAATGGACAAGGGGAACTGATAGTTGTGGAACTAGCAGAAAGTGAGGTAGAGAAGGACCTTGGCGTCCTGATTGACAAAGGGCTGACCTTCAAGAACCACATCAACCAAACGACTGCAAAAGCAAACAGATTTCTTGGAGTCATCCGAAGATCTTTCGACTTTCTCACCCCCGCAGTCTTCATCCAGCTATACAAGTCTCTAGTTCGCCCGGTTCTCGAGTATGGACACACAGCATGGCAACCTCGACACAAGACACTGTGCGGCGAACTAGAGGACGTACAGAGGCGTGCCACCAAGCTCATTGCATCACTGAAGGACAAGCCGTATCCAGAGCGCCTTGCTGCACTGAACCTGCCCAGTCTTAAGCACCGCCGCCTCAGGGGGGGATATGATCGACATGTATAAATACACGCATGGCCTGTACTTGACCAGCCGCCGTGCTATCAAGGCAGAGATACAAGAGGGCACAGCCTGAAGTTGGACAAATCACACTGCAGACTCAACATCAGAAGCAGTTTCTTTGTTCAGCGCGTAACCGCCACCTGGAACAGCCTGCCAGACAGTGTGGTCACAGCCCCATCAGTCAGTGCTTTCAAGAACAGGCTCGACGCACACTGGAAGGAGCTACCTGCAAAATTTGACCCAGATTGCTATTATTAGTCGCTGTCGACATCTTGTACCACGTATGCATTTTCAGTTGTATTAGTGAGAAGACCTGTGAACAAGCTCCAAAGAGCTTCAACACGGACACAAACCAGTAAACCAGAATGAATATTGAATCGACCGTGTCAACCGGGTGTAACTAAACGGCTAAATGTTGCAGTGTGATTGCGGTGATGGCCACGTCTCCTTTACCGCGGACTTAAAAAGAATTTTTAATTGCCCTTAAAGATTTTTTTAATGCCCAAAATACACCAGAGTAATATGATTTAAACAGCGTTCTCACTGCGAATACCGCAATCGATTTATCGCCTTTAAAAAAAAAAAAAACATGTTTAAATGTTATATTTTTGAACGTCAGCTGAGGAGCTACGACAATGTAATGGGTAAGATAGTTTCTTCTCAACTGAACGAATGGGGTTCGAATCTGCCATTAGGACTTTTTTTTCTTTTTCTTTTAACCCGAAGCTTTGTAATAACAAATATAGAACACATTTTAACGATTAGATTTTTTTTTTAAGTGTATCACAAGTGAATCTTGAAGGCCTTGCCTCTCTTGTTTTTTTGTTTTTGTTTTTGGTTGTTGTTTTTTTGTTTTGTTTTGTTTTTTGTTTTTGTTTTTTGTTTTTTTGTTTGTTTTGGGGGGTTTTTAAAGGGGGGGGGGGAGAGAAAAGAGTTATAATTTAGCAACACCTTGAAGAACTCCTGTTTTGTTTTACCTTCCCTCGTAGCTTTTATGTCATCGTTGAATATTTGCAGGCAAACGAATCTGTCTCTGGAGGCAAAGACAGCAGGGAAACAAGTGAGGGGGTGGGAGTGTTTTAAACTCACTCGCTCTGCTTCTTTGTCTGAGTGTGGAATTTAAACATGGTTGCTCGAAGTGTTATATTCAGTTCGCTCTTGTTGGCTTTCTTTCTTTCTTTCTTTTCACCCATTCTTTTCTTCATTTTCTAAAATGTTTTATTCGTTTATTTTGTAAATGATAGATGAGCATATAGTTACACATAAAACCAATTAAGCACAGTTCATTGACATATAACATAATGTCCCTTTCTTTCTTTCTTTCTTTTTCTTCCCTCCTCATTAATTTTCCTTCTTTCCATTTTTCCTTCTGTCTTTTCCTTTCTTTCTTTTTGTCCTTCGTATTCTTTGTTCTCAGTCACTGCAGTGTTAAATGCAGTTGTTTCTCTGTCGATGTTCACCTCTTCGTCCTGCAAGATGGTCAGTGCGGCGAATTTTCCTCCAATCATGGCTTTGAAAGATTCTGCAACCTCTGGGTCTTTCAGTTTCTCGAGGTCGAATCTCATTCGTGTGGTACCTTGCTTTGCGATCTTCTTGAGGCGGAGTCGGAAGGTCATCATGACCAGGTTGTGGTCGCTGCCCACGTCAGCCCCTGGGAAGCTTCTGGTCCTGGCGATGTTGATGCAGGACCGAAAGCGTTTCTTCACCAGGATGTAGTTCTGGATGTTCTGGGCACAAAACGACCAGTGAAGAAGCCCTGGGTCACCCCTGACATCCTCGACCTATGCGATAAACGAAGAGCACTGAAGAACAAGAAAGGCACCCCTGAAGGAACAAACAAATACAGGACCGCCAACAACAAGGTCAAATCCAGCATGAGAAAAGCAAAAGAAAACTGGATAGAACAACAGTGCTCAGAGATTGAAGACAACCTGCAAAAGAACAACTCAAAAAGAGCGTACGCAACTGTCAAAAACTTGACAACAACCAAGCAAGGACGAGTCGGCACCATCCAGGACAAATCAGGGAAATGCCTCATTGAAGAAAAAGACATCCTACAGCGCTGGACTGAATATTGCTCCGAGTTGTACAACCATGACACCAAAGGTGACACTTCAGTTCTGAACTGTCCCCCATCAACCAACAGCGACAGCCAGCCAATTCTTCGGGAAGAAGTAGAGGCAGCAGTGAAGACACTGAAAGCAGGGAAGTCAGCTGGCGTTGACAGCATTCCCGCCGAACTGATTCAAGCTGGAGGCGAAGCGGTGATTGATGCCCTCACCAACATCTGTAATAAGATCCTGCAGACGGGAGAGTGGCCAACCACCTGGACACAATCATTGGTCATCACAATCCCCAAGAAGGGCAATCTACAACAGTGCAAAAACTACCGCACTATCAGCCTAATCAGCCACCCCAGCAAGGTCATGCTAAAGGTCCTTCTCAACCGACTGAAGCCGCAAGCAGAAATGATCATCGCTGAAGAGCAGGCCGGCTTCAGAGCAGGGAGAAGCACAACAGAACAAATCTTCAACCTGCGCTTGCTGTGCGAGAAATATCTCCAGCACCAAAGAGACCTCTACCACGTCTTCATTGACTTCAAGAAGGCGTTCGACAGGGTATGGCACGCTGCCTTATGGGCCACCATGCACAAATTCAACATCAGTGAAGACATCATCCAAGCCATACAGAACCTATACGAAAGAGCAACCAGTGCAGTCCTCTTCAATGGTAGCACGGGTAACTGGTTTAGAACCACGGTCGGAGTCAGACAGGGCTGTCTACTCTCTCCCACTCTCTTCAACCTCTTTCTTGAAAGGATCATGACTGACGCCCTGGAAGATCATGTGGGAACTGTCAGCATTGGAGGCAGAGTCATCACCAACCTGCGCTTTGCCGATGACATTGATGGCCTGGCAGGAGAAGAGAAAGAACTCGAAGAACTCGTGCACAAACTTGACAAGACATCATCAGCCTACGGCATGGAGATCAGTGCCGAGAAGACCAAGGTTATGACCAACAACAGCCAAGGCGTAACGTCCAACTTGCACGTAAACGGTGAAAAACTGGAAGAAGTCTCCTCCTTCAAATACTTGGGTGCCATTGTGTCAGACGAGGGTTCGAAACCAGAGGTCCTGTCCAGAATCGCGCAGACTACTGCCGCACTGAGTCGACTGAAGACTATATGGAAGGACAAAAAGATCTCCCTCTCGTCCAAAATCAGACTAATGCGCTCCCTCATCTTCTCAATATTTCTATACGCTTGCGAATCCTGGACCCTCACTGCAGAACTCCAGAGAAGAATCCAGGCCCTGGAAATGAGATGCTTCCGCAAGATCCTGAACATTACATACAAAGACCACATCACAAATGAGGAAGTGAAAAGAAGAGTCCAAAACGCCATTGGCCCATTCAAAGACCTGCTAACCACAGTGAAGGAACGCAAGCTCCGCTGGTATGGACACGTCACACGATCAGACGGCCTAGCCAAGACCATCCTGCAGGGTACCGTACAAGGAAGGAGGAAGAGAGGCAGACAGAGAAAGCGGTGGGAGGACAACATCAAAGAGTGGACGGGCCTGCCATTTGCCACAACTCAAAGGGCCGCTGAGGACCGAGGCAGGTGGCGCGAGCTGACCAGGCAGTCATCCATGGTGCCCCAACGACCCACCCACGGGTCAAGGGATAGATGAGATGAGAGATTCTTTGTTTCATTTCAGGCCGGCAGGCACAGGTCCCAGCACAGTTTTAAAGCGTACTTCGGAAAGCCCACAAATAACCCATGACGTGAAACAGTCAACGATTCAGGCCATGGAGTCGAGCTGGACGAAATAAATGGTTGGGAGAAGCAGCTACAACACCACAGAGCTTGATGGGTTTGTTTTTTTACTGTGAAAAGAACGGGTAAATAACCAGCATATTTCATATTTCAAACAAACAAAAATTAAGAACCACTTCAATAAAGAAGATGTATGTATGTTTTCATTAAAAAAAAAAAAAAAAAGTTGTTCCTGTTATCTTAAAAATCGATTGATGATTTGAATGATACAGGCTGCATATGGTGTACCACTGGCTTCTCATTGCCATACACAAATGTATGATCTAGGCACAAGTGCACTGGGAACAGCTTGGAAAATGCGTCACAAAATTCGAAGTTAAAACAAAAAAGTTACTCAGTAGTTTGATAACGTTAACTGCGTTTTTCATTGTACTAAAAAACAAAAACAAAAAAACAAACAAAAAACGACAACAACAACAACAACAACAAAAAAAAAACAAAAAAAACAAGGGGGGAGCACATAAGCAAACAAACACCTCTGGTTGTAAGTGTCAGCTGATTACATTGGCTGCTTACACCATTGTTTGAAGAAAATTCAGCATTGTTTCACCATGCCGCCAAGTTCCCAAATGGTCCTTAACTTTTTATTAACCCTGTTAGTAAAAGTGATCTTTGACAGACATTGTCGCGAATAAACAGAGGGCTGATTTTTCTCCAGATAACACAAATTGATTTTGTACAGGTAACACAAAGTTGGCGACCATAACTAAAGCTACACACACACGCGCGCGCGCGCGCATGTATGCTCACACATACACATGCACGTGCACACACGCGTATGCGTATCGCACACAATCAGATATTCAAACACACACACACGCGCGCACGCACACGCACACACAAACACACACGCACACACACACACACACACACACACACACACACACACACACACACACACACATTCTCGCGTGTACGTGCCTTTCAGCTGTGAAGAAGGTGGGAAAGGAAAAAGGTGACTAAAGAAATGTGGTTGAAGGATGACACTGGATAGTTAATGGACGATTTCGACCTGAATAAAGACAGTGTGTGTGTGTGTGTGTGTGTGTGTGTGTGTGTGTGTGTGTGTGTGTGTGTCTGTGTGAGTCTGTGTGTGTGTGTGTGTGTGTGTGTGTGAGTCTCTGTGTGTGTGTGTGTGTGTGTGTGTGTGTGTGAGTCTGTGTGTGTGTGTGTGTGTGTGTGTGTGTGTGTGTGTGCGTGTGTGTGTGTGTGTGAGTCTGTGTGTGTGTGTGTGTGTGTGAGTCTCTCTGTGTGTGTGTGTGTCTGTGTCTGTGTGTCTGTCCTAGTGTCTGTCTGTCTATCTGTCTCTCTGTCAATGTTGTTGTTTTTTGTGTCTGTCTGTCTGTCTGTGTCTGTGAGTATAACAGACGGAGAGACGGAAAGAGTAAGTGGGAGAGAGAGAGAGAGAGAGAGAGAGAGAGAGAGAGAGAGAGAGAGAGAGACCCAGTACTGACCCTGTGTTCACCAGTGATCAGTGGTTCAGAAAACGAGGCATGAGATGTGATTAATGGTAATAATATCAGAACGTTTATTCGACATGGTTCAAAAGTCACACTAATACTTTCATGCTTCACCCTCGTGGTTCCGCGCCGCAAGAAACACTCTCCCCATGTAGTCTTTTGCCACCTTTTGACACCTCATTCATTACACACCACAATCTCTTCAACCTTTGATATCTAATAATGTACTTTTCCTCCACTACATAAGATGAACACTTTCTTCCCTTTCATTTATCCACTTCTTTTCTCCTTTCTGTCTAATAACACTTACAGTGAATAGACGTTGAACTGAAGAAAACACACACACACACACACACACACACACACACACACACACACACACACACACACACGTGCTCACACTTGGAAAGTGCATATAAACTTTTTTTCAATAAAAAGACCAGTATGAATTTGTAAATAATTAAATTTGCGTCGAAGCCAAATAGGGGGTAGGGGAGATAACCCGGCGACAGAGGACAGCAGATTAGGCCCATGGTGATGTGGCATAGCTCAAAAGAATCACAAGAGACTGTTCTTTGAAACTGTGGTGTACTTTGTTTCTAATAAGTTGCACAGTTTTCGAGAGAGACGGTTTATTGCAAACACTTTGGCAAATTCACAATTCGCAACGTGTGACAGACGGTGGGTACACACTACGCAGCATTACTGTGGCCACTTTATTGCATATGTTGTCGTTCTGATTATGGCGTATCGTGCAGAAGGCATTACTGTCAACAAAAACATAAACAAATTCTTGTAGCTGAAATAACAAAGACACAGGTGATCACCAAACTTATGGAACGTTTTGGACCGACGAAAAGCAGCCGCGGCACCTGAGATGGGTACCCTTCAAAATTAAGCCAGAAGGGACAGTGAGTCCCAAGATTTTTTATGTTAATATGATTTTTCGTCATCTATACACTCTAAAGCACCAAAAAATGCATATGACAAATTTATTAGGGGGTGGGGGTGGGTGAAAGGTGGACCATTTCTCCTGACCGAGTAGTCGGTTAAGCGTTAGACTTCTGTTGTCAGCATTAAAATCATTCAGAGCTCTCTCTCTCTCTCTCTCTCAAACCCTTTGGACAGACATTCAGATAACACTGAACCCAGCCTGATCGTTTTTGTTTTGTTTTTTTAAAACACTGCCTTGATTATGAACGAGACAAACAAGTGGTTATCTGCACGTGGCAGGTCACGGTGGACCTTTCATGCGCTGAGTGACTGTCGGCGCGTCTTTTCGCGGATTGGTTGGCGAGATGTTGCAATGCTGCTGTGTAATCAGTTCTAGTTGCACAGCTTCTTTCGCCAGTTGATAGGGGTACACCTGACCTAAAGTGGAAATTCAGATTGTTATTAATTTGTTTGTTTGTTTTTCTAGTCTTTATCCCCCTGTACGTTTGTGACCTTATTCAGAGATAGATAGATAGATAGAGACAGACAGACAGAGACAGAGACAGATACACATTAAACAAAGAAACTTGCAAATAAAAGTACAATCAAAATCAAAAGTATAAAAAATATGCCGACATATTTCCGATTTTAGCCAGCTGCTTTTCTGTGCAGTGTGCAGGCTCTCTCTCTCTCTCTCTCTGTGTCTCTGTGTGTGTGTGTGTGTGTGTGTGAAAAGTGACAGATAATCATATATATTTTTAGAACCTATTGTACTTGGTAGCAACGATATAGGCCTACTGGCGTAGATATGTACCTACACATGCCACGTGAGCCCTTAAAAAAGATTAACAAATGCTTGTTCTGCTCTGCTACCTGCCTCAACTTGTGCCAGTGTTTTCACGCCAAAGCCCGAGCAGTGCTCAGTGCCCGATTCATCAAACCGATTTTTTCGACTTTTCACAACGTGATAACAATTTGGGGAGAGACACATACGACTTTTGACTTCCGGACAACTTACGAAGTTTGGGCACAGTTCGAGAATTTTCGTGTCGGCATGTCAGAACATCCCAGTAAGGCGGTCTGTCTTTCAAGTCATACCCCCCCCCCTTCATACCCCCCCCCCTTCCCCTCTCCCCTCTCTTTGTGATGTAAACGGGTGAACTTGTCGTCATAGAATGTGTATAGACAAGTGGGTTGAAATGTTGATAACTTAGTTGTGTTGGGAAACTATGTTTTGTGTCAGTGAACAGCCAGTTTAAGTTAATCTGTTGGCTTGTGGAAAGCTACCCATTAAGTGAGGGAAGTACTGGCCTATATATTTTGAGTTCCCCCCCCCACCCCACCCCCCCACCCCCCCACCTCCCTCTTATGTTTTGTTACAGATATCTTGTTCTGTATTTCTGATGTATTACTTACTTGTTTTGTATATAGTAGGTGGGGTTGGTTCAGTGTGAACTGAACAGATCTATAGGCTAACACATTGTCAGAGTGTGTTGAAGGTTTTTCATGTGTGTGTGTGTGTGCACATGGGGGTAACAGCAAGTGTTGTGGAACACATGTTTGATTTGTTGGTTGTTGTGGTAACACGTGTAGGAGTTGTGCTATGTGTCAGTGGTTTACTTTGTTCAGACAAAGTGGGAAGGAACATTACAATGTGATTAATGAGTTGGTAAACTATGAGAGCATCGAGGGGCAGTGCTATGTTGTTGCATATTGCTGTTCACCAGAGATATGTTGGAAGTAATGATTTCCTTACATGTACTTGTGTCAGTGGGACACCTTGTGAAAACAAAGAGGAGATTTGTTTGGTAATGGTAACACACAGTTTATTGTATGATGCGTAACCCGAGTTGAACACTGGGTTGGGTTGTACTGGTCAGTCATAGGTACAGTGCACTGTATGGTATGTCACTGTTGGTGGCAGGTAAGCTTAATTAATGAAGCTTGTTTTTACCACACATAGATCTATGTGTGAGAGGAGTGCATACTGGTGGACATGTGATGAAAGGTGCTGAGAAGGTATAGGCCTTTCATGTCAGTGATGTCAGGATATTTTGAGATTTTACCTGACCTGGGTTTTGGTTGTGTGTTTGTGTTCCAGGTGTGCTGCTTGTAGATGCTGCTTGTAGGTGCTGCTTTAGGTGTAGGGTGAACTTTTCACTGTGTGCTGATTGTAGGAAGTACTTGAAGTAGGCAGTGTGTGCTGCCTTAGTGTGTGTTGCTTTTGCTAAGTAGGGTGAACTGCTTAGTGTGTGTGCTGTATTGTAAAGTAAACACTCTATAAAAACCACTCCATGTGGCCCTGCTATTGGTGTGAGGAGAGAGTGGGTGAGTGCATCATTAGTTGATCCTATATCCCCCTGTCTGCTCCCCTCTCTCTTGGAATAGAATCGAACCAACCACACACTTTCGAACAGTTTTTACACTAGGAACTGCCAGCAGCATCTTCTGCCTGTCCCCGTTGTCGCCACTTCTTCTAGGGCTTGGGAAAGCTGCCGGGTGTTGAAGGGCTAGCTCGTCGTTCCGACATTAGCCTGGTTGCCTGTCCAGCACTGGTGACTTTTTTTTTTTTTTTTTTTTTTAGTGAGGAGGAGTTGTGCAGTCCCTTCCCCACTCTCTCGCCTACTAGTACCAACGCTCACAGTCCCACAGGTAAGTACAGATACTGCCACGTGTAGGACGGCCTCGGCAGGTGCAGGTTTTTTCTTCGGAGTTCCGTCTCCTTGGAGGACTTCCAGCCAAGGAAAAGAGCTCCCCCTGCCCTTTGGTCATCCTCTTCCGCCTTCACAACCGTCAGCTGGGAAAGGTTTCCTCCTCCGCCTGGTCCGTCGTTGGGAGACTTCACATGTGGCAGGTAGTACTGGGTTACATGGTACCAGTAGCAAGGGCTATGCCCCTGACCTGACCTGACTAAAGGGCAGTGACACCCACCGGGCTGGCTGAGGGCGTCCCTTTAGTTCTTTTTTCTTCTTGGGAACATGTAAGAATGAGTCAGTCAGTACTCGGACACCGAAGAACAATTCAAGACTCGTCTACATCATTCCTGGGTGGTGGTGGGGGGTCACAGTGGGGGGGCGCACGATTGGCCTCGGCCTTGTGGACTATTGTACTTATTGAACACTGAATCTATTAGTGACAGGCTTTGTTACGCCGGCCGGGACACTTGGTGAGACAACCCAGCTTCAGTTCCAGTCACTGTGCAGTATCAGTATCAGTAGCTCCTTGAGGAGTCACCATTGCGTTCGGTCATAGACACTAGAATTCCGAGATACTAGTGTCTTTGGTTCGGTCAAATCCAAAAACGCTACACCACATCTGCCAAGCACATGCCTGACCAGCAGCGTAACCCAACGCGCTTAGTCAGGCCTTGAGAAAAAAAAAAGGATGTATTGAAAAACAAATAAAGAAACTTCCTCAGAAACAGAAGCTACATGTCCGTTTATTTACCACTCTGATTCACACACAAGAAGTTTAAACTGGGGGGAGAAAATAATGTGCACGTTTCCTATGAAAAGTCATTTCTCCGGGTTTTTGTAAGAAGACGCGACTCCACGGCTGATGACCACTGATCTGAAAATCAGTGGCCGACGACTTCTTGCGAAAATCCGTATCTTTCCAGTGAGTAGTAATTAAGAAGAATCAAAAGTGTGCACTGCACACTGTCTTAATGGTTTTTACAAGCAGCAGAAACAGTTGTGCATGTAGGCAGTCATACTCCTGTTTTCAGGGGGTGGTTGATCTTAAAGAGCCGTGAAATCTCATGAAAGTCTGCCCTATGTCTTTATTAAGATATCAATTTCTGTTTCCAGCAGGTTCAGGCAGAAAAGCCAGACAGAAGACAACTGAGTCGGTGTGAGGAGACTGGCACATAGAAGTCACAACATATGATTCAAAGAGCCTCACAGGCCATTTTTATAATTTTACAGCTTTTTCCATTCCTTCAGCCTGCATCCACTTCCAGTACTAAAAATTCAAAATGGCACTGGCTTTTTGCAAATTGCGCTTGGGGGGAAAGAAATATAATTAGTTATTTTTAGAAATATGAGTGCATAGACTTTGTCAATTCTGGTTGTTTTACTGGTAATATTTATTTAGTTTGGTTTTATTGATCATTTTGTTGTTGATTTATTTATATGTTTATTTGTGTTACTGCTGGCTGTATTTTAGCTAGGTATCTTGTCATTTCATTGTGTATCATATACTTTGTGGGTGGGAGGGCTGTATTAATTAATATGGCTTTTAATTGGGACTGATACTGATGCTTACCACAATGTTTAATTTATGATACAGAGTTTAGCAGTGAAAATATGTGTAAATATGTTGACAGTCATGCTTTTATGTGATTGATTGTTTTAGGTAACATCCTTATACATATAATCAATGTGCATCACACTACGTGTATTATCATAATTGTTCACCCTCACCTCCCCACACATTGTGTTTCTTTCCCAGCTCTCATCTCTTCCTCGATCTCAATAAGTGTTTGGTATATGGCATAGTTGTAATGCAAGAAATCTATTCAACTCTTTGCGTTATTCTGTTACTGTTAGCAATATTATGTTTTTGATCATTATTTTTTAAAATTTATTTGCTGTTTGTGTCATGATGTTGCATTGTTCATATTGTTAATCTCACTTTTGCTAGAAGTAGTAGAAGAGCCATTGTAGTAATAGCAGTAGTATAATTATTGTTATTGTGTCTTTTCTCAAGAATATGATAGAGCTCTGGAATGAGCACTGTTTTAAGAATATACCTTTAATTTGTGTTTAGTAATACTCATTATGTGATACTAGTTTGTTTTGCTTTATTGCTGTTAACTCATACTTTTATTAGAATTACTGTTATGGTTGTCATTCCCAGTGTTGTGATGGTGTATAGTTGTTAGTATTGTCATTCTTATGATTGCTATTTCATCATTGCCTTTCTGTCTTTCAGTATTGGATAGACATTGTGAGTGCACTTGCTCTGTGGTGATCTTGTTATTGTGTTCTGCAGTAATTTTAGATGGAAGGTTCATTCGTTCTTTAGTTTAACGTCTTTTCACTGTAAGTGATATTAGACGAAAGGTGATATTAGATGGAAGGCAGATGTGTGTGTGTGTGAGAGAGAGAGCGAAAGAGTGTGTGTGTGTGTGTGTGTAGGGGGGGATGGTGGTATGGGGTGGAGGGGGAGAGAATGCATGAGCTGCTACTTTTTTTCTGTGATTTTTAGATGTTTAGTAGCTAATAATTGACTGTAAGTTTAGTACCCATTGCACATACCAATTCATCTATCTGAAGCCATAAAACTAAAGAGTCTTGAGTCACTGGTCTCAATCACATCACTCAGGTGGGTCCCAGCTGGACAAAGGCGTTGGCAAAAGGAGCATCAGTTATTGTCAAGAATAAGCAGTATTAATGATAATGAACACTTATTCAGTGCTATTCTGAAATTGGGCTCAAAGTGCTTTATATATGTACAAAACTGTAAATAATAAACTAATTGAATAAATCAGTTGACACTTCGTTCAGGCAGGCATGACACAACTTGTCCAGCTCACTTGCTCACACACATTTACACTCATGCATAACATACTTTCCACCACCACCCCCACCCCCCCACACACACACATTGCATTGATTGGATGTGGACTATGGTGCATAAAGATACCAGTACTGGTTAAGTAGATGGGTCTTCACAGAAGATTTGAAAGAGGCTGTGGACGTAGAGTGATTAATGACTAATGTTAAATGGAAGGCTATTCCACATGGAACAGTAGCCGTTGTAGGGTGACTGAAGGATTTTGCTCTGACAGAGCACAAAGAATTGTTGACTATCAGTAGAAGAATGGAGATTTCAAGATGGATTGTATCGATGAAGATATAAGTGATAATTACTAATTAGGGCCAATGCTTTTGGAGATGAGAATCTGATTGAGGATAGAAAATGAAATCTGAGAGTGAATGAGGAGCCAATGCAAGAGTTTCAGAAGAGGTGACTGTGACAGTTACATGGTTTTTGTAGTTTCATGACTTCACCTGTATCATTAGACAAATGGATTGCATGGGCGCAATAGCCAAGTGGTTAGTGTTGGACTTTCAATCTGGGTGTCCCTGTTTCGAATATCAGTAATGGCGCCTGGTGGGTGATCTCCCAGGTCAACATCTATGCAGGCCTGCATGTGCCTGAATCCCCTTCATGTGTGTATGCATGCAGATCAAATACAGTATACGCACGCAGATCAAATACAGTATACACATGCAGATCAAATACGCACATTAAACTTTAAGATTCTTTAACCCATGTCAGCGATCGGTGGGTTATGGAAGCAAGAACATACCCAGCATGCACACCCCTCAAATGGTTTATGGCTGCCTGCATGGGGTGTAAATAAACAAAACGATCATACGCATAAAATGTTACATGTCTGTCTGAGTGTATATATGTGTGTGTTGTGATGTATCATATTCATAATTTTAAATAATTACTATATTTATCAACTTGCATACATGATAGGAATCACGTGTGTCTGTCACTGTATGCATGTGTGTGTGGGTGTGTGTATGCACACACCTATTGGATGCATACATCTGTGTTGGATATATCTCAGTTCCACATATTTTAAAGAAAAAAAGAAGTGCAGGTTAACAATCATTTCATCATCTTAAAATTCAAGTTTAAATAAAGATGCTTTAAGTTTTTTTGTTCTGTTGTTGTTGGGTGTTTTTTTTTGGGGGGAAGGGGGGTGATGGGGGGGGGGTGAAAGGATGGGGAGGGAAGGGGGACAGTGTGGGTGGTGGGGGGGACACTGCTGGCACACTATAACACTAGTCATGACCGTCACCACAGCACACCCACCCCCATGCCCCCACCCCACTCCCCCACCCCACTTTTTCTTTTTTCTGTCAGCAAATGTATCTGTTTTACTATCAAATTGGATTTTTCTGCAGAATTTTACCAGGGACAACTCTTTTGTGCTGAGTGCATGCTGCACATGGGACCTCAGTTTATCTTCTCGTCCAAATGACTTGTGTCCAAAACACCACTCAAGGTCTAGTGAAGGGAAAGAAGAATCTGGTGAGAATGGGGTTTGGTCCTGTGCCTTTAGATTATCCCATTTCCCAGGCAGACTTTTTATGTTAAAATTATAAATGTATGCCTAATGCTGATGGATGCATTTCTTGCCTGTCCAGATACTGATCAAGTGTTTAATGATAGGAAATTAGCAAATTTAGAGCCTGAATTGGTAGTCCCTATTAATTTTGTCATTTCAAAATATTAAGTTTTACAATATTTTATTTGTAACAACTATGAAAACAATTTAGGAGGAAATTTGGTTTTGCTTCTTTCTTGTAGGAAGCACAAATGTGTCAAAAGATTCTTCACTGTTTACTGCCAGTAATGTCACACTTCTGGGCTGATGAATTCATATCTGGGTTCTAGTTGAGCATCAAGAAATGCTTCGTACAAAGGAAGCGCAACTTGGAGGAAAAAAATAGTGCAGCATGAAAATGCAAGTAAAACCAATCTCTGGTCTTCGGTTGCACTCTGCAGAATAAAGGTATTGTATTTTCAAGTTTTTATAAAACCCAAATATTTAAATGAAATTATTTATTTAAAAGAAGAAAGAAAACGTTACTTTCATGTTTTTTTTTTTGTTGTTTTTTTTTTTTTTTGTTTTTTTTTACTTTTGTGTTGGCAGATACATCAGCAATGGAGAAGAATAAGACAGACACCAACAAAATGGAGTGGAACGAGATTACCAATGCGTGGATCTGCAAGTTGTGCAGGAAAAAGGTCCACTCCAAACAAGCGCGCAGCAAGCACAACAAAAAGGACTGCTTGAATACGCAGCCCAACAACCCCAGCTGGCAGCTGGGTTGGGATCGATCCACCATGAGCTGCCGCTACTGCCTGCAGAAGTTTGCACGGCGGAGAGGCATCCGTCTGCACCTACAGAGACGGATATGCCCCAAGCTGCCCAACTGGAACAAGGTGTTCGGCAGGGTACCAGCAGACTTCGCTGGGCAAGGTTGGTGCCAGAGTGCTTAACCCATTGACTGCTGCTGTCTGATATTCCCAGATTAGTGAACTGAACACCTGTTGCCTCACTGAGATAAGACTGAACTTGGAGGTCAGTGCTGTTCTTATAAACAGGATGATGGAAGGCACAGCTCCTCTAGCCAGAGGCAGTTGATTGGATGTGAACAGAACTGAGGACAGACTTACTCCAACAGTGAAGAATGACAGGGCAAGTCATCAACAAAGGCCTGTCACCTCACTGAGATAAGACTGAGCATACAGCGCAGGTTGTCAGTCACTAGTCTTTATCAGGACTTCTTCCTTTTCGGCACTGAAGAGATCTATCTTTTTTCAGCAACTGGCATATATGACTCATCACCACAAATAAAGAAAAGAAAAAGAAACTGAATAAGCATTGAAAATGAAAATAGTTGTGACATACTACTCATTTCAGAGTGTGTCACATATCTGTATGAACACAAAATCAGCTGATAGGGTTTTCATTCTCAGTGTTGTGCAACAGCTTAAAAATAATGATCAGAGCTTTTGGTTCACTAAGTAGAATTCATACAGGCTCTTACCAGTTGAGTGCCAGAGAATTTTGTTTTTCACTACACATACTTTACTGTGACCCACTAGTGCAGACTCCGGCAGGGAGTCTCGATTCCTGTCCTGTGCAAACTACTACATGTATCTGCATATGCGGAGAAAACAAAAGTAGCTATGGCCGATAACCTCCTGGAAGTAGGTTACCTCCCCTCTGTATCCTTGACTAGCTTCCTCTTTTACTGGCAGCCATCTTGACTCCTGATCCTGTGCTCTTCATACGGCTAAGTTTTTTCATATTTCTGTCTGTCTGTTGATTCTTTGACACTCGTGTTTTGTATCTGACGAAAACTTGTATCAGTTCACAAACTTACTTAGCTCGTTTGGCCAATCGAGCTAAAATTATGGCACAATCGCAATCATAAGAGCCCTCTACCTCGGGTTTTCTCAACAATAGGTACAGGTACAGGTACAGTATTTGGGGCAGAAATTAAGCCTCGTGGCCTTTCCACGCCTCCTCCACTCCCTCTGGTCGACCCCAGACCACTGCCACCTCCTACACCTTCTCCAGTGTCATCTCTGGGTTTGTTTACCCACACAAAGGTCAGTTGTGCTGTTTCCTTATTTGACTCGATCGATTCGCATCTGCGCTTCGTGTTTTCTTGGCCCTGCCAGTCAGCAGTGCATGAGTCGCCCTCCTCTGTCTCTTTCCACATGCCCAAAATTTCAATGACTGAGCATGCGTTCCCAATGGGGAACCAACATGGACATGTCTGCTGTGCTGCACACTCTATCAGTATGTTTTCCGTCCGTGACGGGAAGTTCAGAAAGATACTCTGGGTCAGACCTGCTGACTGCAGAAAAAGTCAGAGTGAATAGTTAAAAGTCTGTTCAATCAGAAACAGGCAACCATGGGAGAGACTGAAGGAGAGGAGAAACATGGTCACATTTAGAAGCCCTGCAAATGTGTCTGGCAGGGTTATTCTGAATTAATTGAAGTCTGTCCAACAGATATTTGGGAAGGCTGGCCAAAAGGGAATAGCAGTAATCCAGTCTTGAGAGGACAAAGGTGCATACAAGTGTTTTGGATGCAACAGTAGAGATAAAGTGGCAGATTGAACTGATTCTACACAGTTCCAAATAGGCAACTTTACAGATATTAGAAATGTGCTATTGGAATGAAAGAGACTGGTCGAGGATTACACCAAGACTGCGAACAGAAGAAGAGAGTGAAATAGGTGTGTCATTAATCAGAACAGAGTCGGGAAAGGATGGATGTTGACAAAACTTTTTTGGACAGGCTATCATGATGACTGATGACATCTGACACAGGAGCTGCATACAGCACAGAAAGAATGGGACCTAGTCAGACCCCTGTGGGACAACATGTGTCAAGGCAGATACGCTAGAGTAACTACCATTTAAACTTACTTTCTGTGTATGATCTGACAGGTAAGATGTGATCCATGCTAGTGCAGTGTCACGGATACTAAAGGAAGTTTTAAGTCTATCCAAGAGGATAGAGTGGTCGATGGTGTCAGAGTCTGCGGACAAGTCTAAAAGAGCAAGAACAGATATTTTTATCATCATCATATCCAGAAAGCAAAATATTGACTGTTCTAAGAAGGGCTGTTTTGCAGATATGACCATGTCTAGAAGGTAACTGGTGAGAATTAAGTAAACAGTTCTGTTCCAGATGAGTTAAGAGCTGACACAATACAATCTTTTCTTGCAGTTTTGATAAATGTAACAGATTTGAGACAGGCAAATAATTTTTCAAACAATAGCGATCCAAAGATGGTTTCTTGATGAGTGGATGTATGACAGCTAGATATATACATTCATAAATGAATAGATAAGACACACAAATATACACATCCCCATCATAGGATATGTAATACACAGCCTGTTCTGAACTGCAAAATAGTGTTCAGATGTCAGGAAAAAGATACTGTGATAAAACGAAGGGGGCAATCAGTGTTCTGGGAAAATCTGTTCTTGTGGTAGACCATTGTGTGAGCTTGTGTGTTTCCTGTGAAAGTGTAATATAAAAGCCAACAGGGATGTTTTTCCAAGTTGTATTGGGCGGTAGATTTCTTGCAGAGATTTGCTCACTTCTTGATTATGCGTTCATGTGTCCAAGTGACATTACATAATGTGTGTGTGAGTGTGTGTGTCTCTTGAATTGGGTTCACGGTACCCCAGTGTTGACAAGCACGTAAAGAGTGCTGATGAACATGCTTTTAAATAGATATCAGCTCTCTGTCTTATCTTTCTCTGTGCCACACACGCACACACACCCTTATTCATGCATGCTCACACACACAAACGCACTCACTTGCGCTGTGTTCCTCTGCAGTTCACGTACAAGCAATGATCACTTTGTGTAAGCATCATAGTTCTTTTTTTGTGCAAGTTTTGAGGTTGGTTGTTTGCAATGTTCATCTGCTTGGCGTTGAACTGTAAAGAACAACAGTAACATTGTTGCTTTTTACTTTGTAACTACAGTCACAATTATTTTGCAGTTGATTGAGAAACCAACAAAAGGCCTTTTGGTCTGACCAACTTGCTGAAAAATCAATAAGTCAAGTGACCGACTGGTTGCCACATCACTGGACTCAAAACCAAAACCCTGAAACCCTGATGTATATATGAATATATACATACTGTATAGTATTTAATATTATATACACATACACACACGCAACACACACATATTTAAAATATATATGTAGAGTGATAGTCTGATACCATTTAGATACTGACGGTTCAGTTATTCTGACTCGTTACTTTTAGTCCAGCCGACCGCACAGGGCCATATCAGGACTGTCAAACCATACAAATGCTCTATTTGTGATTTTTGCAAAATAATTGCCAACCTCTTAAAAAAAAAAAAAAAATTTTAATCACAAAAATTAAAATGATGCTCAAAAGTATGTAAAAGATAGACATTTTCTTGAAGAAAAATGAATGGAGAATATCATTATTATAAGTTCAGTGTTGACAGGATGAGGTAACTCCCAGTTAGGGGAAGAAGACTCAGATTAAAAACAACAAAAAATGATATTTTGAAGGAAAAAAAAATTTCAAGTTTGTTCATTTTATGGGTATAAATGGTGCTAGAATATCAGCAAATGTATTAGACACAACAACCAAGTGCAGTTTTGTTGTTTCCTCCATTATCATGTTGTTTTAAACAAATACTGTACATAAACACAAACATTCACACCCCCACCCCCCACCCCCCACCCCCCCACACACACACACACAAGCTCTCACCCAAACACCCACAAACACTGTCACACAATAGTACAATACAAAAGCTCACTATAAACAATATTTTGTCTTGAAGCTCTGACTGGGAGGTTTCATAGTAAATGAAAAACCCCAAATGAAGGCTTGAAGCTGAAATACTTTTCTTTCTATACCTATTTCTAACACAACACCGCCCCCTTCCTCCTGCTGATACACCTTGTAGCATGTAACCAACACCAGGATAACCAGAATGACTTCAGTTGATCAACAAGATTTGCTATTGTCAGCTTTGTGCAGAAAATCAAAAGTTCAAGCCACCTCTTTTGTACTGTACATCCTGGCAGCCATACTGACACGCTCAACAGCTTTTTGCTTTACAAAACGCAAAAAAAACACAACAAAGTCGAGTCAAATTTTGCTGAGATATTGCTTCGAACACTAATAAAGGCAGTCACCATTTGCATTTTGCATTGGAAAAAAAAAAAGAAAAAAAAAGGCAACAATACAAGGGCATCCGGGAGTCATGACCTGGGTGTGGCCCGGCCCCCTTAGAGTGTAAGGAGTTATGGGCCGAAAAAATTGACTGAGGGGGGCTTCTTCTCCGAAGACCTTGTACTGTCCAGCTCTCCCTAGAGTTTCTTAGAGTGTCTGGACAGTTGATAATGCATTTACCCTTAAACTGCTGATATATATATATATATATATATATATATATCTGCAGACAGAAGTGAAATGGCTTAAGGTTGTATGGTCATTCGGTGTAAAGTTAGGTGATGGTAACAGGTAAGGCTCTATGTGTTGGAATATATCACTTATCAGAATTATGTTAGGAGTGTTTCCACTCTCTTAATATCAGATTGGAGCAGGTTAACGGTAAGCAGTTTCATGTGCCCTTTCTCTTATTCCCCACCAGTCCAGCACCTATTTCTTTTCTGTGGTGTGCTGGCTCCATCTCATGACTCCATCCTATGACAGATGGAGGGTTATGGGTATGGATAAAGAGTAAACACAATACAGTCATTTACCTTAGTCGAAAAAGTGAAATGGAAAGTACAGTGCGGATTAACCATTCAAACATATTTCATACTTTATAAATTTGATTGTATCACGTCAGTCTTAATGTTGGAATGAACATCATATAAGTTATTCTGAAATGAGTTGTACAAGAAAAAAATCTTTTTGGGAGAGAGGTAGGTGGGGGAGGAGGGGGGTTCGGGGGGGGGGGGGGGGGGAATGCTGTGATGATTATTATTTAGTTGTCTAAAACCATCCAGCAATTTTGATAGTACCAGTAAGAACTTTAAGCATGTGACAGATTTCCCACTGCTATTGATGCACTTTTTTCCGAAATATACATTAGGTAGGTCCAGGTGCTGTGTAATGCTGTAAAAGAATGGCTGACAGACCATATTTTTATCACTATTTACTTAACCATAGCAAGTGCCATACTGCATACATCAGGTTGAAAACTATACCAGAAAATAAAGCAACCTGTGCACTTTCCTCTGGGTGTTTTATTTTTGTGTGTTAGGGAGTTTTCGTGAGTCTGAACACCCGAAGTGGGATACCCTTCACTGTCCAAACAGCAGCGCAGCAAAAGTTTGCAGATGTCTGCTTCTGGTCTGAGTGAGGGTTGGTGACAAAAATAGGTTGCAGATATTTTGCCTCTCAATCAATGGGTACAATAGACCTATCAAATAAAAGATCTAGTTCTTTACTTCAATGTGGGCTAATTTTCATTTTGATACCTTTTCTTCAATTTATAAAAAACTTGGCCCAAAAATGTACCTTGAAGCTCTACTGCACTCTCCAAACAAGAAAAAATCTTTTCCAGTGAATCCAGTGCTAAAGTGTTCATTTTTTAATTTTTTTAAATGATATGCAAAATAACCCAGAAGCATTTGAGGCACAACTGTTTAACAAAAAAAAGTGGGGACCCTATCACACTGATCAAACAAGATCTAGTTTCTAGATCAGTGGTTTCAATGTCAGGCTTCGTAAAAGTCTTGTCGCAGAGCTCAACGTAGTTCAGGTTTTGCTCCGTCAGACTTCTTCTTCTTCTTCTTTCCGTTACATGACCAACATGGACTTGCCGATGACTCTGTCGTGGTTCATGCATGCTGGGTATTTTCGTGTCTGCATAACCCACCGAACACTGACATAGGTTACAGGATCTTTAGCATGCATATTTGATCTTCTGCATGCATATACACACGAAGGGGGTTCAGGCACAAGCAGGTCTGCACATATGTTGACCTCGGAGATTGGAAAAATCTCCACCCTTTACACACCAGGCGCTGTTACCGTGATTTGAACCTGCGACCCTCAGATTGAAAGCTTAAACCACTCGGCTATTGCACCTGTCAGACCAAATATTTAATTCTGTCATGTGAATTTGGTTGCAGAAGTCCTGTTTTTTTAAGATATTGAAGAAAACAGTTTCAGTTACAGTAGTCAAATCAGAAGTAGCATTTCAAATGAGGAAGAGAAGCAGTAGAATGTTTCAAATACAGGGGGAAATCAACAACTTCAATGGAAATCAAGTTTACATAATTATTTTGAAAGTATGTGAATGATAGGTTTCATAATCTTAGGTGGTTATATCATTTTCTGTTGTGACATTGAAAGACAGCCAAAAACACTGTTAAAATAGCAGGCGAATTATTCATTGAGAAGTTCAATCAGTCTTGTTCAAATTTGTGGTCACACAACATACTTCTGTTTTCTTATTTCTTATTTTACACACACACACACACACACACACATTAGAGAGAGTTTACAATACACACACATAGTGACAAACACACGCACACACATAGGTTCGTGTAATATGTATATATATATATATAATAATATATATACATATATATATATAATAATCACTTTGTGTAATATATATATATATATATATATATATATATATTACACAAAGTGATTATTTTACCTTCAGCAGAGTTGTATTCAGTTCAGAGTAATATATGTATGTGTGATGTGTATTCTTGCAAGATGTGTCTGCCTTACCTGTTTAAGAATTATATGTTCATGTTTTGTTATTCCGAATAACAAAATTTAAAATTATACTATAGTTTGAGACAGGGCCAGTGGTGTGTTTTATGTGTCATTGTGTTTGTGTGTGTTTGTGTTTGTGCATTGTGTGTGTGTGTGTGTGTGGTTCATAAATTTGTGTTAGTGTGTGTGTATCTCACTATTATATGTAAACTTTAATGCAGACTACATGAATTGTGTGTGTATGCCTAAAAGTGTATACATGTACAAATGTTTTTTGTATGTGTGCATGCTTTTTACTGTTTTTTCTATTTTTGTGTACATGCAAGAACCCATGTTTATGTTTGTCATATAATATGTGTGTGTGCCCGGATATGTGTGTAACTACTGAACTGATAGTAGATGTGATCGAGCATTGTCTTTATTTTTTCAGAACCAGACTTTCATTGTATAATTATTGCACAGCAAGTGGACATGCTTGAAGAAAAGGTGGAAACAATATGTTTAGCACATAGTTTTGCAGAAACAAATACAAGATTTTGTGCACTTTTGTGCTTCTGATTTTTAAATGTTATACAGATGTCTACAATTTATTGAATGAACAGAGAAAATAAACTTAAAAAAACTAATCAAAGTAACACTACCAGGGGTACTTCTTGATGCTGTGTTGTAAGACTGTTGTTTCCTTTCAACCTTTCCATACTTCACCACTGATACGGACCATGCATAAGTTCAGTTGGATGTTTGTACTTTACAACTGGATGAAAGGTATGATCAGCTGTGCTCATTAATAGTTAAAGAGGTGCATTATTATTATCATTATTATCATTTATTATCATGATTGTCTTTTTTTGTCTTTTTTATATTATTGTTAGTAGTACTAGTAGTAGTAGTATCTTTTTTCATATTTAAATATTCATTTACTTCTTTGTTTAATTTTCTTTTTTTCTTTCTTTTCTTTCTCTTTTTTTCTCAAGGCCTGACTTAGACACATTGGGTTACACTGCTGGTCAGGCTTCTGCTTGGCAGATGTCGTGTAGCATATATATATACGGATTTGTCCGAACGCAGTGACGCCTCCTTGAGCTACTGACACTGATACTGATAAAGAAGTGCAAACAAGAAAGCAGTTTCATTAAGTGATGTATACATATTGATTTTGATTTCATGTTGGGAAAAAAAACCTGAAAAATATTTAAAAGGGTGATTATTTTTAACAATTATGATGCACATTATTCCCAGTCGTCTTGAATCAAGTATATTTTTTTTCATATAATTATGTTAAAAAAAAACAGTCCTTTATCAAGATTTATGATTAATATTTGCTGTCTTGTAAGTCTGCAGTCTTTCCTTAATATGTAAATATCTTAAATGTTTATGTAGATGCAATAAACTAGTTTTTAAGTTACAGTCATTTAAGTAATGCTACCATCAAAACTGCAGGATGGGACATGCAGAAAATAAGCAATTTCCCCCAGTTCTATGACACTTACATTCAGCCAATAGCGTTAACAGCCAACTGAAAAAACCCAGAAGCATTGTGTATACTATATTTATCATATGATATATGAGTTTTGACTGTGGGAACTGTCAGTTGCATTTTTACACAGGTTCCTAAATGCCATTTTGTGAGATTTGCTAAAATCACCAATCTTTTTGAAAATTCAAAACTTAATATCTGAAAAACTATAAACTATTTCAGATATTGTTTTGAAATTTGGTGTGGCTTCTTACTTCATTGCACTCTTTCAAGCATGCAATATAAGGTTTCTGCTATGAATTTGAAAATTTGGCTGTACCTACCCACTTACATTGTCTTCTTTCTTGCACATGACATACCTGGTGTTAGTCTTCCAGAGGAGACAACAACAGACTGAGGTTGAATCATAATCTGTGTGCACAGCATGTACTTAGCATCAATAAAACATTTGAAAAAATATTGGCCAGAAATCAAGATGTCCCAAGCAAATTTGTGTATGAAATTTAAAATTCAGTCATAGCTTTTTACAGGCAAACAGGAAAAAGGAGAAAGAAAGTGGAAAGCAATGCATTGTAGCTAAGAGATCTTTCACTAGAAAGCTGCTTAAGCTGTGTATATGATTGTTTGGGCTCTAAACAGAGTGGTTGATTGAAAAACGCAATAAGGTGTCCGGATAGAATTTCAGATATTGACAATGTACACTGGTGTAGATTTACTCCAAATGATGTGTCTATTTATGTCTATTTTCTAGGAAAGGGGGAACAAGCTGGTGAACAGGGACAAGGGAAACAAGCTGCCCAACAGGGCAACAAAAGGGGCAAGAAAGGCAAAAAAGGTAAACAACGAAAGGCACCCGAACCAGATCCTGTACCAGAAGAAGATGAAGATGATGATGAAGATGAGGATGAGGACTGGGAATTGGCTCCAGGAGAAGAGCTTCACTGGACTGGTAACAGCCACTCCATGGAGCAGTCATGGACAGAGCCTCACTCTACACTGGAGAACAGACCCCAAGCCTGGCCTGCCCAGACCTTTCCTCAAGCTGGACCATCAAGGGACAGCAGGCCACAGCTCTGTCCACCCACCCAGCTTCACCAGGAAGAAGCAAGATGGTCAGACAGAACACCTGCACAGTACTTGAGGCCCAGCTCTCAGGATCAGTATTCCAGTGAACTTTTTGCACATGTATTCCAGAGATTGGCTGCCAGGTGCACAGAACTCCCTTCACCTCATCTACCTGGAATGGCCAGGAAAGGTGGACAAGCATCGGGTCCAGAAGGATACCCAGGACGACCAGTCCAGACAAGTGCTGAAGGCCGACCCTCAGATCAGAGTAGCTACCTACCAATGGTAAGACCTGGTTCCTACCCACAGCAGCCAGACCAAGGGCACATGGAAAGCTGGCCAGAAGGGGACACTCTGCATAGTTTCCACTCAGGCAGCTCTGAGACCTGGACCAGGAGTCTGAGAGAAGGGGATCAAGCGTGGTCAAAGCGAGAACCTGTGCAGCACTCTGTGGACAATGTACGAAACCAGTATGATCAGCGCTATTCCCATGAACAGGGTGATGGAAGACACAGTCCCATTAGCCAGAGGCATTGGAATGGACGTGAACAGAACTACTGTCTGATTGACCCCGACAGTGGAGAAAGACGAGGCAGACCTGACAGACCAGAACAGTTTGGGAGAATATTTGGCCCCACTAGCCACAAGGAGAGGAGAGAACTTGAACAGAACTCAGGACTTTTAGACTGCAACAGACAGGAAAGACTTGGCAGATGTGACAGAGCAGAACAGTTTAGGGAAAGACCACTTCCACAGAGGATGCCCATATCTCCAGGACAAGATTATTCATCAAGAGCACCAAGCCCTGGGAGGCATCGTCAAGATGATAAAAGCTTAATCCCAGAGAGGCATCCACAGGATAATTATAGTTTAGGACCAGTAAGACATTGTCAGGATGGTTTTAAAGCGAGGAGACCTGGTTCTTATCTAAAAGGTGATCAGATATATAATCCTACAGGACGAGATTATCCTGCCAGAAGATTAAGCCCAGAGAGGCATCATCAGGAAGCTTATGGTGCAAGAAGAGCAAGCCCAGATATGCATCCTCTGGAGGATTACAGTGCAAGAAGACCAAGCCTGGAGAGACATCATCAGGAAGATTACAGTGCAAGAAGGTCAAGCCTGGAGAGACATCATCAGGAAGATTACAGTACAAGAAGGTCAAGCCTGGAGAGACATCATCAGGAAAATTACAGTGCAAGAAGGTCAAGCCTGGAGAGACATCAGGAAGATCACAAAAGGTCAAGCCTGGAGATACATCATCAGGAAGGTTACAGTGCAAGAAGGTCAAGCCTGGAGAGACATCATCAGGAAGATTACAGTGCAAGAAGGTCAAGCCTGGAGAGACATCATCAGGAAGGTTACAGTGCAAGAAGGTCAAGCCTGGAGAGACATCGTCAGGAAGATTACAGTGCAAGGCCAAGCCTGGAGTGGCATCATCAGGAAGATTACAGTGCAAGGCCAAGCCTGGAGTGGCATCATCAGGAAGATTACAGTGCAAGGTCAAGTCTGGAGAAGCATCCTCATGAGGATTTCAGTGCCGGAAGCCGGAACAGATGTCATCAAGATTACAGTGCAAGAAGACATGACTCTTATCAGGAAGAAGGTGGTTGGAGGGGTTATGCTCATCGAAGTCGCAGTCGCAGTCCTGCTGGACACAGAAACATTGGGGGTCAGTCGGACAGGAGGTCATGCAATTCTGAAACAAGACACTGGAATTCCTATCGTGAGTTGATGATTTTTTTTTTGTGTGTACATGTACTACTTTCTGTAATTTCATACAGTAGTTTATCTTGTGTTTTTACCCTTTTGCTGCCAGGAAAAAAAATGATTTAAGTGAAATCCATTTGCCAGGGTTTTTTCACAAAAAAACGGGTATATATTTTCAAAAAATTATGTGCTCTTTGTTATTGGAGAAAGACCCATAAAAGTATATATTTTCTGAAAGGTAAATGAATAAGGAATACAAAACACATGATCTTTTCATATATTTTCAGGGACATGATGTTGTTTTGAAATTGTTTTTGGTCACATTTTCAACTTGTTCATTACAAACATTAGTCACGTAATTTGCACTAAAATATCATATTTTCTGGACAAATGGATAATATCTGCGCACACAAATTATACTAGAACAACCACAATAAAAAAATTAAAAAAAGAGACAGATACACAATGCATTGTGACTTCTCCAAGTGATAATATGGATGTGGGGCCATGCCCCCTCGGTCGGTCTCCTCTTCACCCCTCTCACATGGTCACTTCTTCCAGTTCTCATCAGACCGCATTGGCTGAGTGCCAAGGAAATCACTCACACTGTGTCCTGCTAATAATTCGGTCACTTTCTGTTTACTTCTACAGCTGTACAACTGGCATCACTCACTGATCGTCATATTTTGGTCAGTCTCTTCATTTCTCCCTTTATCTTCTATCAAATCACCCTATAAATGTTCATCACCGTCTTCTCCTTCGAGTTTACGCTTCAGTTCTTTCTGAGCATCAGCTCAAGAAAGCAATCTTGGTTGGTTTAGTGTGCCACGATCGCATGTCTTGAGCACAGTGTCCGACATTTTGTTGAGCGAGCGAGGAGAGGAGCCAGGCAAACACTGCGGCAGTAACCCAACTAAAACATTCAAATAAAGGACTGCCTCATGACATAGATGGGGTTTCTAGCTATGAATAGAATCTAGAAAGATTCCCCCAGCTAAAGCTACCTGTATTTTTGTCAATGAACTCAATGCAAACCCAGGGAAAAGTCAGAATATTTCGATGACAAGTTATTGCGTCATTGGCAGCGAAGTGTACATGCTTCCGCTGATGAGTTATCTCATCATATAGGCAGTTAAGGGGAATGTACAAATTTTATGTCCATACAAGGCAAGATTCTTCAAATATGTTTACAGAACAATGTTTTCAAGGTGGAAAACTCAAATAAGCAGTGGCTTCTCAATGTTTAATCTGATGGTTAATTCTTCAGGCAAGGTGAGATTATAACTGCATGAGTATGACACATGGTTTTGACAAATTTGTTCAAACTGTTTCTTTGTGAAATCAAACTATTTATTGTGATGGATACTACATAATATGAATATATATATATATATATATATATATATATATATATATATATATTGTGTTTATAGGAATAGTCTCTTTCCAAACCTAAAAAAAAAAATGGACATTTTCCAGGAACAAATGCTGACAATGAACGATACCCAAAGCCAGAGCAGCACAGCCGAGGTACAGAATGCCGTGATGTTGACAGACCTGGTCGAGATACAGCGTACCATGATGACAAGTACAACAACAGAACACAGGTTTGTTGTTGACGGAAGTGGGACGTCACGTTTTGGTGGTGGTGGTGGTGTTTTTTTTGTTTTTGTTTTTTTATCACAACAGATTTCTGTGTGAAATTCGGGCTGCTCTCCCAAGGGAGAGCACGTCGCTATACTACAGTGCCACCCTTTTTTGTGTGTGTGTGTGTTTTTTCCTGCGTGCAGTTTTATTTGTTTTTCCAATGGAAGTGGATTTTTTCTACAGAATTTTGCCAGGAGCAACCCTTCTGTTGCCGTGGGTTCTTTTACATGTGCTAAGTGCATGCTGCACACCGGACCTCGGTTTATTGTCTCATCCTAATGACTAGTGTCCAGACCACCACTCAAGGTCTAGTGGAGGGGGAGAAAATATCGGCGGCTGAGCCGTGATTCGAACCAGCGCGCTCAGATTCTCTCGCTTCCTAGGCGGACACGTTACCTCTAGGCCATCACTCCACTTTAGTTTTTTCCCTCAGTTGCATGCAAGTACATAAAGCACATTGTTCTTGGGATTTTTCCTAAGTTGCATGCAAACTGATGTCCATGGAGCACTTTGAAGAAAAATATATATAGTGTTGCATGTGAGATATCAGTTGACTTATGACCATTGGGGCCCAACACATCCTCTCTCACCATGGTCCTCATGAAGGGGGCACATGAAGGCTGGTGACATATGATATACAGTTTTCTGCAGCAGGACCGGTCTCCTCACTGATGTAGAACTGAAAGGGCACTTGGTTCAGACTGTTAGCTCTTGTCTTCAGGCCAGCTTTTTCTCTCTTCCTGTCTTGTTTTTCTGCCTAACTGGATTTTGTCTCAGCCGATTGCTCTGTGTGAAATTTGGGTTGCTATGCATGGAGAGAGTGAGCCGCTACAGTGCAGCACCACTGTTTTTCTTTTTTTTTTCTGTCTGCAAGTGTATATGTTTTACTATCAAAGTGTAGGGTAGGTATGGGTAATTGCAAACGATCCAGTCGAAACGACCAGCTCAACATGTGTACAGTAAAGATAATAATTATGTCATATGACAGTCAAATGTAGTTCTTTTGTTTTTGAAGGCTTTCTCTGACTGGTTGCACCAGGAAAAGTTCATCTGCTCATTCTTTTCAACGTTTTGTCGACATCTGAAATAGCAAGGGTGTCTTAGGGTAAATGCAAATGGGCAAGTGTAATTGCGAACAATGGCTTTGGGTACATGTAGACAATTAAAACAGAAGCAGGTCTTTAACTCATTTGACACAACATATTATTGGAACATCCCACTAGACTGTTGTATTGTTGGTTTTGATCACACATGCACACAAACAGACATCTAAACACTTATACACCCCACATCGCACACAAACACACTCTTTTGAGAGTGCTCAGTAACTGTACAGCATCGTTCGCAAATAGACTCACATCAAAATATCCTATGGCCTAATTGCAAACGACAACATTTTGCAGATTCCTGTTAAAACTGATGTTCTAATCTGTCACCAGTATGCTTTCTTAAATTCTTTCAGCACTGGTAATGCGCATTCAACATATCCATCAAATAAAACTATTTTAAACTGTGTCAAAGTTCAAGTCCAACAACTTGCTTCCCTTGATTTTAGGATTTTGAGAGTATGTTTGTAATCTTGGTCAGCAGTGGTGCGCGAAGAAAAGAAATAGTGTGGTAATAGCCAGAAATAACTGATGTTTGACTGGTTCTTTGAAATGGATATTTGACTGGTTCTTTGAAATGGATATTCATTTAGGTATTAGGAAAAGGTGGAAGCAGACGTTAAATTGTAAAATGCAACTGTTAAAAACGCTTCGAAGTGGGGCGTTCTTTGAATCGTTCGTAATTACACACTGTTCACAATTACCCATACCTACACTTTTTTCTTCAGAATTTTGCCAGGGAAATCTTTGTTGTTGTGTTTTTTTGTTTTTTTTCTACATGCACTAAGTGCATGCTATACACAGGACCTCTGAATGACTGGCGTCAGACCACCACTCAAGGTTTAATGGAGGGGAAGAAAATTCTGGCACCGTACTTGTTAAAATGTTTAGATTCTCTTGCTTCCAAGGCAGTTGCATTACCACAAAGCATACACTGCATATTATTTCCTTGTAAAAGGCAGAATCTTAAAACTTGTTTCTTTTTTTCTTTTGAAACATTTTGTTTCCTTTCATTCTGAAAAGTATTTGGGAAGCTTCATGAGAAACTATTAGTCAATCTGTAACATTACAATCTAAGATTTGGTACTGCTGTGTAAACTGCAAGAATTGACCATGAACGCAATCAATCTGACACTTGTGTTACAGAAGAGAGCTGCCCAGTGGTTTGATGCTGATAATAATTTTTTGTTTGCAGAGACCCAGAGAGTACAGCAGATCCCAAGATGTTAGTTACCATGGGCACCAGAGAGACAGGGTAGGTACTGATTTGATAACTGTGAAAGGCTGAATACTTCTCACTTGAGTAGGTGTTTGCTTAAAAAATCTAGTAAATCATTTTTAGGATCGGTTGTCTGTGTGTGTGGTAAACTTTAACAAACTAATTTTTTCGGGATATACTTACTCTGACAATACCAAATTTTGATTAAACATAGTAGGGAAAAAAATCTTCACAGTCATTCCAATAATAGGTTGTAAGTCTTATTAATTAGCCTGTATTTCTAGATCATTAACTGTTTATTTCCTTGTCACTTGATCCCAATCCAAAAATTCCATGATCCTGTTTTCCAGTTGTCAGAATGTAGGCTATCTATGGGAAGACTGCACAACATCGTTTTTCTTGTTCGCAATTACAAGAAAAGAAATACAAATTCTGGACAGAACACATACAGTGACATTAACTACCCCATCAATGTGTTTACTGCATATGTATATTCTGAGTGGATATTGAATTAACTTGAATGAACATAAAAAAAAAAATTGAATAGAGCGTTTCTTTCAGTTTCGGTCAGCCTGTTGTCGGACTGGTTTGTGCAGATCTATACATGTTGCATTTTGCCTGAGGCGATGTCAAAGTCTCTTTTACCGCCAAATTAAAAGAATTTCTTAAATAATTGACATATGTAAAAAAACAAAACATGATTTAAATGGTGTTATTACTTGGATATTGAATTAACTGGAATGAACATAAAATAAAAATTGAATCGATCATTTCTTTCTGTTTAGGTCAGCCTACTGTAGACTGGTTTAGGCAGACCTAAACATGTTGTGGTGTGCCTGAGGCGATGTCAGCGTCTCCTTAACAGCCAAATTAAAAGAATTTCTTAAATAATTAAGATAAGAAAACAATCAATTTAAATGGTGTTATTACCTCAGATACAATAATATTGTTATCACACTAAAAAAAGAACCACAGCTTTCAATATTAATTTGGTTGAATGACATCAGATACAGTGTAGTGCTCGGGATAACATTACTTCTTTCTGAACAGTATGTCCTTGGTACAATCCTGCTAGCATGCCTGTTTTTTGTTGTTTTTTCTCCCAAAGCTCATTGATATTTAATACAGGACCCATTTTAACTATTTTTATCTTTTTTTGTCTCATGATTTCTTTACTGGATATAGCGCGTGTCAAAAGTGAGTCTTGAAAGCCTTGTCTCTCTTGTTTGATATTCATGAATTTCAAGATAGAATTGATACTCGAGTCCCAGTATTGGAATACTTTGGTTGTGTAGACTCGGTCAAAAGCTTTTTAAAAGGAAAGAATATAGAATTGTAAACAGCAATCAAAATGGACCCTGTTTAATAAAACATAAAAATTGTTCTGTAACTTGTAATCATAAAAGCTCCAAAAGGAACAAAGCATTTCTACGGTGTACTAATTTGAAAACCAGGACTACTAAATGCCTGTAAAAACTGGGACTTGATTTTTTTTAAACAAGCTTGAATGGATCAATATATTTCAATGATAAAAGAAAAATTCAAGAGATAGAATTAAACTGGTTCCAGATGAAAGTTAATTATCATATTCTTATGACATATTCTGTTCTGATGAACAAAGGAGTACTCCCAGATAACAACTGTAATTTCTGCAAGGATAAAAAAATAAAAAATAAAAAAAGACACAAATTTACATCATCAAGATCTATGGGAGTGTAATCATGTCCTCTTTTTTTCTTTTTTTTGACATAATTTGAAAGACATCTAAAAGAAAAGTGTCTACACTGTGATAGACAAAACTCTTAATGATGCACTGGCATTTTTTGGATATAACAAAATAAAAACTGATGGATATTTCTTACATGTTTTATTGATAGGTAAATTCTATGTATACAAATACAACTGTAGAATCAAGAAAGTAAAGCCAACATTACAAATGTTCTTAAAGATCTCAAACAGGCATATATAGTAGAGAAGTATATTTTCAACATAACTATGGAACATACCAAATTTGTGCAAAAATGGGCACTATATTTGTAAATAGGTATTTAGTACAAGATTGAGCTATTCACTGTAACTATGGAATTACTGCATTCTTGAATATGTATTGTTCTGCTGCATTATGTATATAAATCTTTATATGTAAACCTTTGAATAAAAAATGTTGAGAAAAAAGAAGATAAATAACGGATAAATGTGTGTGTGTGTGTGTGATGTTAATGAAAGGCTGGACTGAAAAAGTAGACTCTAAGCAAAACCAATTTCTGTCAGTTGTAGATGGAAAGTAGTGAGGCAGTGATGATAGATATAGATTATAAAAAGACAATGACTACAGATTTTTTCAGTCTGTCTCTGTTTACAGGGCAGTGGCAGGTACCTCCATCAGTACTGAAGAGACTTGATCATCTTTTACAGACTGGAACCATACATTCTGATCATCATCAGCAACTTAAGCATCTGAGAATTCCACTCAAAGAGTTTCATTGGACAAAGAATCTGTGTTGTGTCATAATTTCATATGAACCTTGTATTTTCATTTGCATACATTTGTATGTGTGTTTGCATGTGTGTGTTCCCAGTGTGTTATGTGTGTGTATTTTCATGTGTGTTGGGATTGATGGGACTTATTCATTTAAATGTGACATGTCATATGACGAGATAATTTTTCTTGGTCATACTTGGTTATTCATTTTAAAGCATTTTTGATGCCCTGCAGAGTGAGAGCTGGGGCTGTTTTCAGTAAAATACTGTAAACCACCTTGTAAACACCCAGTATCTAGTAAACACCCACCCCACCATTTCAGGTTAAAAACTACGCATGCCTTGTAAATGCCCAACCCCACATTGAAAAAAAAAAAGATCTAATGATATCCAGTTTGCTGTATGTGATGATGTTGTTTTACATAGCAGTGCACATTTAGATTTTGAGATAAAGAGTAGAAAGTTTGCATGAGATGTCGATGTGTCATACAAAAAATCAAGTGCAATCACATCATTACTCGAGTGTCTTGTTTCAATAGTTAGCATTTTGTTTTAACCAGTTGAGTGCCAGAGAAGTTTAAAAACAGTGCTCTCCCCTTGCCAGGGAATTTTGAGGATACAGGGGTAATAGATTGTTTTTTAAATTTCTAGCACAAAAACTATGGGAGATCCAGAAAGAAAGTAAATGTTTTTGTGAAGGAAAATGAATGTAGATTATGTATCTGGGCTTTTTTCCAAATTAGTTTGATTGTAGATAACTGTTCAGGCATTTATAGTCAAGATATTTTTTGTGCAACAAAAAGTCTATTTCCACCTCCACATAATGACATCCATAAAGAAAACAAGCAAAATACAGCTAAAAATAGCTTGTCATTGTCAGATTATACCTGTAGAAGAAATTAAATCACAACTCGTTATAGACATGTAAGTGAAACACTGTCCCTACAATGACAAATGTGGGTATAGTCAATATAAAAAGTCAATCGTATTCTCAGAAACTGAGCTGGCAAGCTTTTTGACAGCTAAGAGCTTTTGCAAGTTAGAGAGTGAAATTTTTGATGACATTCACTCCCTTCAAGTTACATGTGGGCCGATTAAAAAGTCTGCTGTGCATCTGTCTTGCCACCTCTTCAAACAAGTCATCCCTCTGATTCAGTGACAAAAAGCATTAAAAATAAAAAGCTGGTGTTTCATGTCCAGTGCACATTCAACCCTGCGTTTCATGAAAATCGTGGAGCATTGGTGGTTGTCTGTTGTGGTACAAAATGTCAAAACGGTACAAAATGTCACAAAGTACAGAAGTACTTAGGATACCTTAATAAGTTGTTAAATAGTCAAAATCTGCAAATTTGTCAAACTGACCACTCGTCAGTGGCACTGGCCACCGGTCAGTGCACTATTAAAGGTACAAACATTCTCTGGAGACAGAAATGAGCTCTCAAAGAGTCAAAATCTGACATTTTAGGTCAAAGTAATCACTGGTCACTATCATAGACCACTGATTTTCTGCATTGTACAACTACAAGGTACAGCAGCACACAGGAGACACTAATAAGCTGTTATATAGTCAAAACCTGCAATTTACATCAAAGTGACCACTGGTCGATGGCACTAACCACTTGTCATCTGCATTATGCAAGGTGCACCAATTTCCTGATGACAGAAATAAGCTGTGAAGAGTCAAAATTAGATTTTTAAAGTCAAAGTGACCACTGGTCATTTTCACTGACTGTCATCTACATTGTACAAGGTACAGTAGTACTAATGACACAATAATAAGCTGTTAAATAGTCAAAATCAGCAATTTACATCAAAGTGGTCTCTGACCTATGCTTGTATACCAGTTTTAAAGTCTTTGGTTTAACTCCGCTGGGTTATGGAACTCGGGAGCTTCCACTCCCCAGGCGGACATTTTTACCACTTGGTGTCTGTGTGGTAGTGGTCAGTGTTTACTCACCTTTTCAACTGTATTTTACTCAGCTGACAAGTCAGACCCAATGGAAAACGGTCTATTCATGTGTGACAAATTGTCCCACAGTTGACATGAATACACGACAACGTGGAACAAATGTGACATATTGTTATGGTGTGACATTTTGTACTGCGAACACCGATACAAAATGTCATAATATTCTGTCAGTCATCGCCGCTTATTCAAAAACGCTGATTGGATAGACAGACTGAATTACCATCAAATGGGCTGTCAGTTTCATCACTGTCGTCATTTATTTTCATGTTCAAACCAATCATCAGGCAAGAAAGATCCTTCTCCATCGCTGTAGCTCTCGATAATCATAAGCACAGCTTCAGAATTGTGTAAATCCGCTGACTGGGACCTTTTCCTTCACTGGACGAAGTTTTCAACGCCATTTTTTTTTGGGGGGGGGATATGATGCATCCTCCTTTCTATGCACGTTCACGTGGTCCAGTTAGCAAATCATTATCGAGTAGAAAGGGGTTTTCTACCTGATGTATACTCATTTGAATAGTATTATTATAATCCAGACACATCAAAATGACCATTCAGAGTCTGTTTATGTGAACTGAACCAAACTCCAATGAAGGAAAAATTGGAGCATATGCAGGACGTCAGTGAACGTCTTATAGCTACTATGGCAACACTTTTTGTATGAAGTCAGCTGACATCTTATAGGCACTCATCTGGTTAAAATGTTTGCAGAGAATGTTAGGTCTGTCCCTGGAGATTCAGATATCCAAGTCAGTACCAGCTTGCCATGAAACAGATCTTATACTCTTATCTAGTCATCAGCCCCATCCACATGTAATATGCAGCTTCTGTTCAAACGTGTGTGTGTGTGAGAGAGAGAGAGAGAGTTGTGCGCATGTGTGTGTGTGGGTGTGCACAAGTTTTTATATTGATATGCACTTGTATGTATCCTAATTTCTACTGTATCTGTGTTTGTGTATGATTTTAGATTTATGTTCGTACCTTGTTATGTACTGCCCCCCCAATATTCCTTGTGACCGTGGTACACTTGGTAATAAAGACATTCTATTCTATTCTACTGATGTCACCAATTTAACAAGAGACTTCTTATGCATGTAGAAATGCCCAGCTAGTACATTATCATGGTTTTACATCCACATGAACAACAGCAGGACAAATGTACTGACCCACACAAATGTAATCATATTTGTCCTCTTCACTTTGTGATGAATTGGGACATTGGACCAACTGGTCAACACATTTTCCCACTCAATATCAATCCATTACAGTGAAAATGACTTGTGTACTTTGAAGAAATTTCACTGGATGTAAATTAAAAGAAGTCTTGAAAATGAATATGAAAATATTAAGTCTAGAAAATGAAGAATATGAAGTCATGAAGAATATGGAAAGGAAGTCCTGACATTGAAGGATATAAAAATGAAGACTTTCTCTGAAACATTAAAATTAAGACTTTCTATATGTTTTCTAACCTTCTGTCCTACTCATCTCTTTGTCCCTTTCTGTCTAGGCTGTTCTGTCAAAAACTGATTTGGAGAAATGTGGATATTTTCTGACTCATTCTGTTCGTTTCCATCATTTCCATTCACAAGCTTTTTTTTCTTTTTCCTGTTTGATGATTTTCAGCAACTGTTTTCAACACATTCAACATTAAACTAAAAGGCTTTGTTCACAGTTTACCTACACTGATGTTCATAATGACTGTCACTGTTAGTGTTACAGCTATTTCTTTCTCAAAAAAATGGGACTTGAGAGCATTCACTGCATTGGATCCTCTAGTCGTTGTTCCAGAAAATTTGACCCCCATGAAGTGTGAAGTACCCAGTGAATGCCCATCGCCAACTTTACAATGGAATTTGTGCAAAGGGACAGGCTCTGTACAAGATTGTTTGTGTTTCTCTTAAGTCTATTTTGGTTTTCTCCCTGAGTGTGCTGAAATAGTGAATAGAGAATAGAATATATCTTTATTACCAAGTATACTGGGGATCACAAGGGGGGGTGGGGTCGGGGGGGGGGGGGGGAGAATAGTACATCATAAGATAAGAACATAAATCGAAAATCATACACAAACACAGATACAGTAGCAATTAGGATACATAGAAATTAGATGCTGTTGCTCAGTATGTCATAAGTTTCTAGTAACACCATATTAAAAGCTGCCGAATGTGATTTTGTTTGGGCTTTTTTTTGTTGTTGTTAATGACAACTTGGTTGTGCAATTTTTTTTCTCACACAACCATAAATCTTTTTTAAGTTTCTACAATAAACTGTTTTCATTAACACCTAATTTAACAACATTATCAGCTTTAGGTTCAGATTATCACCATATGCTTCGTTCGTTGGTCTTGAAATGAAAAATACAACAAAACAAAACAGCCTAAATAAGGTGCAGATTATTTTATTTGAATATTGGGGAACAGTATCTTTAGCCACATGATAAAGGGACATAACCTCCAATCTGCTAGCAAGCAGGCAAACCAAAATGTTCAAAGAAATCTCCTGGTCTGTACATGTACTATGTGCAAGAGCAAATGGCTTGGGTCTTTTTTTTTTCTTTTTTTTCTTTTTTTGTTGTTGCTGTGGAATATTTCTTGCGTGATTTTGATTCCATGTCAGTGTGTGCTTATTTTCTGTTGAAGTTTAGTTTTTCTCCCAAAGACTGGCCATAGATCACTGTTTTCTGTCTGGCCTCATGATTAAACAGCTTACTGTCATTTTTTGGGGGGGAAAAAAAGTTATAATGAATTTGTGTTTCATTTGTGGATATTATTTGATTTGTGATTCAATATTGTTCACCAGTTTGTTTACAACTACAAGGATATCTGTGCGACATTAAATTTTGATCTTCGGGGTTTTGTTATTGTGACTTTAAAATTTTTTTTTATTATACTTAAATGTGCTTGAAGGTAGGCAGCTCTGTTTATTGAATATTAGATTACACACACACCCATACACATGCATGTGTGCGTGTGCACACACACACACACACTGGAGTGATGTGTATGGTTAGATTTCCCATTGCTGATAAATTAAGTATTGTTCACTGTTGATTTGCAACCACTTCCTCTTAGTTCTTTCTTGTATTGACTGACATATTCATACTTGCATGTATGTATAAAATACATTAATTAAATATTTCCCAGATGCCAAGGTCTTAGAAACCCATCATAACAGGCACATACATGTCAGATTAAACACTTGAGACATTCACAGAATTAAAAACAAGTGGAAATTTCAGAAAAATAGGACTGTCCAGACTGCCAAGTGAGAGAAAGGAAAAACTAGTCTGCCACATGTTGTAGTAACTCACAACAGCTCAGAGCACCCAACTCCATGTCTTCTCAGCAAGTTCAACCAAGAATCAAGTAAGAATGAACAGGTACGGTGTATGGAAATGATTAGATTTGACAGAATACCAATTTCTCTTGAGAGAGAGACTCACGACAAAAAAACAACATAAAAACAAAAAAAAACCCACAAACAACTTTGTAGTGTAATATAGATAAGAAAAGAATCAGTGAAGTGGTTAGCATTGCAGACTGAACATTGGGAGGACAAAGGTTTGAGTCTCAGAAAAGGCGTTTCTTTTCGACCCATGGCTGGTCCCAATTCAGTTGGGTCTCCTCTGGCTCTGGTGTGTGGCCATGTATATAGCAACCTAACATTGATAGTTCACTGTGGGTTGTTGGTAATACAGGTGTGGCTGAGTATAGGGGACATGAAATTGGTGACATTGAAGAAATGGCACAAACAGTGCACATAATGGGGCAGCAATAAACAAGAGAGGCAAGGCCTTCAAGACTCACTTGTGATAAATTAAGTCCCCTAGCATTAATTACAGAGTAATTTCCCTTTTTTACTATCTGCACCAAAACGTTTACCAAATAAATAAAAATTCCATGCTTAGCAAAAGAAGTTCCCGTTTGAACAAAAAATGATAATAATGACTCCTCTTGTTGTTGTGTCAGAATGAGAGGTCAAAGTGCCAAGTTTAGAGAATACAAAAAATATAAATATAACAGTAAATGCAGTTTGCATATAATTAGGCTTCTTTTTTTATTTTTTTGTGCCCATCCCATAGGTGATATTGTTTTAAACAAGATGATTGGAAAGAACTGAATTTTTCCTATTTTTATGCCAAATTCGGTGTCAACTGACAAAGTATTTGCAGAGAAAATGTCAATGTTAAAGTTTACCACGGACACACAGACACACGCACACACAGCCGAACACCAGGTTAAAACATAGACTCACTTTGTTTACACAAGTGAGTCAAAAATGAAAAATAAATGCTGTGAATGTTCTTGGTAACTAAACACATACTTTTGAAAAGCAAATTAATTTTTTTTCCACCCACAGGACATCACATATTTCGCTTAATCGGAAAAAACCCTTGCTTCATGGCTGTGGCATACTTGAAAATAGAATCTGACCTCATTCATTCTGTCCCAGTCATTCTCATTAGATGTCAGCATCGTCTGACTGTCAGTGGATATCGAGACGTGGTGCAAGAGGTACTAAAATTGGTATTTACAGGAATGGCTTGTTTATCAAAAAGAAAATAGTCAAGAAGAAAGGAACAAAACTCCAAAGGATGCTCAAATCTATTTTATTTTTAGTCTCATTCAATGTTGACACACCGTTTGATTTCAGCCTTAGCATGTGATAGCTATTATCGAAAGATACTGAACATCAGATACACTGATTACATCACCAACGAATGAGTGCCAGGCAATCAAGCAGCACATTTGACCTTATAAAGATCTGCTGACATAAGTTTGAAAAAGAAAAGAAAAAAAGGTTACACTTGTATGGCTATGTAACATGATCCACTGGCTCCAACGTACTGTTGAGGGAGGGAGACCGAAAAAACGATGGACAGACAGCATTGCAGAATGGACAGGAAAACTATTCACAGAGACCCAGGCTTTTGACACACAACCTACAGACCTGGAGGTGAATAGTTCTGTGCAGCACCCCAATGATTTTTCACAGAGTTTAGAGAGAGAGTTTGTTCAGTGTGGGGTCTTCCAGTAATATGCTGAATAATTTGCATGCTGAACCCTACACATTTTGATTAATGCATACCTGCAGACAAAAAACATGCTTTGTACATGCGGTATATGTTACTTGTTAGTACATGCATGCTGCCTCTTGTACGCATATCAGTCAAACACGTGTAGATATGTACATACTGTAATATGTATATATGCACTTGAAATGGTCAGGCATGAAAATTTCCTCTTTTTTGGCGGACATTTTGTTACTTCTTCACATATCCTCAGTTCTATAACTGTTCCGCCCCCAAACATAAATAAATAAAGGAGTGGGAAGGAGCAATTTTGAGTTTTAACACTCACTCTGCAATGTTGGCATTCCGCTTGAAGTGTCGCTAATGAAACGGTGTGGTGCTGTGGAATGTCGCTTTCTTGACTTATCCGTCCTAATGAGGAAAGGCACATTTCTCATGTATTCTGTATTGTTTCAACAAACTCTAGTGCCAAACATGATTTAAGTGTCGCTGACCCTATTTCAGTATTTTCTGGTCAGGATGGCCATTGGTTGCACACTTCATCTTATCTGTTGAGTGTCCACAATCATCAGGTTGATTATTCTGACACTTTTGGGGGGTTGATGCTCTTGACCTGTATAGGTCTAGAGTCTCTGATGTCACAGCAGCCTCTGTCAAGTTGTTGTTCCACTCCTAGATGGTACGTGGCAGGAATGAGTTTTGTCGATAGTCTCGTACACATTGGAGGCCTCCATTGTAGGCCTCCTTCGGTCATGGCTGACCATGGACAGAGTATATCCAACCTAATGTCTAATTGGACTGTCTGCTTAGACCAAGCAGTGTCGCCTGTGACTGCAGAGACCGATGTGAGAGAAACAGTCTCTGTCGCAGTGGTCACGTGTAAGCTGATGCTGGTCTGTTGGCTGCCGTCCCTTTTGTGCGAGCTTGCTTTTCTGCTGCAGCAGCTGACAGTTTGTCCTCACCAATCCGTGGCTGATTCTTGAGAGTGCTTCTCCATCTGTTGTGGTCATCTGCAAGGTCCTCCCAGGACTCAGTGTTGATCTCAAGCGCCTTCATGTCACGTTTGCAAACGTCTTTGTATCTCAGCTGTGGGCGGCCGATGCTTCTCTGTCCCGTGGCGAGCTCTCCATAAAGGATGTCTTTTGGGATGCGACCATCTTCCATGCGGCGAACGTGGCCAAGCCAGCGCAGCCGACGGTGTCTCAGCATGGTATACATGGTCGGGAGGCCAGCGCGAGTCAGGACTTCAGTGTTTGTCATCTTGTCTTGCCAGGAGATGCCGAGTATGCGACGTAGGCTTCTCAGTTAGAAGGTATTGAGCCGTTTTTCCTGACGAGCATGTGTGGTCCACGCTTCACTGCCATACAGCAAGGTGCTGAGGACGCAGGACGCAGCACTGACAAGAGGACTGTGTGCAGAGGATGCAGAAGAGCAATCTTGATGTGTGTTGGTCCCAGTGCTTTCTTGATGCCATCATACATCCCTCGGATGTTGCCTCTTTCAGCAGCATTCTGTATCTCTTCACTGAGCTCTGTCCAGTACTCATTTGCACATCGCCTGGCGTTAAGCTGAACCTTACTCCTGGCGGCCCTGAGGAATTTGCAGGTTCTTCTTACTGGGTGACTGTTTGTATTCGGTGAGTGCAGCGCGCTTGGCCTCAATAATGGGAGTAATCTCTGATGATTTGGCATCAAACCAGTCGTGGGACTTCGCGGTTTTCTTCCCAAAGGTGGCAATAGCAATGCAGTGCATGGTGTCTCGTAGCGTTTCCCATCTTTCTGTGGCAGAGTCTCTGGGCTGCAGTGCATCGAATTCTCTCTCAAAGGCCACTGCGAACTGTTCTACAAGGTCTGGCTGAGACATCTTGCTGACGTCAATGCTAGAGTTCCCTGGTTTTTTTGAGCAGTGGAACTTCTTTGGTTGCAGTCTGATCTTGCAGCATACCAGTGAGTGGTCCGTGTCACAGTCTGCGCTGTAGTAAGAGCAAGTGTGGAGAAGGTTTTTGATGGCAGCTCGTCTTACTAGGATCAGATCCAGTTGGTGCCAATGTTTTGAGCGCGGGTGCCTCCAGGAAACTTTGTGTTGGGGCTTCGTTAAGGAGTTGGCGATGCACAGTTCATGGCAGGTACAAAACTCAAGTAGTCGCTGTCCATTCTCATGTATTTTTCCCATTCCAAAAGAACCGAGACAGGAGAGCTACGGATCGTTGTCTGCACCCACTCTGGCATTGAAGTCGCCCAGGAGAACAAATTGTTCTGTCCTGGGGATGTTCCTTATGGTTGATGCGAGATTTTCGTAGAACTCATCCTTGGCGTCTGGAGAGGCGGACAGAGTTGGAGCATATGCGCTGACGAGAGTGACATAGCCATCGGAGGTGTTGAGGCGGAGAGTCAGGAGTCGTTCTGAACCACCGCTGCCTGATTCGATCATGTTTAGCAGGCTGTTCCTGACTGCAAAGCCTACTCCGTACTCTCTTGGGGCATCAGAGCTCTTTCCTTGCCAGAAGAACGTGTAGTCCCTCTCCTTTAGTGTTCCTGAGTCAGCCAGCCATGTTTCCTGCAGAGTGGCAATGTCCACATTTAGTCTCTTCAGTTCGCTGTTTATGACGGCCGTCTTTCTGGCGTCACTGATGTCTTACAGATCTTGGGAGATCCCAGGCATCATTGTCTGGACATTCCAACAGGCCAGTTTCACTGTTGATCCGTTTCTTGAAGTTTTCTTTTTGCCTGGTGCGGAAATTAACGACCTGCTTGTCAGATATTCCTCTAATCTTCATACACCCATCGAAGAAGGCAGGTCGTGGAGGGACAGCACCTAATTGGCTGGGGGCTGCCCAGCTTGGGCGGGCGGTAGCTGTCCAGTGGGACGCGAGGGTCCCTCCCACCATCAGAAGCAACCCCTGACGTCGGCTCTACTCCAGGTTGTAGGTGCAAGGTGTTTGTGGATGGATGGACGGATATAAGCCTGGGCAATGTAATATGGAAGACAGGCTCTTGCCCATGCAGCTTGTTGCCCCTCTCCACCTCACTGACAGATTCAAAGGAACAGCAAGGCTGTTACGTTTTGGTGCCAACGCGGCTGCAGGAGCTGCCGGAAAGTGACAAAGTTTGCCATCCAACCGCCTTAGGGGCCATACACCAGATTTTCTGTCAGGGTTTACTCCCTTAGCTAGGTGGCCGCAGGTAGCTCTCCAGAGCTGGCGCCCTTTGATGGGTCATTTATTTCCACCAGGGTGTCTGGCCACCCTCCTCACCACCATATATATCATTTGTTTATTGCTTGTTGTCAAGTCTGTACAATCAAATTGGGACCGTTTACAAAATGCAGTGTAAACAGGTCTGAGTCAAGCACAAACAAACTTGAAGAAAATCACTTTGATAAGATATTTTCTTTTATTTTTTTGTATCATTCATTCATACCTAAATGCTAAACAATGAACAATTGTCTAAACACTTTGAGTTATTTATCATGTGAGCACCATTTAGTTTTGGATGTGTATTTGTGTGCGTGTGTGTGTGACTGTGTTATACATCTGTATTGAAGTGCAATGTCTACATTCACAAAGTTTTGATTTTTTTTTCCATGATCAGAAAGAAAAAAAACAAAACTGCAGTGTATCTTAACTGGTTTGAACCACACTACACCCCCACCCCTACCTTTCTTCCTCAAAGAGAAGAAGAAAAAGAAAAGAAGAAAAATCACAGCTACAGTTTCTGAAGTCTTATTTAAATGCACCATATGATCAATATCAACAGCAAGCAGTGGGTATAAACTTTGGCTGTTGAAATCAAATTATCTCTTGTACACAAGTGATGTATATATTGCATATAAATCAACATTATATCAGATAAATATAAACAGTTGCAATATTTGTTCACATCAGTATGAAAAAAAAAATATCGGGAGCATTCAAACTCCACAATTCCCAAGAAGAAAGCTTTAAAAAAATCTTCACACAGAGATGATAATCTGACTGATAATTTGTCAATACCAATGATCCTCCTGAATCAATCCGCTCTCAACACACACACACACACTCTCTCTCTCTTTATATATATATATACAAATTGACATCCACTTCTGTAACACCCCTTCAGTCTAAATTTTATGACAAAACAGTCTTCAAGGCCCTAATAAGTCATCTTTCACCGTGTCATCAGTGTCAGATTGGTGTAAAGGGGGAAGCAAAGCTGTCAGATCATTACATACTTTCACTTCCAGATTTGTTAAATTTTGTAAAATTACTCGATTTACTGTCAGCAGCATTGGTTTCCACTGCTGATGCAGAAGTAGCAGTGATGTCTTCTTGGACTTGTACATCTGACAGCTGTGGCACAAAAAAGAAAAAAAATATAGCTTGACTGTTGTGACATTTCTTTCAGTTACACATTTTCAGTTAAACTCCATACAACACATTTTCAGTCAAACTCCATAAAAACCCCAAAATGTGTCAGATCTATTCACTGCATTATGCATGTGCAGAATCTCAAGCCAGTGTGTTGTTTAAATTTGCAATAATAACTATGCCTCATCTATGTATCTATCTATCTATCTGTCTCTCTGTGTGTATGTGTGTGTGTGTGTAAACATTCACATTGCCTGTGGAAGTAGCAAGGATCTCACTGTCTCAATATCACTGTTACAGCACTTTCTGAAAATGTGCAAGTATTTCCACATGAAAGAAGTATGCGCTGACAAATGTTGTACAGTGCAAATGGTTTGCAGTGTTTGTTTCAGGGGTACACTAGTCAGTTTTGTACTATATGTCATAGATGCATGTATCTGTGCTGAATAAATATCACAGCTAAGAATGTGACCAACAAAAAAAAAACCAAAACAAAACAAAAACAAACAAAAAACACACACAAAATCCAGTTGAATGATACAACATTGGTAACTGGAAGTTAAAAAGACCGGCCAGCTGGTGTACTGTAATTCTCCGTTTTAAAGGTTATATTGTGCTTTTGGATTCAAACATTAGGCAGGTAAGTGTGTGATCATCCCTCTTTGAGAAATCAGACCCAAAACATTCTTAGGCTTGGCTGTTGAATAGAATCAAATATATTTTGAAACATAAAAAAATGAATATTCGATTCAAAATGTCACATACCGTGCTTGTTTTCAAGATCTTGTTCGTAAAAAGTGAAGGAATATCATCGCCACTTTCCGGTTCACGAAGTGATTCTGAGCTCGCCACGCTCTTTGCAATCGGTTCGTGGCTGGTATTCGTTACGACGTCCCCTTTTTTTTCCTTTGAAGTTCGAACAGCATACACAGTACTTCTTTCCTCCCATTTCCCCCAGACCCATTGTGAAGCATTTACACAAGTACAATCGACGAACTCCCAACTTTCACTTTCAGAGACTTCCCGCGAATTCTCTTTCCGGCTTAATTAAGGGCAAATTACTCTAATTTTTGTTTCTAACGAACAAGGTCTATAGACACTGACCGTTTAGTGTTACCGTGCAGAACATAATCTGCAGTTTATTCAGTGGGGTCCACACAGTCTGATGGGTGACTGACTTGACCACTAGTTGCTTTCACCGTTGATAATGCCGGACACCATGATGATTACGAGTCGTTACCAGCGAGCGTCGTCTGCTTCTTCTTGCATGAGTGACCGCCCTTTGGGAGTAGCTGTTTCAGGATGATGTCATCTGCTTTACCCCTTTACACAACACTCCCCACCTGCAAATAAAAGTAAACGATAAACAAGCGTGGTAACTCTCTTCATACACAAGGGACACCAGTCAGTTCTGCTTATGCTACCGATTCAGTAAGCACATATGTAAGTAAAAGGAACATTGGAACAAACCCAGACACTTCCTCAAAAAATAAAAAGAAGCCCCGGGCTGTCCTTATACCAATTATTTGATATGTGCACACAGCAGCAATGATAGAAGAAATGTAATGTGCAAACACAAATTAGCTATTATTCAAGACTGGCATAACCTAATACTGAATGTGACACACAGAATATACGGTTCTGTTTACTGTAAGAACTTCCGGTCTGCAGAGAGAGCAAGCAAGATCAACCGTTGCAATCCACCCCCTTGGAAGGACAGTCAAGCTAGTACCATTCACTGCAGAACCTTCACATGTGGGATATAATTCCATTATTTGCTGGACTTGCAATTCATAAAAGAGACTGTCCACTCCATAGGGCTGGTTTGAGTCCTAGCAGATTGGTCGAGCTCACTGTCTGTGGGAGAACCATCTACCAGACCAACATTTAGCATCAGATCATCAGCGTTGAGCCTCTTCCCTAAACGAGGTCTGAACAGGTGACGACGCCTGTTCACTGAGGGCAGAGCAAACGAACCTGACCGGTTACAGCGTTTCAGTGAGTAGACACTCTGTACAGTGTGGCTTGTGTTCTTTCTTGGCGTACTTACAAGGAATATCGACTAGCAGTAAGATTCACTTTGATAATATGGACACAAGTTATTTGTCATTTTGTAAAAACGAAACAACTCACGCCTTCTCCTCGTACAATTTTTCATGACTTGTCCTTTTAACTTACCAATAATGGTTTTGATTGCGCAGAAATACAGCTGTTCTAGTATGTTTGCATGTGTCTCACTACAATTATCCCATATTATAATCAGTGCGCGCGCGTGTAGGCTATGTGTGTGCGAGAGAGAGAGAGCAGGTATGTGGCTTACCTCTCATCAGTCAGCCCCATTACATGAGCAGGCATATATCAAATTCCTTCTGTGTATTGCAATAACGTGTCACAGGATATTCTGGAAGTATCAGTCAATATAGGGATCCATTTATCGACGAGATCTATTGATGTGGAGATCTATCGACGCGGGGGTCTAACGATGTGGAGATCTATCGAAAGGAACCCAGTCTGGTTCGAGCACTAAATACCATTGCACATGTTGGGCAGACGTGTGAGCCCATCAGTTTGTGCACAAGCTGCGCTGGACTTGTGGAGTTCTCTCCTATGCAGTGCTTCAGCAGTTCTTGCCTCTGCGACCTGGTAACCTTTCTGGACGAGGCTGTGCCACGTTGAGCAGTCCTGTGAAAGGACGGTTTCAATATCGAGACGTCAAGGCGGTCTTCAGTGCGCTCTTTACGCGGTTTTTTTTTTCTGTCCCCCAATAGCACGCTTTCCCTGTGACAGTTCACAACAAAGGATTTGCTTGGGGATGCGCTCATCTGACTTCCTGACAACGTGACCTCTGGTTTCTCGGCTCCGAACAGCAGTGAGTGGACATATGGCATAACAACCCAATAGAGGACTTCCATGTCTGGTATTATGTCTTGCCATTTGATACTCAAGATCTTTCCAAAACAGGTTGTGTGGATGTCTTTAGGCTGTCGATGATGTCGGTAGACAGTTCGTTGCCGTACAGGAGGATGGGAAGCACTGCTGTTTGATAAACTTTTTTTTCCTGGCAAGCTGTTCCCTCGACGTTCCCAAATATACTGTCCGAAAAGAGAAACCAATAACAGCCGCAGCTCACAACTTCAAGGCAAGTTTTTACGCAGAAGATGATTGATAAATTCAGTCTGTTGTCACTTCTAGAACCGGATTCCCACGAGCGTGAATCACCTGAGAGGGACGGCCTGCCAACTAGCAAAGAAGTACATAAATTCGTTCCCATCTTCATGGGAAAAGGACAGTGGAGCAGTTGAGGAATGGTTGGCTTCATTTCAGAAACGACACGAAAATGCAGTCAGTTCCGGAACACCGGAAGCAACCAGCCTGACGCGAGTGTTCAGGTTTTCAGCCGCTGGTCAAAGGTCAGCCGCCCAGTCAACTGTTTAGAAGCGTCCTGCAAGTCAGAACCCAAGTTATCCTGCTTCAGCCGGGAACCCGAAGAGACATTCATCTGCAAAACATTGACGGTCAAGAACCGAGCAAACCAAGGCAAACCTTTTCACCATTCTGCCGATACAGACATGTATATAAATTATTGCAATGAACATTTCAGCAATTGAAGGCCGGGATATATGTGGCTGTAGTATGTGACCTGTCTATCATTGTATCACAAGAAATGTGTTGTTATCAGCACCTGTGACTTTTGCTCATGATTTGTCATGATGAGCTGAGACATATGACATCTCTGGTTTAGAATTTGTCTCTCTTTGCTGTTCTACCTTTCTGTGTGTTTTCTTTTATATGACCGTCGGTATATTTTGTCTCTCCATACATCAGTTACATAAAAGTATCTGAGCGGTAAAGTCGGAAAGACTGGAATAGGTTAAAAGAGTGACAGATACGAGCGTCTGTCTGTGAGCTCAGTTTGGGTATCAGTGAAATGTGAATCCGATGTAGCTAAGCCTTTCTAGCACAAACCAGCACTACCTTTCAACAGATCTGCACAAATAGTTGTTTTTGTTAAACAAATTTGACTGACTAAAGCAAGCTGAAGATACAGCTGCTCCTGTCTGCAGCTTGTTTTTCTTCGTTACCCACCGACAGGGATCAGGAGCTTGACCCTGCTAGCCCACGATATCTCGCAATCCCATGAGTTCCCTCACTTTGAGAGGAATGGGGGAAATCGTGGGATTGTGATAAAGTGTGGTCGTTCCCCTCCTACGGTTTCTCTCAATCGCGAGAAAGCGTGGGAAGTCCCCCTTATTTTTATCAAATACATTTACTTTGTCATCGGGGTTGGTTTCTTGTCTTTTACCAATACAAATCTTAAAGAAAACAGAGAGATAGAGGGGGGGGGGGGAGGGGGGGGAAGGGGAACGATGACAACGACAACCGTGATGATGGTGACGTTAGTGAAGACAGTGAAGGTGATGGCATTGTACTGGTTAAACAAATCTTTTAATGTGTGCATGTATGTGAGTGAGTGAGAGAGAGAGAGAGAGAGAGAGAGAGAGAGAGAGAGAGAGAGAGTCCGTTTACTTGGCTGGTTGATTTGTTTTCTTTCACTCTGTTTTTGAAATAATATCTAAAATAATGTTTGTGTGACTTCTATGAAACTGAGAATCTATATTCAGTGCAATCGTGCAAGCGAAAGGATGTTATCACAAACAGATGAGCATATGAACAAGCATGAAATGAATGCCATTTGAAATAAATGTGACAGAAAAGGTTGCATCACAACAAAAATCAAAACTATTTGATCCAGTTTTCACTCTCCCTACGCAAGGGTAAGGCATTGTGAAACACCATTTTCTGTCACATTTATATAGAAAGTGAATCATTTTGATGTTGTTCCCAACATCCGTCGGGAAAGATTCGATTCAAGTCTTGGTAAATTATATTTATATTTGAGTTATACACAGTGCCTTAATTTCGTTGTTTACTATTGATTCCGTTGTTGAAATCGAGGTTGATACAATGCAGTGAAGTGTTTTACGTGAAATACAATAGACAGATGAATCATGTGTTTCAGTGTTACTGTTGATGTCATCGCCAACGCCATAGTCATTATCATGATCGCCATTGTCGTGGCCACCGTGACCCCTTTCTTATTTTTCTTTAAGATTTGCATTGGATACTAGTAAGATAAGAAACCAACTCCGATAAAGGAAATATTTTTTTGAAATAAGGTGGACTTCCACGCTTTTTCACACATTGTGAGAAATAATAATAATAATAATAAAAAGATATTTGGTACGCCCAATCTAATGAAACAAAAGCCCTGGGCGTTAACAATGGAAAATACAATGACGTCTGCATACTAAAACCACACGAATACACCTGCACGCACAAATCCTCCCGCTCCAACTGCAACCCACAAACCAACGCCCACTCCGCACAACATGCAGACATACACACACACGCACAAGCACATCTTGGTGGTTCAATTCATATGCACATGTGTATGTTTAGAAATGGTAAAACTAATAGAAGTAAAAAAATAAAAAAATAAAAAAAAATAATAATAATAATTTGTCCAAAACATAAAAGTGAAGACAAGGGAGTTATTTACTGATTTGAATGGCTGGAAATAAATGTTTTCAAAGTGGTTTTGTAAGAAGGGCAAGAAACAGCAAGATGGACAGGAAACGGGTGTGAATTCCATACAGAGGAAGCCTGGAAAGATAATGTGCGTTTTCCACTTAATCTGGTTCTGTAGGAGGAATTTTTTTTAAAGAGAGGTCACCTGATGACCAGAGTTGGCGAGACAGAGTAGTAATGAAGAAGCTCAGAAAAGTAAGGAGACATACCAATCATAAATTTGTAGCACAGGAGAGAGAGTTTGTACTCTATTCTTTTCTCAACAGGTAACCAGTGAAGGGAATGAAGGAGAGGAGTGATATGAACAGATTTGGGAGCACGGGAGATAAGCCGTGCAGCACGGTCAAAAGATGTCCCAAAAATTTGGAAAACAAAATAAGACCAGAACGCAAGCAACAGTATCCTAGGTTTCAAAAGCAGTACAGATTTCTTCCCAAAATTACCAAACTCAAGTTGATATAAACATTTACTGTTCACTCACTGGAGGTTAAAAAAAATCAAATCCAAGACCCTCAACCAAATATCACAAATTCAACTTCGAATCCCTGAGAATATTTAGAAGAGCGAGAATATTACCCTCCTTGCTTGATTTCGCGGCTTATCCAAACTACAGATGGGAGACAGCTCTGTAACCCACCAACCACAGGTTGTTCTCCATGTACTCACACGCCATATAGAAACAGTAACTTCCAATTCCACACAAAACCAATATTGTTTCTCTCGAAGAACTGACTGCAGAGATTTAACATACAACTCCGAATGCCAAACATCTTGTCTTCACCCGCACACTTTAACTTGCATGTATTTACAACACTGGTTTGTGTCTGGAGCTATACATATCTAGACGAGACTGTTTACCCCTACATGTGGGTTTTTTTTTTTTTTTTTTTTTTTTTTTTGTTTCGTTTGTATAATTATTTCGGGATATTTGAGTTGGTGACATTGGGTTCCTTATCTCAGTACCCCCTATATCCCCACATCATAATTCTGAACTCTCGACTTCACATTTCAAACTCTACATTAATGACATACTTCACTATAGTATAGTCACAGCAGGCATTATAATCATTTACATATAATAATGTTTATTTGTGACAACGAACATTCGCACGCATACCCGCTTTTTTTTCTTTTACATTATGTGCACAGTGACCAAATGTCAACCAAACAATATTTATGTGCCACACTATCATGGTGCACTCGTTTGTCTAATCTCGAAACCACACAATATCCATAAATACAATTTGGAATACCATGGCATCTTTACAGCACTGTGGAGTACGGCACGGACAATTTCTATAAATGTATTACTCCATTCGAACCCCACGTCACAGGAGTATTCATCTCAATACCCACTCTCCCATCATTTATAAACATTTCACACTATACACATTTCCGTATGCACCCCTACCATCCTGGCACGAATTGCCCACAAAGTTACGTACTGCTACGGACTACAAATCAAACCTCAAATTTAATATTGATCTCGTATCGACTCCGATCATCAAAATACGAGTCACACCTAATACTGCACCTTATCAACATTTCCTTACATTTCCCAGATTTAAAACATATCAAAAACGAATATACCTACTTGGGAAAAGAAGAAGAAGAAGAAGAAAGACCCTTCACTATTTACATTATTTTTACATGCCTTCAACGAAAATACAGTCGCCACTCCCCCTTCTTTCAAGAGGTGTTCACGCTGGGCGAACTGACACCAACTACAAAGAAATCTGTGGAGACTCTGACAGGGGTCCTTCTTCAGCCTCCTCACTCGACGGTGGGTGACCCACCCAGGTTTACTGCATCCACACGCAGTGCAGCAAACCTTACTGGAAAGGGAAGGATTATAACAGGGCTTACAAACTTCAACAGCAACTGAGCTGTGATCAAAAGGGACTGAATGCATGAGCTGCACGGGCACGGTCTATCGTGCGATCGTGACGTCATCTTCCTCTTAACATCCTTCACCACGTTCAACACACACGAACAACATGCCGCTTCTACAGCACATCAACAGTGTTCACCGCCTTCATACAAATTGTCACCCCAAAATCAAGTGCACAGCACTGTCCAACAACACACATATTTTCTTGTTTAACAAAGCGCTTCCTCTATAACTTCATGCACTAAACCACTCAACTATAACTTGTATAAGAGTGAGTATTGTTCTAGAACGTTTTCTGCACAGCTATCATGGGGATAAGTTTATGATCCAAAGGCGAGTGGTGGTCGATCCGTGCATCCGGGTGTGACATGTAAACTCACAATGGTTTCAGTCAAGACACACTCGGCTTTTTATAAATACTCTGCATGGGTGTCCGCTTTAAATTTATTGCATTTACCTGTGTGTTGATTTTTTTTAATTGCGTTGTTTTGTAATCTGAATCTGAATTCATATTCTTACATTTTCTTTACACAGCACAGTTGTTTGTCGATCTTCGTACACGTATAGGTTTAAAAACTACGAAAACGTATTTAAAACGCATAAGCTAACAACCTGACAATTAATATCTAATAGATATATATATTGTATTGCATTGGGTGGGTTGGGGGTAGTGAAGTGGAATGAAGGATTTGAACCCTTCGAAAACTACAACTGGGGACAGTGTGACTTCTACCCAAGCGAGACTGAAAGCCATTTGTCATGCCATGTATGATTGCAGTTTCGTTCCTTGTTTGCCTATCAAATATCAAATATTGGTAATGGCAGTGAACCATCCATCACAATAAAAGCTTTGAAGACAACACTTGGAATTATATATATATATATATATCATACACGCGTGCTTTATACACTACTATAAATAGTTGATGACGAACAGAAGCATGTTGGCTGCTCGCCTATGACAGCAGCGTGCATGATGTTTTCAGCTCTGGTCACTCCGTCCGTTCGTGTATCTGCACTGTGTATGTGGAGGTTGTGCGTTACAAAAGGCACTCACATGTTTGGCTTGTATGCCAGACTGGAGCAGCTTGTTGAGTAATCGGCAACAGAGACCTCTGCTTCTTGGCAGAGTGTTGGGGGTAAAGATGAAGAGGAAGAAAACGAACCTGAAAGAAAGAAAGAGTAAAAAAGTGAATTAAAACGAAAGAAAAAAAGGGAAAGAACATAAAAAGGGGATCTGTTTACCACAGTGACAGTGTGGTTTAGGCAAGAGCAAAACGTTTGACACCAGAGTTGGAGTTACACATCAGTGCCGGAACTCAGATCACGTCTCGGTCAAGGGCTCACAGCCGGATTGTATCCAACCTGGAAATATTTCAGGATCGCAAACACGCCCCCAAACCAAGCTTTAAACCACAAGCTGCAAACTTATGTATTGCCGATATCACCGAAAAACAAAAACAAAATAAAACACCGCCGAAAAAAACCAACCGTGGGGGTGTTTTGTTTTGTTTTGTGGTTTGTTTGTTTTGTGTGTGTGTGTGTGTGGATTTTTTTTTTTTTTTTTTGGGGGGGGGGGGGGGCGGGGGGCACTCCTTCTCCAAGGAAAAAAATAAACTGTTAGGGGCTCGGTCACTGACGTGTGATTCCTGCTGCTCAACAACAAGCATAAAAATGCCGGCGGTGAAGGAGAGGGGTTGGGACGGGGGAGACTTATGTTATTATGTGACGATCTAAGTCACCTTTTTGCTCAGCATCAGAAACGAGTGTTTGTCGAACGTATGAGCTGAAACACCCGGAACTCAGGGTTATTTCATATACTCACATTGTGCGTTAACACACACTTGAGCCAAAATTGCTCCATCCTGTCCGGTCTTTCTTCCTGTAAACTGCACCTTCTCCCATCACTTCATTCTTGGCAACAGCTGACATAACGCCATCAGTCTTTCCCCATCATTCCATCTCCGGGTGGTCAGTCGGTGCAAACTGACCACAGCATGACGTCAGTCGTGACATGGAAGATGAATGGAAAAGAATTAATGATCAGATTAGTCCACTCGTTTCTGTTATAAGTAGAATTAACGGTAGCTTTTGAAATACAATTGGTTATCTCAGCCATAAAAAAGACCACGAAGTAATCCTTGACCATTCGCGTAAAAGCAGATTCCTCTTCAAAATTCTGGAAATGAATGTTCATGTTGTTGTTTCCTTTTTGTTTATTTGCTCTTTTCTGTGTTTTGAATGTGTTTTTATTGCCTGATTGGCTTTTCTTTTCTTTTTTCTTTCTTTTTTTCATATTATTTTTGTGTGTGCAGTGTAGATATTTTATGTGTCAGTTTGTGCAGGAGTGTTTATGATATGTTGTATATGCGTGCTTCTGTTACCTCTGTGAAATTTTGAATAAAAGAAATTATAGAATAGGTTCGCTCGTGATGATCATGCGTCCTCGAGTCACTGGATCGTATCACATCTCAGTGCACGAGGTCAGATCGAGGGGCAGTTTTTGTTTGTTATCACGCTGAAGTTGGGGGTAAAAGTGATCAGGAAAACACGCAGAGACGTCGTTGACTGGCATATAAACGTTCAGCGTTCACAATATGCAGCTTCCACAGTTGTGGTTTGCCTTGTGACTTGGTAGTGCGCCAGCTGGGGGATAAAACCAAATATGCCGGGACGAACTGAATCACTCAAAAGCTGAAACATGTTTCCTCCCTAATTCCACCGTGTGGTCTGGGTAGTAGCTTTCCCATTAGAATTTTCATTTTCTTCCTGCTTTTAGAGCCCAGGCGAGTGCGGAGGCTAAATCAGGGTTGTCTTCTGGCCGTTGCTATCGTTGGTGTGCTACAATTCCACGAACAAGAGACTTCGAGACGAATGAGACTTGAACCCGCGTCCCTCCGTCTTTAATCTGCGGCGCTGACCACTTCGCCAGGGTGGCTAGTCTCGTGGTGTGAGTGCGCTACGTACATGCCGCATGCAAAACCTGGTTTATTGTCTTATCCGGAAGATCAGCATCCAAACAACCCTCAACGTCTGACGGAGAAAGAAGAAACAAAAGATGTCATCCCGGGCTTGAACCACCGATCTCGGGATCTACTCGCTTTCTTACCCACAGGGCCACCGTCCCAGCTTTCAGGTGAGACCACACACTGAGGTCATGTGTGCAGTTACATTGCGCATGTTAAACAATCCAAGCAAGACCAAAATTGTTCCCAGAGAAAGAAAAGTCACTTTGATGGATAAACAAATGTCTTTCTTTTTAAAGAAAAAAAGAAAGAAAGAAAAACAGGTAGGGTTATTTTGTGACAGTGCACTGTCCTCATAGCGTACACCCCTAATCTCATTTCTGCTACGACAGAAAATGATACGAGCATTGACAGTATATCTGAGCTTGAGCGTGCGAGCAAGGGAGAGAAGGGCTGCAGTCAGAGTGAACTTAATCAGAATCAATTACCACATGATTTTAGAATCCCTTATCCGTTTTATGCACATTTATAATATTTAGATGAAAGTGTTGCACAAGAACATGAATTCATGTGCTCAACGCAGCGTGTGAGGCACCTTGGCGAGGGGAATGTCGGAGGGAAGGGTGGGGATGAAAAGTATAAGTATGTGTATCAAATGTTCAAATGTTGTATCAGCATATCAAATGCTTTATCAAATGAATAAGTATGCCACATCATTAAGCGCGCTCATTCATACATATACACACACTCACACACGCACGTACGTACCCCCCCCCTCCCCCCCGCCCCCCACTACCCCTACAGAGAGAGAGAGAGAGCGGATGGGGGTCATATAGATGCAGGTGGAGAGTGGGGGAGAGGTGGGGGTGAAGAGAATGGGGATAGACAGAAGAGAGAAGTTGGTTTGTGTAGGGGTGTTTAGGAATGGCGGGACTGATTTGATAAACTCAACAACCAAATGCTTCTTTACTCCATCCCCTCAATAAAAAGCAAACTTGTGTTTTGAATGTGAATGTCTGAATCCTAACAGAAAGCACTTCGCTGTGCCAAGTGAAGGGAAGAGAAATAGGTCAGCTGTTTTTCATATAAACACGTTGAGCATGCTTCCTGCAACACACACAAGCTCTCTCTCTCTCTCTCTCTCTCTCTCTCTGCGTGCATGTGTGCGTGTGTGTGTGTGATTGTTACTTCCACATGTCCAGATACAATTTTCCTTTTACCGTTGGCTGTATGTTCTTTTCATCATTTTTTAAAAGGCATTTGACTCTGACCAGTTTTACGAAGGAGTGGTAAGCCTTTTTTTTTTCTTTTGCTGCTCCATCATCTAAACCGTTTCAGTGGCATTACTCCCACGCCACTCATTCCTAGTCCCCTTCACACAGCCACACCCGGATTCGTCTGTCGCAGTCTCACTGCCGGCAGTCCACAGGGAACTATCGATGTTAGGTCGCCAGGTGGCCACACACCAGAGGACACCCTACATTGCTAAGAGTCGCTTCGATTGTGTTCTGTGGTACCTGTTCTGAGTTAACGTGCTTAGGACACCACCTGCTAAGCTCCCTACGGACGACAATAATGGCTTGGTCGCGGAGCCAGACTGAGTGAGCGTCTCCCCCAGATTAGAGACCGCCACCACGTCCCTCCCATGGCAGTCCCCCATGAACCCGCCGACACTGAACACCTTGGCAAGACCCACCCCAAGCGAGGAAGTGGATGGGTATCGAAACTGAGATCACTATGAAAACAGAGCATGAAAGGCCACACAATCTGGGGCTTATGTGTGTGTGTGTGTGTATATATATATATATATATATATATATATATATATATATATAATATTGATTTTGAAGGAGGATGACGATGATGATGATGATGACGATGCTGCTGTGGAGGTTCATTTAGGTTTGGGATTGCGTGACAAGGCTGTACTTTATGCTTCCTGTCATAATGATATCCCGACGTCAACCAGGCCCGAGAGATACAGACACTTGCAGTGTTGGCCAGGAAATTAGAGCAACACACCCAAAGACGCATCTGTGAAGTGGATGATACTCGACTGTGTGGTCCCAATCTTCCCATGTAAGCACACTCAACTCTGGATAGAAGCCGGCCACCTCTGCCGGGATTTTTTTTCGAACCCGCGTCCCCCCAGCCGTCAGCCCGCGTCGCTAGCCACTTCGCCACGGCGACTGATTGGGAATTGTAAACTTTACAGATGTATTGATTAGAAGTATGTATTAGTTTCTTTTTCAAGGTGACGTCAAAGCGTGCTGACTTATCCATGGACGTTACTTCACAGTCTGCATTGGGGGAAAAAAAAACATTCCAGATGCCTGATCTTCGCATAAACCTGATGGAACATTGATTTTTCTGCATTCGTTTTTCGTGGTCTATATTATGTTTGAGGCATTTTCACATATATTGTAATATGATGTTTTCATTCTCTCTCTCTCTCTCTCTCTCTCTCTCTCTCTCTCTCTCTCTCTAAAGCACTTTATCCTACATTTAAAGCAGCACCTACAAGCAGCACACCTGGAACACAAACACACAACCAAAACCCAGGTCAGATAATGTCTCAAAATATCCTGACATCACTGACATGAAAGGCCTATACCCTCTCAGCACCTTTCATCACATGTCCACCAGCATGCACTCCTCTCACACATAGATCTATGTGTGGTAAAAATAAACTTCATTAAGCTTACCTGCCACCAACAGTGACATACAATACTGTGCCCCAAACATACAACTGACCAATACAAGACTGAGTGTTCAACCCATGTTACCCATCATACTTATAATAAAACTGTGTGTTACCATGACCAAACAAATCTCTTTGCCTTCACAAAGTGTCCCACTGACATAAGTAAATGTATGGAAATCATTACTACCGACACATCTTTGGTAAACAACAAACTATGTTCAACAACACGGCACTGACCCTCAGTACTCTCATAGTTTACCAACTCATTAAGCACATTACAATTTGCTTTCCCACTTTGAACAAAGTAAACCACTGACACATAGCACAACTCCTACACATGTTATCACGACTGCCAACAAGTCAAACATCTGTTCCACAACACTTGCTGTTACCCCCATGTGCACACACACATGAAAAACCCTCAACACACACTGACAATGTGTTAGCCTATCGATCTGTTCATTTCACATTTAACTGATGCCACCTAATATACAAAACAAGTAAGTAATATATCCAAAATACATTAAAACCGGCATTAAGTGTGGCAAAACCAAAATACTACACACACACCATCTCCATGGCTTCTCATCTCTCAATGCTTGCACTGTTTCCAGTCAGTCAACAACTGACAATACACTGACAATGTGACATATCACTGCACTATCATTAATGCCAGAAATCAGAACAAAATATCTGTACCCAAATAGAAGAGGGGGGGGGGGGGGAGGGGGGACTCAAAAGATATAGGCCAGTTCTTCCTCAGTGGGTAGCTTTCATGATTAACACATTAACCCCTTTTCTTTCCACAAGCTACAAGATCGACTTAAAATGGCTGCTCACTGACACAAAACATTGTTCCCAACAAAACTAAGCTATCAACATAGCATAAAACAATTAAAAGTTGTGTACTCACAGCCCATCAAGGATTTCCCTGCACTTCACATCACCAATCAGTCAGTCAGCCTGTGTCAGTGTTCACTTCTTCTGGGAGACTGCTAAGAACTAGCTGTGCTGACTGGTTTTACTCCTTCTCACAACATACTGTGCATACTAATGCAAACTACAGCACTCACTCCCCCAACTAGCTGACCTGAAATAACCAATCTTTGCTTGTTTTCGTGACGCTATGTGAATTACTGACAGATTCACTGCTTAATCCTGATTTGTCCAATTCAACAGACTGATTTGATTCGTTCACTTCAAGACCTGTTTCTATACACATTCTGTGACAAGTTCACCAGTTTACGTCACAAAGAGAGGGAAGGGGGGGGGGGGTTATGACTTGAAAGACAGACCACCGTACTGGAATGTTCCGACATGCTGACACTAGCATGTTTTGAACAAGCCGACATCTATTTCAGCACGGGGATTGTGGCAGACATCACATAACCGCACGTGCTTCAACAACTGGGGCGGGTGACGCGGCGTCGCTGACCAAAGACAGCCGACTAGGGAGTGGGGTGAGGAGGCGGGGTGGAAGGAAGCAGGGTGGCGCGATGTCGGCGCAACCTCAGACTGGACTTTGGACAGAGCGGGAAGGGAGATAAGAAAGGGTGGGGGTTTGGGGGCGGGTGGGTGAAAGGATGGGGAAGGATGGGGGACAGAGAGTGGATGGTGGGAGATGACACTGCTGGCACACTATAACAATATATATATATATATATATATATATATATATTAGTCTCCTTCCTACTATCTCGACATTGACCTTAAGGGTGTAGACGCCAATAGGTCGTTAAACTCCAACAACGTTTTTTTTTTTACTATCTCGCTTTCTCTGTCTCACGCACCGACACAGACAAACAGACACACAGACACACAGACACACACACACACACACACACACACACACACACACACTGGCACGCACGCACACACACACACACACACACACACACACACACGCACGCACGCACGCACACACACACACGCACACACACATTGACAGCGAGAGAGAGGGGTGTGGGGGTGGGGGCGAACCAAAACGAACTGAAATTTTGTCGAACTATGGTGATGAGATAAGCCGTTACGATGTTGCTGTTGTTCTTTTCACCGAACCTTTCGTTTATATGACGGAAGAAGGAAGGAAAAGAAAGCAAAAGAAGATGAAATGAAAGAAAGAGAGATGGGTGGAGATCGAGATAATCAATAATGCTTTCTGAAGGTATTAGATCGCGCAAGCATGTTTGTTGTTTTTTTCCCATTCAACACTCGAAAACAAACACGAATCGAAAAAACAATGGGAGAAAAATGAGTAAAAACAGAAACAATCTATTAAGAGAAATTTCTAAAGAAAATGATATGTCTGAAGATAAAGATAAGAATGGGACAATACACATCGAGAGAGAGAGAGAGAGAGAGAGAGAGAGAGATTCAGATGATTCATTAAGATAGGCCATAGCCCCTACTTAAGTGGTGCAAATAAGGTACAGTAGTCATTCAACCCTTATGTCAATAAAAATGCAAGTTCTATTTCATTCAGGTATGAACAGGATATATCTCTAACCCTTTGGGGAGATTTATACGTAGACATTGCTGCATGTTGACCACTTATTGACTGATGAGAAGATGAATGTTAACTTGGTTCTTGTTGGGAAGTTCCAGTATAACTGTGGAGTCCCTTCTTACTCAAGTAATGAAGAGCTGGGCATTGCCAAAATGAAATGGGTTTCGTCCTGAGTTGCAGAATTACACAAATTACATAAGAGATTTTAAGTCATCAGTTCTGTATCTGTTTCAGTGTTCAGCAATATCCGAAACACCACATCTAAAATTTGTCACTGAATGTTTGATAATTATGTTTATTTCCATTGAAATATATGGCTCTGTTCTACTTGAGGTTTTAAACGTTGTGTGTATATATATGTTAAAAAAATCGATCACTGTTTTGAATGTGATCATTCCACTTCTGTGATTTTGCAGTCATTAACTCCCTGTTCAAAACATTTAGATATAAAAAAAAAACGTTATATTTTCCACTCCTTGATTATCCCACATAAACGACAATCTATGTTGGTTTAAAAACAGTCGAATTTTTTATGCCCACTTGCATTTACTTCTACATTTAACACTACGTAGCATTTTATAAACTTTAAACGGCAACTTGTCGTCATAAATGCAAGTTAACTTCAGCCAGTGTGGAATACATTTCACACAAAAATTCACAAGTTTCAGTTTCAGTAGCTCAAGGAGGCGTCACTGCGTTCGGACAAATCCATATACGCTACACCACATCTGCCAAGCAGATGCCTGACCAGCAGCGTAGCCCAACGCGCTTAGTCAGGCCTTGAGAAAAAGAAAAAGAAGAAAAAAAGTGAATAAATAATAGATAAGCGTACATAAATAAGTAAATAAATAAATAAATAATTATAATATAAAAAGGTAATAATAATAATAATTAATAAATAAATAAGACAACAATGATGAAAAATTCACAAATAATGAGAATCTTCCCAGTTACCCATAGACCACATCCTTTGGAGTGTGTCAGTTTACACCGAGAAATCTTTTTGAAGCAAAGAAATGTCATTTTCTCCACTTCATATTATAAAATTAGTTTTACCTATGCTTCGCTTAATTTCGTAAAAGGTTTTACAGAGTTATTTGAAATTTGTACAAAATGTTTGCAATACCAAAACTGTTTTGAGGCATATTACTGCCCCTGATCGTTGCCCAAGAGAGGAACGTTTAACTGCTGGTTTGACATAAAACACACCAGACTTAAACTCTTTATCAAACGTTTCAGCTCAACAGCCTAAGTCGAAAGAAGAAATTTTTCTAATACATTGTGAGTATTGATTTAAAAGGAAGCCACGAATATTCCAATGATGAAAAGATATACTTCTAGTATTTTCCGTACAGCTGATTTGTATGCACATTTTGTTTACTATCTACACTTTCAATCATCAAAGTGTGAAAGTGGATATTAACGTTATTCGCATTTTCATCCCTTTCTTTATTCTTCTTGTGTGTACACTGAAAATAAACGTCGCCAGGACAATCCATTTGCCTCAGCAAGGTATACATGGTCGGGAGGCCAGCGCGAGTCAGGACTTCGGTGTTTGTCACCTTGTGTTGCCAGGAGATGTCGAGTATGCGCCGTAGGCTTCTCAGGTGGAAGGTATTGAGCCTTTTCTCCTGACGAGCATGTGTGGTCCACGCCTCACTGCCATACAGCAAGGTGCTGAGGACGCAGGCATTGTATACAGCCATCCTTGTCTTCGTGGTCAGCTTGGGATTTGTCCACACTCTTTGTGTGAGGAGGGCTAGCGTTGTGGCTGCCTTCCCGATCCTCTTGTCAATCTCGGTGTCAAGGGAGAGGTTGTCGGTGATGGTGGACCCAAGGTAAGTGAATTGATGGATGGCTTCAAGCTCGTAGTCATCAATGGTGATGGCTGGTGGAGATGGCGTGTCTTGGCCGAGGACATTTGTCTTCTTGAGACTGATGGTCAGACCAAAATCTTTGCAGGCCTGGGAGAAGCGGTCCATTAGTGACTGCAAGTCCCGCTGGGTGTGGGTCACAACTGCGGCATCGTCAGCAAAGAGCATGTCTCTGATGAGGGCTTCGCGGACTTTTGAAGAGCCCTGAAAAGGCCGTCTCTGCTGACTAAGTCAAAGGCCTTGGTGAGGTCAATGAATGCGACATACAGGGGCATCCTCTGCTCTCTGCACTTCTCCTGGATTTGGCGAAGGGAGAAGATCATGTCTACCATGGATCTCTCTGCTCGAAAACCGCACTGTGATTCCGGGTAAACGCGTTCGGCCAGTTTCTGTAAGCGAATTAGGAGGACTTTGCCTACAATGCTGAGAAGTGAGATGCCCCTGTAGTTGTTGCAGTCACTCCTTTCACCCTTGTTTTTGTAGAGGGTGATAATCTTGGCGTCCCTCATGTCCTGCGGTACAGCTCCCTTATTCCAGCACTGACAGAGGTCTGTGAGCAGAGGATGCAGAAGAGTAGTTTTGCAGTGTTTAATGAGGTCTGGGGGAATTCCGTCACTGCCAGGTGCCTTTCCAGATGTCAGGCTGTTAATGGCCTTGCTGAGTTCTTCTTCAGTTGGCTCTGCGTCAAGTTCTTCCATGACCGGCAAGCACTTGATGGCATCGACGGCTGAGTTGGACACCATGTTTTCTGTGGAGTAGAGGTCGGAGTAGTGTTCTGCCCATCTCTCCATCTGCTGGCTAGGATCATTGATTACTTCCCCAGTGGAGGATTTGAGGGGGGCAGTCTTGCTCTGTGTTGGTCCCAGTGCCTTCTTGATACCATCATACATCCCTCGGATGTTGCCTCTTTCAGAAGCATTCTGTATCTCTTCGCTGAGCTCTGTCCAGTACTCATTTGCACATCGCCTGGCGTTAAACTGAACCTGACTCCTGGCGGCCCCGAGGATTTGCAGGTTCTTCTTACTGGGTGACCGTTTGTACTCAGTGAGTGCAGCGCGCTTGGCCTCAATACTGGGAGTCATCTCTGATGATTTGGCCTCAAACCAGTCGTGGGACTTCGCGGTTTTCTTCCCAAAGGTGGCAATAGCAATGCGGTGCATGGTGTCTCGTAGCGTTTCCCATCTTTCTCTGGGCTGCAGTGCATCAAATTCTCTCTCAAAGGCCTCTGCGAACTGTTCTACAAGGTCTGGCTGAGACATCTTGCTGACGTCAATGTGAAAGTTCCCTTGTTTCTTTGAGCAGTGGAACTTCTTCGGTTGCAGTCTGATCTTGCAGCATACCAGAGAGTGGTCCGTGTCGCAGTCTGCGCTGTGGTAAGAGCGAGTGTGGAGAAGGTTTTTGATGGCAGCTCGTCTTACTAGGATCAGATCCTGTTGGTGCCAATGTTTTGAGCGCGCGTGCCTCCAGGAGACTTTGTGTTGGGGCTTCGTCTTGAAGAAGGATTTGGCGATGCACAGTTCATGGCAGGTACAAAACTCAAGTAGTCGCTGTCCATTCTCATTCATTTTCCCCACTCCAAAGGAACCGAGACAGGAAGGCCACGAATCGTTGTCTGCACCCATTCTGGCATTGAATTCGCCCAGGAGAACAAACAAGTTGTTCTGTCTTGGGGATGTTCCTTATGGTTGATGCGAGATTTTCATAGAACTCATCCTTGGGAGTGACATAGCCTTCGGAGGTGTTGAGGCAGAGAGTCAATAGTCGTTCTGAACCGCCGCTGCCTGGTTCGATCATGTTCAGCAGGCTGTTCCTGACTGCAAAGCCTACTCCGTACTCTCTTGGGGCATTAGAGCTCTTTCCTTGCCAGAAGAAGGTGTAGTCCTTCTCTTTTAGTGTTCCTGAGTCAGCCAGCCGTGTTTCCTGCAGAGTGGCAATGTCCACATTTAGTCTCTTCAGCTCGCTGTTTATGACGGCCGTCTTTCTGGCGTCGCTGATGTCTTGCAGGTCTTGGGAGAGCCCAGGCATCATTGTCCGGACATTCCAACAGGCCAGTTTCATTGTTGATCCGTTTCTTGAAGTTTTCTTTTTGCCTGGTGCGGAAATTAACGACCTGTTTGTCGGATATTCTCCTAATCTTCATACACCCATAGAAGAAGGCAGGTCGTGGCGGGACAGCACCTAACTGGCTGGGGGCTGCCCAGCTAGGGCGGGCGGTAGCTGTCCAGTGGGACGCGAGGGTCCCTCCCACCGTCAGAAGCAACCCCTGGCGTCGGCTCTACGCCAACTGAGTGCTAACTTATAAACGGTAACTATTGCTTCACGTGTTGTTCCGACGCTAGTGCTAGTAGCGAAGCTGGAGTGTCCTCTCCAGGTTTTAGGTGCAGGGTGCAAGGTGTTTGTGGATGGATGGACGGATATAAGCCTGGGTAATGTAATATGGAAGACAGGTTGTTGCCCATGCAGCTTGTCCCCCCTCTCCACCTTGCTGACAGATCCAAAGGAACAGCAAGGCTGTTACGTTTTGGTGCCAACGCGGCCGCAGGAGCTGCCGGAAAGTGACAAAGTTTGCCATCCAACCGCCTTAGGGGCCCCACACCGGATTTTCTGTCAGGGTTTACTCCTTTAGCTAGGTGGCCGCAGGTAGCTCTCCAGAGCTGGCGCCCTTTGATGGGTCATTTCATTCCACCAGGGTGTCTAGCCACCCTCCTCACCATCCTCCTGAGAGGACTGGTGGGGGTGCTGGTTTAGTCGCCAGCAATTCGACCCTGTGACAGGTAGTACTGGGCTCCAGGTTACCAGTAGCAGATATATCTATCTGACCTGACAAGGAAGAATGAAGGAAAGAGAAACACCAACAACTTGACGGATACAAATCAAACAAAACAAATCATGTGATCATTTCAAGAGAATGCTTTAGACAATACGTTTGCATATTAAAAAGTTCGCAACGTGGAAAATAATTAATGTAAATCTTGTCTTAAAAACAAACAATAAAAAATTAAAAGCAAAACCAAGATATATATATATATATGCCTAAAAAGATTAGAAAATGGAACTAACAAGTAATTAAAAAGCAAAACAGAACTAACAATACAATTGTTCACTTCTGATGATTAGGGAGAGGGAGGAGACAGGGAGACAGAAGGCGGAGGATGAGGGAAAGGGATCAGGTGGGAAGAAAATGGGAGGAGACAGATAAGAATACAGAGAAAGAGAGACAGAGAGACACAGAGAGAGACACACAGAGAGAGACAGAGACACAGAGAGAGACACAGAGAAAGAGACACACACACAGAGACACAGAGAGACTCGAATGTTTCATTGAGGGTAAAAGGAGATAAGCTACTTGCTTCTCTTCACCGTGCCCTCACAACAACATGATAATGATAATTAAAAAAAAAATCAAACGAAGTAAAAAGGGAGAAAGAAAAAAACCCAAGAAGAAGATGAAGAAAGAGAAGAAGTAAGGGAAAGACAACGACAATAGAAGGATTAAAGAAGAAATCAACATTATAACTCAAGAGACTGGGAAACCAATGATAACCATTTCAAAAGAACAATTTAGAACCAAAAATATTTGTGTGTAAAAAACTTACCAACTTGCGAAACGGTAAAAAAAGAACAAAAAGAAAAAAGAAAGAGCAAAACCAAAATGTATAATCCTCAAATAAACAGAAAGAGGGAACTTCAAAAGCAATTAAAAAGCAAAACACAATGTATCAATACAATCATGCACTTCTGATGACTAGGGAGAAAGAGGAGCGAAAGAGACAGGTAGAGGGGGATGTCGGGGGGGAAGGGATCAGGTGGGAAGAAATCCTGAGGAGAAAGAAAAATAGAGAGAGAGAGTGAGAGAGAGAGAGGAGGGGGGTGGAGTTTGGAGGAAAAGCAAAAGTACAGTATTTGCCTTCAGTCAAAATGCAGTGCTCTTCTCTGAGATTAGCTCTCGAAAGAGAGAGAGAGAAAGTGAGAGAGATATATATTAGCTAGAGAGACAAAGACAAAGACAGAGAAAATGTGTGTGTGTGTGTGTGTGTGTGTGTGTGTGTGTGTGTGTGTGTGTGTGTGTGTGTGTGCGTGAGCGCGGGCGCGCGCGCGTGTGTGTGTATGTATGTGTGTGACGGACAGATGTACAGAGATGGAGACACAGACACAGAGCGAGAGGAAGAGACAGAGGTTAGCACACAGAGATACATAGAAAGACAGATACAGAGAGAGGGAGACAGAGAGACAGAGAGAAACGGACTGACAGAGCGATAAACTGAGAAGAGGCAGTGGGAATGTATCACACCACAGACTGACAACATAATGTCGGTCGATTACTCATCTGTTCTGTGTGTGTTGACAAACAGTGAGATGCAAACTGAAAAAAAAGTTTCCCATTCTATCATGTGCCTGTGTGTGAGATAGCGGGGTGGCGAAGGTGACAGCTGGTGTCTGTGTGACACAGTGACAAGCACACACACCAAAAAGCAGTTATTACACACACACACACACACACACACACACAGTAGTCACTGGACATTGCGAAGTGGATAAGGTGGGAGGTGGAGTGGGCGTGTTGTTTGATGAGTTGTCACAAAATTGGTTTGTTCCGTATTTATGTTTTTCTCCCTGTCTTTTTTGTGTCTGTGTACCTCTGTGTGTGTGTGTCTGTACGTGCGTGCGTGCGTGTGTGTTTTTGTCTGTCTGTCTGTGTGCGCGTGCGCATGCGTGCGTGCGCACGTGTGTGTATGTATGTGTGTGTGTGTGTGTGTGTGTGTGTGTGTGTGTGTGTGTGTGTGAAAATTAATGAATGTTTGAATATCAAGAAATGTTCTACGTTTTTCATTTCTTGTTCAATTATTTTATGTTCCATCATCCTTGATCGTCAGTGTCGAAAGATGTCTGTATCGATAATAGTACTATGGAGGTTCAATCATTCATTACCCTCCGCCCCTCTCTCTCTCTCTGCCCGCTTTACCCCGCCCCTTTCTGTCTCTCTGCCCGCTTTACCCCGCCCCTTTCTGTCTCTCTGCCCGCTTTACCCCGCCCCTTTCTGTCTCTCTGCCCGCTTTACCCCGCCCCTTTCTGTCTCTCTTACTCTTGTGAGTGATGCGATGTTCTGCCCTTTTTATTGGTGATCTAGCTATGGATGCTATCAATAATGGAAAACGCGGGGCCTCCATTTCTCGTGGTGTATCTAAATTATTCATTCTTTTTATTGGCAGATGGCATTGTACTGTTGTCAGAACCAGTTGCTGGTCTACAGACTCAACTGAATAATTAACAACGTGTTGCCGCTGGCATCACGTGCGCTGAAAACCAGCGTGGATGAATGTCATGTTATGTAGTATTCGGGAAAAGGGGGGTTATCAAGTTCGAGGACAAAGTGGATTTTCGATGGGTTCACAATGCCAGTACTCAGTATGGTTAACAACAAAAAGGGAAACCACCACCACCACCACAACAACAATACTACTAATGATATTAACACTAATACTATTACTACTAATAAGAATGATGACAAGAAGAAGAATATTACGAAAAAAAGAATGATGAGAATGATGATGATGATAATAATAATAATAATAATAATAATAATGGTGATGCTTTCCCCACGTTGATAACAGACCGAATTCCATGCAGAGAAGTCTGCTGTGGTTGAAGTACAATACAATACAATACAATACAATGAAGGTAAAAACTAATACAGACATCGTTGTGCTGTCGTTTTTTTTTTATTCAAGGTTTGTGTTCACGGAGGTATCACAAACAAACTGTACTTTGTGATAACCAGTTTCGTTGTTGTTGTTGTTGTTGTTGTTGTGTGTGTGTGTGTGTGTGTGTGTGTTTATTCATTTATCGATTTGTTTGTTCTCTGTTCCTTTTTATGTAGTAAACAGAAAGTTGGCGTGTGCTGTTGTATTCATTGTTAGTGTTTTTGAAATATGTCTGTATCGATCACATTTGAGTAAAAATATCACTGGGTCAATGTAACATTCATTCTTGACGACTAAAGTGGATTTGTATGTTTCCCAAGCTGAGCATTCACAAGAGAGATTTTGATTTTTTTTGATTTTTTTTTTATCTATTCTCTTCATTTATCAAACCTTAATGCCATGCTGTTCTATTGTTGATGCTATAGACCCCCTGCCCCTTTCCCACCTTTCAGTGATTTTTGGATTATGTAGCGGATTAAGAAAAATTAAATGAAAAATAAAAATGAAAAACAGCGATAGTGGGAATATAGATCTGTCGCCACTTTCATCATCCGCATTTTTTCTTCATTACAATTTTGTGTTTGACTTAAATGTGTGCCGATTTGTGTGTGTGTGTGTGTGTGTGTGTGTGTGTGTGTGTGTGTGTGTGTGTGTTGGTTTTTTTGTTTTTGTTTTTTTTTGTTTTTTTTTTTTTTGTTTGTTGTTGTTTTTTGTTGTTGTTTTTTTTGTTTGTTTGTTTTTTTTTGGGGGGGGGGGATTTTTTCATTCTTTTCTCTTTTTTTCTTTTCTTTTCTTTTTTTTCTCTTTTTCTCTCTTTTTTTTGCGGCGCTTTGGTCCTGTATCCTTGGTTTTCTACATGATTGTGTGTATCATGTCCAGACTGGTTGGATTAGGAACTTTTTTCATGTTCGATGGTGAAAAATTAACGGGATGGCGACTGTCAGAAACGTGTCCTAGGTTTCGGTACAGGAATATGACTGTACTTATAAACAACTACTTATTTTTTCCATATCTTTCCTTTTCAGATTCTGTGGAATCATTATCGATGGCGTTATCAGCCCTGGTATGGCCCTGTGCGGTCAGTTAGGTTGTGGGCAACAATGACAGTGCTTCAAATGTTGATGCTACGCTCCTTTGCATCATTCCATTCTTTTTTGATGTTTTTTGGGCCCACCGCTCGCTTGCTTTAGTGAAGTAAACTGTAACCTTTTTTGATACTTGTTTACTGTAGTGCACTTTAAATAGAAAATAACTGTTTGTTTGTCATTGTTGTTGATGATATTGTTGTTCTTCGTCTTATCAATATTGTTAGTATTATTATTATTGTCGTTGTTGTTGTTTTTCTTCGTCTTATCAATATTATTATTATTGTTATTATCAAAGTGGTTTTTCCCCCTCTTTCTTTATTCCTCCAAATGGATGGATGATTTGTTTGTTTCAATTTATTCAGTACTGGTATCAGTACGTATATCATTCGGTTTTTCTTCTGTTGGTTCAGCAGAAACATATGTTATGGGTGGACAACACCGTGACTTTCTGAAGAAGGGAGTGCAATATATACAGACGAAATATACAGCTTCTCCAAAATACCATCTGTAAACTGCCAAGGTTGCTGGGAAATTTTGAAAAAATGAAAGACGCCCAACAGTACTTGCAACAAAAATAATATTCAGTATAGTTTTTACAAGACATACTTTACTTTGTCAACAAGTCCTTGCGCTGGACATTAAACACTCTGCGTATAGGTGTGGGTGTGCGCGGGACAGTATTAGGTGTTTGTAGTGTGAATGTGTGTGTGATCATTTGAATTGTGGTCCTTTCCCCAAAGCATCCCAAACAAAAATAAAAGATCCTGTGTGGGTGGTTGTAAAACTTGTGTTTATTTTGTTGTGTGTCGGTCAGATAGATATACCTGCTACTGGTAACCTGGAGCCCAGTACTACCTGTCACAGGGTCGAATTGCTGGCGACTAAACCAGCACCCCCACCAGTCCTCTCTGGAGGATGGTGAGGAGGGTGGCTAGACACCCTGGTGGAATTATATGACCCATCAAAGGGCGCCAACTCTGGAGAGCTACCTGCGGCCACCTAGCTAAGGGAGTAAACCCTGACAGAAAATCCGGTGCGGGGCCCCTAAGGCGGTTGGATGGCAAACTTTGTCACTTTCCGGCAGCTCCTGCGGCCGCGTTGGCACCAAAACGTAACAGCCTTGCTGTTCCTTTGGATCTGTCAGCGAGGTGGAGAGGGGGGACAAGCTGCATGGGCAACAACCTGTCTTCCATATTACATTGCCCAGGCTTATATCCGTCCATTATATCCGGTGGTGGGAGTGTTAGCGGGCAGGGAATATAATTGTGGGTTGTTTCTTTTCGGTTTTGTTTTTTGGGGCAGTCCAGCACTTAGCTTAGCTGCGACAGTGAATTACAATTAGCAAACACATGCAGAGAATTAACTAATGAGGTTATAATATACACTTGGAGGAAACCAGCCCTTTTACAAAAAGCCGTCTCGATTAACTTAAGCAAAATACCTAATAATGAAATTCAGTTAACAATAAACTACCAACTCTATACGTGCGTATTATTAGTGGAAATGAGAACAAAACAATATCTTTTGGCTTAAGAAAGAAAGAAAACCCAGGTTGTAGAAAAGGAGAAAACATTAGAAACGGAAATACAGCGAATCGAGAAAGAAGTATGTCCACATGATATGGCCAGAGACTTGCGGGAGAATAAAAATCTCAACAGCAACGAAAACCAAACCCAAACTGGACGGAATCGCTTTAAGAGCTAAAGTAAGACTGGCATCTCATGGTAAAAAAACCCAACAAACTAACAAAAAAATCTTTGAAATCTTAAAACAAAAAATCCATTTTGTTAGTAAACAAATGCTAATATTAGTAACACCTCAAGGTAATTTAGTGACGGAAACAAACGACAAGACCTAATTACGAAGCTTTATATAGAGAACAGAAAGTAAAAGACAGACATCAGCAGTTATGTCAATAGTTTGCCCAGTCTGGATGACAACACCCACACAACACACACAACACAACACAACACAACACAACACTACAACTCAATGCAGTAAGATCCCAGGCATATTGTGCTGGCCTGGGCATTGGAACAGATGAAAATGTTCTGGTCATCCTGTTGGTGAGAACGAGGGGCGATAGAATGAATTTCAGAGAGAGAGAGAGAGAGAGAGAGAGAGAGAGAGAATGATTCTATCGATAAACCGTATATCTTGCGTTGACAGCCAATTTTGCACCGTTGGAGTGAGAGATTTATCTTTGAACCTGAATCTGACCTGAAAATAAAACATACACGCACGCACGCACGCACGCACGCGCACACACATCCACACACACACACACACACACGCACGCACGCACGCACTCACACACAAACACACACACACACACACACACACACACACACACACGAACACACACACACACTACATTTACATATTCCCATTTTGTTCACTGACATCACACGTCCTAAGAGCAAAAACAGAAATAAAACATATTTGCAATGCCCAGTCATGAAGTCCTGATTTTTTTTCGATTTTCTTTTAAATTCAAGGCTTTGTTAAAGGAATATCAGTGAACGGACTGGCAGGGCAGAAAATAAGAAAGAAACAGCTGACAAAAACAAAACAAACGAAAAATACCTAGAAACAAAGAGAGCAACAGAAAAGAGAGAATTTCTAGTACAGAATTTCCAGAATGTGGTGATTCTGTTCACACTGAAAGAGCCCCATTGCATCATGATGGGATGCCTGTCCTGGACAAGGCCGCAGGGTGGTTCTCACTGGATGAGTTTCGCTCCACTCTGTCATTCCCTCGGGAAAGACTGTCTGCAGAAGTAATCGAGAGCCCTTCAGTTCATCATCACCCTTGTTTGCCAAAGAACCATGGTCACTCCGGCGGCGGATCACTGGTGTATGTGTGTGTGTGGGTGTGTTGGCCGCTGTCTGGATCTTGCACATGGAAAGAACTCCGTCTTTCGCTTCGTCAAACATCTGTACTCAGGTCTTTCAAATCCGCCCTTGAAACCTTCCTCTTTCCATACTAGCACCTGCTCCCCCTCTTCCTCTCGCTTCCATCTTCCCGGTCTACAGTTACTGTAGATTTCAACGTGTTTGTTGGTTTTGTTTTTCTTCCCTCTGAGTCAGAGTTATGCATGCGTGTTAATGACTGGCGTGTTGGCGCTTCTCTTTGTCTCTGCACAGGATTCGGCGCTATAGAAATACTTCATTGTATTTGTAGTTATTATTATCATTATTACTTTTTTTTCCAAACTCCGTGCTGTAAACCAAGTTTGACATACTGTCGTGATCGTCACTGATGTGTTCCGGGCCGGTGAATTTCTCTCTTACCCCCTCCTCACCTCCCCCATCCAACGTCGCTCTGTTTCTGTCTCTGCCTATATATCTGTGTGTGTGTGTGTGTGTGTGTGTGTGTGTGTGTGTGTGTGTGTGTGTGTGTGTGTGTGTGTGTGCGGTGTGTGTGTGTGTGTGTGTGTGTGTTTCGAAAACCCAGCGCACTTTTCAGTTATGAAATGGTAGCTCCCGTTTCTGGTAAGTCTGCGCTTGAAACCTTAACCCTTTTTATCACTCTTGGTAATATTCCAGCACGCTTGGACGCCTCTTTGAACTCTTTCTCTCTATGCTTCCCTCACTCTCTCTCTCTCACACACACGCACGCACGCACACACGACGCTATCTCTCTCTCTCCCTCTCTCTCTCTTTCTCTCACACACAAGCTCAGACACTCGCTCTTTACCCCCTTCTTTCTCTCATCCTACTCTTCTTTTTTTTTTCATTCGTGTCTTCCGGTGCCAAAGCGAGCGTGCGCGTGAGTGCATCAGAGTTGTAAGCCAGGTATCCCTATTTTTGGCATCCCCCCCCTCTCTCTCTCTCTCTCTAGCATAGCATCACACACACACACACACACACGCGCGCGCGCGTGCGCGCGCGCACGCACACTATGTACAGATGGAATATCGGATACAGGCTGCCTTTCAGGATATATACGCTGCCAAACACATCAGCGATCTCAGAGCACAGCGAACGGTAAACACAAACACCACTATTGCTGCGTCTTTTGATCGGGGTGTCGGTTTCCGCCAGTTCAGTCATTTCCCAACAACCACGATGATATCAGCCAACTCGGAGACAAATGCGTGGCTGTTGTAAGCGGGGGTGTATGTTAGCCAAGGATGGAGCTGCAGATTTGTCGTTTTAGGGGGGAGTGAAAGGACCTACCGTTGATTTTCTCCTTTTAGTATCATCGCCGTTTTTCATATCTTTGTTCTGCTTTTTACCTCTCCTATTTGAAGATGGTAGGGTTGGACCAAGTCCAAGAACCGGTTCCCAGGCTTGTCAGAGTTCGTCGGCCATGTCGACAGTTCTGCGCAGCTGCGTGCTTCATGTTGGAGTGGTCTGTCCGCACGTAACCCTCTCTGCATTTGTCTGCTCGTGTTCTGGATCAGGAGCTGTCTCGCTAGAGTCCTGCAGCCCTTCTGCCTGTTTTGTGTGAATTGACGTGAACTCTCTGAGAGTCCGGAAGTCATGTAATTGTTCGCTGATTTAAATTATTGTCTTTTTGATGATTGGAAATTCGCTTTTATAGTTCTATGACGCCACTACTTATCTTGCTGGCAGAAGACAGACAACTTCCCTTTCAGTTCCGCTCGAAGTTTTGGGACGTTAGCAGATCAAACGACAAAACCATCAGTCGTTGCTTCTGCCGTCTTTCCAATCCTGGATGGTCCGACCACGAAACATCCACCAACAACACAGCTCACACAAGCCTTTGTTGTAAGCTCTGCTTTCTTAGAACGAGCGTTCTCTCAAAGCTGATTCCATAACAGCGCAGCAGCTTGTCCGCTGGAACGTGGTTTCTGGCCCGGTTTAAGCTTGACTGTTTTATGACGCAGTATGCGGTATTGTGTCTGCAGGATAGACCCAAGGGTCCATATTAGATGCACTTTTTGTTTTCGTTCTCTGATGTATTGTGGATGATGCAGTTGTCTGCAACGCCAGGGTAACGATATAGTCTGTGTTTGCTCACAGCGTCTTGTGAGGGCACGACAGCCATGTGGTGGTCAAAGCCCCCAGGGGTCCATGATGTCAGTGGTTCGAATCTTGGCATTGCCTGGTGAGTTGAATATCACGTGGAGACGTTTCCTGTGTCCTGTGTCAACATGTGTGTAAACCTGTCCGGGCTTTCATCTTCTACCTGTGCATCCTCTCTCGCTTGTGTGTCTCTGATCAAAATGTGTCATTTAAAGATCCCATAATCTATGACAAACGTACGGTGAGATTTGGAGGCATGAGGACACTGGCCAGCATTGCACCCACACCGAAGTAAGAAACTGGGTTCCTAACTGACAGAGCAAAATCGTTCACACACACACGCAAAAAACCCACTCGTTGTAACAAATGAACATATACGAGCTGCCACCAACGAACGCTAGGGAAACCCATTGCAAGCAGCACGCGTGGTGGTTAGATCGATAGTTCAAATGCCTTCTGTCAGCGTTTGGTGGGATAACGACGAAGGACATGATAATGTTAATAATGATGACAGTAATGTTAATGATAATAATAACACACATGTCTTTAAAACCTCTGAAAGCGGCTCACGATACGCATCAGTGAGACACAAAGCACACAAAAACACACACAGACACGCAAATACACACACTGTGGTCCAGTCTGTGCGGTGGGACCCGCTTATTCTGGACTAGGGCATGCTCGCTGACGCTTAAAAGGAGTTTCTTGGAGATCCCATCATTCATGTTATCGTTGAGTGGGTCTTGTATGAAACACACACCGTCCTCCTCCGCCTTCTCCCGTTCCTATTGACACTCCCGGCCCACACTCCGCTCCACCCACCCACTACCGTCCACCCAGCCTACAACACCCACCCACCACCGTCCACCCAGCCTCCAACATCCACCCACCACCGTTCACCCAGCCTACAACACCCACCCACCACCGTCCACCCAGCCTCCAACATCCACCCACGCACAAATGATTGCAACAACCTCAACAACAACAGCAGCAACAGAGCATGGCTGCCAAAAAGTCCGGGTAGAAAATATCATGCACACTGAAAATCCACGTCCACGAACCCAGAATATTATTATCAAGAAACTAACTTTGTACATGATACCAAACGGTGAAAATGAATAACACAGACCACGGGAAACATGCGTGTTATGTATTTTCCACATCATGAAATTACTTCCCCACCATTTCAATACTGCACGTCTGGGTGTTGGCGAACACGCGCGCGTGCTCGCACGTAAAAGCTAACAGGTGCACAATAACAATGAATGAAGTGTCTGTGTATATGTATCCATTTGTGTGCTCCAGCACGCGCGCACACACACACACACACACACACACACACACACACACACACACACACACACTTGCTCGTGCACCACACACGCAGATACAGAGAGAACGGATTCCCTCGCCGCCTCTGTGCAAGTCTGTGTGCATGTTTACACATCAACACCAGACAGCGCGACAGAGTGGACATCGCAGCACCTTTCCCGTTTTTCGAAATTAGCCGTCTTTGTGGCCTGTTATCACTGATTCTGAAGTGGCCAATTTTTATTCCTATTTCATTTCAGTCATTTACCGTGTATACAATTTCCATTTTATTACATTTCAATGAATTTACTTGATTTTGTTTATTTTCTTGTTTTATTTTATTTTTTGTTAATGTTGTCTACAAACCTAACGTAGGCTCTCAAGGCCTAAGAGCGAGTTGGGTTTATACGTTGGACAGGCATCTGCTTCTTTCTCTGTCTCTGTCTGTCTGTCTGTCTCTCCCCCCTCTCTCCAGCTCTCTCTCTCTGTCTCTCCCCCCCCCCCTCTCTCTCTCTCTTTCGGTGTTGTCGTTCAGTATGCCTACTGATGTTACATTATCATTGCGATATTGTCATAATCATCATTATTATCATAATCATCAATCATCATCATCATTATCGTCATCTTCATTCTCTTCTATATGGCGATTATGATTATGTTTATCGTTATCATTGTTGTTACTGTTGATTGCCGGAAGCAGAAAATTGTAGAGATTTATAGACTCTGTTAATTTAAACAGCGTTTGCTGGATATATGTGTCAACAAGAATGTTCTCAACAGTCTCAAAGAACGGATTTGTACATGTCATGCTCAGGATATTTATCGACATACATTTACAAATAATATTTGTTAATTTCATTTTATATTTCAAAAGCACTAGCACACATCTGACTTCTTCTTCTTTTTATTATTATAACGTGCATTTAGAAAGCGAATACCCTGCACGAAGAATCTGACTGAAAGAATGATACGCACTGCGTGCAGAAAGACCATTGGAAAGGAAAAGCTTATTTTTATTGACAACTGCTCTTTGTGTGTAGTATGGAGAAAGAGTCTTGGAAAAAATTGTCAGTGTAACGGATTGTTTTCAGCGTGACTAATATGTGGGCCTGTGTTGTTTTGTTTTTTCACCTGGCATTCCAATCATACCATAAAGTACAATACACACCAGAATTTAGGTTTTTGAAGAACAAAACTTCCATTTGTTACTTATTATCTTGGCTTTTGACACTTAATGATATTGATAATCATATCATCAAATTAAATATTGTAAAGGGATAGCTCAGTCTTTTAGAAAAAAAGATTTTCGTTTGTTTCTAAAACTCACTAAAAAAAAAATATTTAAAAAAATAAAATAAATTTTTCCGAACGCTCAAAAAAACGAAAAGAAACTTGACAAGGAAACAGTACACACTATGCCGAAGGCTGCTCACATCCTGGGCACCGGCACACCAGATTACAGATTACAGAATACTTTATTGTCTCAACAAGAGAAATTCATTTGTGGTGTAAAACACATAAAGAATACACGGAAATCACAGTCATTCAACATGTATACATAAAAGACATAAAATGTTTAGATGGCAACCCATGCGTGCAATAAACAATCACAGTAGATAACAACAACACAACAGAAACCTTTAAAAGGTAACTTAGAGTAAATCATACATACATCATCACAGCCATACATGTGCAACACAAAATCAGTTAAAGGATAGGAATAAAATAGGCATGAAATAGCATACTAAAAGTAGACATAAGACATAAAAAGATTATAATAACAATGCAATTCAACAATACTTTGATTTCAGATGTCACATTCCACAAACACACACTCTGGCATACATCTTTTTAAAATCACAGATCTGATGATCAATTATTGCTGTTTAACAGCTGAACTGAGGTTGGTATAAAGCTGCATTTGGTTCTGTTTGGTTTAAATTTTGGGACACAGAACCGTTTGCCTGAAGATAAGAGTTGGTAATAATTTGCCAGCGTATGGCTGCTGTCACTTGAAATGCATTTGGCTTTCTGTCGTACTCTTACATTGTACAGTTTGCTTAAGCCGTCCTTGTCTCACTCCCACGACCTTACTGCACACATTCACAGTCTTGTTCAGTATATTCTTATTCTTCACAGCTAGACCACCATACCAGCACATAAAAGAGAAGGTTAACACAGATTCAATAAAACTATAAAATCCTTAAGTACTTTCGAATTAACTCTGATGTTTCTGCGTTTCTGCAGACAATAGAATAGAATAGAACAGAATATGTCTTTGTTACCAAGTGTACCGGGGTCACAAGGAATATTGGGGGGACGGGGATGGGGGATAGTACATAACAAGATACGAACATAAATGCGAAAATCATACACAAACACAGATACAGTAGAAATTAGGATACATACAAGTGCATATCGATATAAAAACTTGTGCATACTCACACACACACACACACACACACACACACACACGTTTGAACAGAAGCTGCATATTACATGTGGATGGGGCTGATGACTAGATCTTCAGGCAGATGGTTGTTGACTGCACAATTCTATTTATCATACTGGATTTGTTCGAGAGACAGGGCATTGACTGCTTTGGGGAAAAAGCTATTGGCGAAGCAATTGGTTTTCGTCCTTATACTTTTGTACCGTCGACCAGAGGGGAGCATCTCGAAAATCCCAAAAGCTAGATGTGATTCGTCCTGGCTGATTGATTTTGCTTTTTTGAGTAGCCGCTTATAATATATGTCTTCTAGAGAAGGTAGATCAGTCCCGGTAATCTTGGTGGCAGTTTTTACGATTCTGTTAAGGGCTGCAACTTCTGCCTTGGAAATGTTTCGATACCAAACAATAATAGCGAAGGTTAGCACACTTTCAATGACTGCTCGGCAGAAATCAACCATGATTTCTTTTTTAATTCTGAACTTTTTGAGGCGCCGAAGAAAGTACAGGCGCTGTTGTGCTTTCTTAACAATTTTTTCCCCCGTATTTTTCTCCCATTTCAAATTGTTGGAAATGATCAGTCCGAGAAATTTAAAGTCGCTGATGATCTCTACTTGCTTGTCTTTAATGACAAGTGGTAAGGGGTCAGATCTGGTCTTCCTGAAATCTAAAAATAATTCTTTGTTTTTTTATACGTTGAGTTCTAAGTTGTTTTGATCACACCAGCTGGCAAGTTCCAGTACTTCTTCCCTATATTTTGACTCATCACTGTTCGTAATCAGCCCTTCTAGAGTAGTATCGTCGGCAAACTTGACCATGGTGTTACATTAATTTTGAGTTGCACAGTCATGTGTGAATAGTGAGTACAACAGTGGGGATAGAACACATCCCTGTGGGGTGCCTATGTTGAGAATACATGTGGAGGAGGTGAGGTCACCAACTTTAACAACTTGCGGTGTGCATCTTAGAAAATTTATGATCCATGCACAAATTGATTCAGGCAGCGAGAGGTCTTTCAGTTTAAAATATAGTTTTGATGGTAATAGATGCGAGACTGGCATTTTTTGTGAATATAAGTTGTATTAGGAGTAAAATTCAGCTTATGATCAATAATACTTCATAGGTATTTATATTCATGCACTCTTTCAACCTGTGTATCATTGATGAACAGGTCAGGAACTGGAGAGGCTCTTTTTCTGAGATCAATTATCATTTCTTTGGTTTTCTGAACATTAAGATCTAAATAGTTATCTTTACACCAGAAGGAAAATTTTTGAACTTGCTCGAAATAAACAGCATCAGAATTCGAAAGATTTTCCAGGGATGAGTCATCAGCATACTTAATCAAAGGAGTTGTGTCTGAGCCAGTGCAATCATTTGTATACAATGAAAAGAGAACAGGGGAAAGAACTGTACCTTGAGGGGCACCAGTGGAAATTGTCTTCACAGAAGACAGAGCTTGTCCAAAACGGACTGAATGAGTTCTCTGAACACGGAAACTGTTCACCCATAAAATGAGGTTTGTACTGATGTTGAATGAAAGAAGCTTACGTGCCATGAGATGTGGCTGAATGGTGTTAAATGCCGATGAAAAGTCAATAAATAAAATGCAAGCAAAAGAATTTGGTTTCTCCAGATGAGTGTATGCATGGTGCAAGAGTGTAAGCGTGGCATCTGCAGTGCTTCGGTTAGATCTGTATGCAAAATGGTATTAATCATGGAATGGTGTTGTGTATGCTAGAATGCGTTTCAGGATGATTCGTTCTAAACATTTCATGACAACTGGGGTCAGGGCTATGGGGTGGTAGTCATTTAAAGAAACAGGGTTTTTCTTCTTTGGCACTGGGCTGATCACCGATTGTTTCCACAAAGCAGGCACACGACAATCCCTTAGAGACCACATGAACAGGCTATTGAACATACCACACAACTGTGAGGAACATGTCTTCAGGAGCCAGGCAACCTCCGGAAAGCAACAGTGCATGGGTCAATGGATAAAACACTTTCATCATTTAAAACATGTTCGTTCAGAGGGTCAATGATTTTTTTCTAGTTCATCGTGAGGATCGCTTTTCCAAAGCGACTGTAGAAGTCATTTAATTTATCTGAGAAAACTTTCTGTTGCTCTACCGACATCCATGGTGTAGACACTGGTGTTGTGTTTTGTCCGGAAATTAGTTTCAGCCCTTTCCAAGCATCTGCTATATTACCGTTTTGGAAACGACGTTCAACTTTTTCTTTATACAGTTTCTTTGATTCGTTTATTCCTTGTGTTAATTTCTTTTGTACAGACTCTCGTTGACTTCCATCGCCGCTCTGAAAAGCTCTGTTCTTTTCATTGAGTGTTTTCTTCAAATCTTTTGATACCCAGGGCTTGTTGTTGGGAAAAATCCTGATATCCTTACGGGAAATTACCATGTCCTCACAAAAAGATACGTAACATAATACGACATTTGTAGCTTCATCCACACTGTGACATGATTCTAGCAATACATTCCGGTCTGTGCATTCATTAAAAAAACACTTTCAGTTCATCCATATTCTCGTGCGTCCACACTTTCACACTCTTTTTAATTACTGGTTCTGTCTGATTTTTTGGTCTGTACGATGGAAGGAGATGAATTGTATCATGGTCTGAAGTTCCGTTAGGTGGAAGAACAACTGACTTATATGCACGGGGTATATTTCCATAGCAGAGATCAAGAATCTGGTTGTTTCGTGTTGCACATGATGCATACTGTTTATAAGAGGGTAAATGTGGACTTAAATTACCATGATTAAAATTACCCACTATATAACATGGAGCGTCATGAGAGAGAAGTTGAAAAGAGCGGACATTGCCAGTGATGTCAGAGGCTGCATGTGCAGTACAAGCGGAGGGCGGGATGTAGCACACAGTGACAAACAACTGGCCAAACTCGCGGGGCATGTAGCGGGGTCGTAAGGACACGGACAACAGTTGGACAGGCGTGCACAACTATTTCCTAACCGTCACACCTGCCCTACTGCACCACCAGTTCCTCACGTGCAGGCACACGCCACCGCCTTGCTTTTTGCCAGTAACGTCACAATCCCTGTCTGGCCTGAACGGACATCCAAATCCGTTGATCGCAGCACTGTCATCATTTATTTTGTCACACAGCCATGTCTCAGTACAGCGCAGATTTGACAGTACCATGGTAGGGAGTCGGTTCTTGCATCGTCTCGGTCGTCTTCTTACTCCTCTCTTTCCTCTCTTACGTGTTTGTCGTCTGTCAGTCCTGTGGTCGTTACTGTCGCTGTTGTCTGTTTTGATGTCTGTTGGAAGATTTTCGAAGTTGGGAGGAAAGCAGTTCGGAAAAGCAGTTCGGAGAAGCAGTAAAGTGTTGGCCGTCATTTTCAAACGGGTGCGACCACACCAGCACGTTACACACATTGAATATTAAAATCACAATCACTAGAAGTTGAACAGAATATGTTTTCTGCACCATGACACATTCACAGCACCACTGCACTACTCCAGTCGAACGAGCAAAGTCACCCAACCATAAAACAGGTGACACAAACAGGAGACATTCACCACAGTGGCCTGCCCCCAGCGAAGCGCCACCACCAACGGACAATATATACCGGACACCATACCGATGTCATGGGCATGGCTGCGCTCCCTCGGCCCACAGTCTCTCCCCTGGGACGGCAGTGGACACGGCAGTGGACCAGCGTCTCCCTCAAACGAAGCAAAAGTATTCTCGTAAGACTCCCAAATTATCCGTCTTTTGTAGCATCCACAACTTGAAAAATTACACGTAATTTTTTAAAAGAAAACCCTTTTTCTACAATGCAGTGGAGCACTGAAAATTATTTCATGAGCGCATGTCAAGCGTGAACGTACGAGGGAGGAAGCGAAAGATATCAAAGCTTTGGTATCTTGCCCCCAGTGCTGTTTACAAATCATTTTAAAGAAATTTAGACCTTTCCTTGCTTTGTTTGATATAGTCGATATGATCACTCCAGGAAAGCTTTGAAGAAAGATATACACCCAATAATTTAACACATGGTGTATATCTTATAATAGTACCATTTATTGTAAACACAGGGAGCTTTTCTGGGTCAGATCCTGTATCAAATAGCATAAACTGTTGACGTCTGTATCGTTTATGCTGTTAATTTGAAACGTTGAAAGTAAACTTGTGAATTTATCCCAGTTTGCAAGTCTGTAATTATCGACCAGTGGGCGAACATCTTTCCCACAACCAACATCACTTTGTAAAGGACAATGTGCAAGTTCTCGACAGAGAAGCAAAATGGTTCCAGAGGGGAGTAAAGGAGGCAGTCCACATCACCGCCAGGAACCCCACCCTCAACAGTGATCAGGGCCGGCACAACCTGCCTTTGGTGTACTCCTCACTCGTCAAGTCGCATTGTCGTGAGGTCGCTCACGGCGGTGCGTACAGCTGCTAGTTCTCTACCCAGCAGTTGCGCTGAAGAAGCCGATGTAGGAGGCAAAAAAGACTTCCAGGAAAAAAAATACTGGGAGTGTATTTTTCCTATGAAAGAAACACTGCAATCTCGGAAGGGGAGTGTTATTTTCCTAGGAAAATTACACTGGCGCCAGGAAAATAACACTGCCACTACGGCGGCAAATAAGACTGGCGGGAAAAAAACACTGCGGGTGTCCAGCGTGAATTGTGTTCATTTTGTTCAGAGTGCACGAAAGCAGTGAGCCGAACTCAGTGCCCGTGTTGTTCCCCGGACTTGAAAAAAGAGTTGTTTCGGACTGTTGCAACTTGGTTCATTTCTGCACGATGGGTCGTCCAAAGGATAGCTCTGCCGAAGTGTCCAAAGAGAGGTTGGCTGACATATCTATATTCCTGTCTGACGGCATATTCCCCGAAGGATGCAAAGACCGAGGAGTACGAGCAAATTGGAGACGGATGTGTTCTTCGTATGTGCTGCAAGATGGATCATGTACGTACCTGTATAAAACACTATCGTAAATGTCAGTTGCATTTTATTTCAAATTTTATAATGCTCTGTGAGGTTTGGGTTTTGCACCACCCTCGTCAAAAATGACGGTTGACCTGAAAAAAAAAAAGAAATCAAACCCAAATCGCGTCTCACTGAATATACGGCAAACATTTCCTCAGGCACTTGCACGTGCGAAATGATGTTTACTGGTGTTAGTTGTCAGCTAAGCGACCGATTGGCAGTGCTACGACAAAAGGGGTATTTCTCAACAATTGTCCATTGTTCATCAGGCAGCTTTTCTGGTCGGGATTATACCAGTGGTCATTTACGGCCCGATGGACTGACCACGCAAAAAAAACAAAAACAAAAAAAAAACCACCGCCAGTCAGCTTCACTAATTGTAAAGAGGTGGTCTCGGAAGTCACCCATCAGTTATTGACATTTATCTGTGCATCACCAAAACGGTCGCTGCAAACGAGCGTCAACATACAACTGACTACATCGGCAGCTATTCAGAAATCCATGCCCTGGTTTTTGAGATATTCATGATTAAGTGTTTTGAGGTTCGAACCCTGTGAAGCCCAGATAGTGAATGCAGATATCCAGGTTTGCTTCCGGAGGATAGGGATATAGGTCGGGAACTAATGATAATAATAATAATAATAATAATAAGGTGAGGTGGTATTTTTGAGATGCATCCATTATAGACGTGTCTCAAGCAAACCGTCCCAGCCTAGTAAAGGCAAATTTTCACATCATTTATAATTGTGGTGTGGTGTGGTGTAGTGTGGGGTGTGTGGGGTTTGGTGTGTGTGTGTGTGTGTGTGTGTGTGTGTGTGTGTGGTCGTTCTAGTCGTCACTGAGACAACTTTGTTAGTCGGCTAAGTATTCCTCTCTTTTTTTCAATCTAGATATTCTAATCCGCGTCATCACATCCGAAGAGGAGAGGAAGAAGATCCTTCGATCCATGCACGATGGTGCAGACTGCAGTGTGGAGTCCCGAGCAGTAGGGGGTCACATCGGACGAGACAAACTTTTCAAGAAAATCAGATCGTTATTACTGGCCTGGTCTTTCGATCGACGTGAGAAACTATGTAGCAACGTGTGACCAGTGTCAGTGCATGAGCACTCGATTTGACAAGTCAGCTCCATCTCTTCAGAGTGTCGCCGTGCCATCCTCCCCATGGACTCAGATAGGCATCGACATCACATCAATGCCAGAATCTCCGGGTGGTTTCAGCAGTATCGTTGTTGCTGTGGACTATTTTACGAAATGGGTGGAAGCCAAGCCCCTGCCATCAAAGTCGGCAAAAGACACTGCAAGGTTCCTTTATGAACTGATCTGTCGTCACGGGTGTCCCAAGATACAGATTAATGACCAGGGAAGAGAATTCGTGAATCAAGTGTCTGTTGAGCTTCACAGGCTGAGTGGAGTGAAACAAAATATAACAAGCGCCTATCATCCACAGGCCAATGGCCTTGTTGAGAGAAACAACCGAACAATCCAGTCTTCGCTGCTGAAAACTCTGCGTGATGAAGAAGATTGGGTTGATGCTTTACCAGGTGTGTTGTTTGCCTTCAGAACGAGCGCACAGAAAAGCACACGGTACACCCCTTTCTTTTTGCTGTATGGCCGACAAGCCCGACTACCGATTGAGGACGAAATTGACCCCAGCTGCTCATCCAGCACCGATGGCAACGACGTTAATGTCAGCGTCTTCGAAGGTTGTGAAGACACGTCTTGTCCTGAAGATATCAAGCAAAGGCTGGACAGTCTCAGGCAGCTGTACACTGTCGTGAAAGACAAAGTTTCAGAGAACATCACTCAGGCGCAAGACAGACAGAAACGTGACTACGAAAAGCGCCACGGCCAAAAGCGAATGTTTGTGGTGGACGAGCAGGTACTTCTGTGGAATGCGTCGCGTGGATAGGAAAGGGGGGGAAATGAAGGCTCCGTGGCAAGGTCCCTATGTGGTACATGCTGTCAATCAAAATCAGACTTACATTTTGAAAACCCCTGACGGCACAATCTTAAAGCAAGCAGCACATGGCGTTAATCTAAAGCCGTACAAAGCTTCAAACGACTACGGTCCACAAACTTCAACGAATACTGGTGCCAGTGTTCCGCAGAGTTCATCGACTGACGACGCCAACATTTTCGACACTTCCTGCAGTGCCAGTGCCAGTGTTCCCAATAGTTCATCGTCTGATGACGTCAACATCAATCAGCAGTTGATGCAAGACGGGAAAGGTGAATTGGGTTCAAGCAAGAGAAAGCGACAGAACAGAGCCGAACCTGTTTATGACTCTTCCAAACGGGTAAAACCTGACCGTTCATCAGAACCACAAATTGTTAGGGTTGACCCTGCGCCTCCAAAGCAGTTTACCCCAACGAACTCCACATGGAGAAGACTGAAATGCAAGACTCTGGGGTTAGCCGCACCTAAAATAATGCCCTTCAGACCGAAAACGAAAGTGGGTGCTCCGCGTCAAACAGAAACAATTATTGGTGACGGGAATTGTTTTTTCAGAGCGTTAAGCCTGGAGGTCGCAGGGTCTCAAGATTTTCATGAAAAGATCCGACGCGCAGTTGTAGAAACCATCAAACACAACGAAGACGTTTTGGGCCGTTATATTGGTATGGACACAGAAGAATACCTCAGATCGACAAAGATGGCAGCAAATCGTATCTGGGCTACAGACACAGAGATCATGGCAGCTGCCTTGCTCCTGAACACCACGATCAGCGTGTATACTCAAAGTGGAGATGAGAGAAGGTGGCTCGATCACACCCCCCTTGGCAGAGCTGAAAGCCAAGAGAAAATTTATTTGGTGAACCTCTGTGGACACTTCGAAAGGGTTGTTTCATGCGAGTGTTAAACGTGTTCTTAAAGAATTTTAATCATGGAAGAATTTTAGCACAGTCGTTTTATAGCATGGGCGATACAACAAATACAGTTACTGTTACTTTGCAAGTGCACTTTTATACAATTTCGACTGCAATGGACAAAATACATGAAATAATACTTTAAATTGGAACGCACTAAACTCTGTCAAACTTTTGGTTATTTCGAACTTGCACACACATGGAAAACTAGAGCTGTCTTTTTTTTCCTGGGGTAGTGTTAATTTCCTGGGCGTAGTCATTTTTTCCTGGGTGAAGGAGTGTAATCTTCCTAGGAAAATAACACTCCTGTAGTGTTTTTTTTCCCCGCAGTGTTATTTTCCGACTACACCGGCCGGATCGCCGACGA
>NC_134876.1:35332204-35334704 GCF_041734735.1 Babylonia areolata
ACGCGCCCACAGACAAGTCTAAATGAATTCATAACAAAATTGATGCATAGCATCTTTAAATATGCTCTCCAAATACAGAGACGTTATCGAGGAGGGATGAGAGAGGGGGTGGGTTGGCAAATAATGAACGAAGGGGCAAAGGTAGGGAAAGAAACACACACACACACACACACACACACACACACACACACACACACACACACGCACACACACACACCCGGCCCCCTACAGGGACGAGAAGATAAATGTTTTGTTGCGATCTGCGGAAGAGGTTGATGCAGGGATTATTTTCCCCTTATCCTCTGGAGTCGTGCATTCCACACATGTGTGCAGCACTTTGGCTGGTCCTCAAGACCTGACCAGATCGATAATTGGGATGACGTGGAGGTCAGTCATCTACAGTACAGATGTGAGCAGATGTAGGATAATGTGTATAGTGGACCACTGTGCACGTTTTGATAGCCTCCTGAAAACTGAAACTGATCAGAGAAGCTCAGTTAATAAGTGGCAGTGTTTTCTGATAGTCATTGGTTACTGTATCAATAACTTTGAGTATTTTTATGTTTATTTTTTGAATAAATGTACTCTTTGCACTGTCTGTCATGCGTACAGACTTGAGTTGAAGAAAACCGCGCGTGTTCGTGGGAGGGACAGTGGGGAGGGATGGGATGGGGGTAACAGGTGGGATTGCAGGGAAGTTTCAGTTTCGGTTTCTCAAGGAGGCGTCATTGCGATCGGACAAATCCGTATACGCTACACCACATCTGCTAGGCAGATGCCTGACAGCAGCACAACCCATGACGCTAGTCAAGCCTTGAGTGGATGCATATATTTGTGAACCTGTCAGAGTGGATTTTGTCAACACAGTATTGCAAGAGGACAACACGCTTGGGTTCTTTATCTGTGTGCCAAGTGTGTATTACATACGGGACCTTAGTTTATCGTGTCATCCTAATGACTTGACGCTCAGTTTGATTTTCCTGTCAAACGTGAAAGGGCGAATGCGGGAATCAAACCCAGACCCCCACGGACACTATTTTGGCAGAAGATAAGTGTCTTTACCATTCGTCCACTTTCCTCCAGAGAAGAATATGATGGGGAAAGGGGATGGATGGGCGAGGGGGGTGAGACAACACTCACAGGCAGGCCACATAGTGGTCGAACCACAGTGAGAGCACCAAGTCAGAATCAGCCTGAGGAAGAGACGGAAGAAAAGAGATCGACAAATGGGGGGTTGCAGTGTATTGTATTGTACCGTGTTGTATGACTTCTTTTTTGTCACAACAGCTTCCTGTGTGTGGAATTGGGGTTGTCACAGTGCAACATCTCGCGTGAAGAATCGGGCGGAAGGGAGGAAGAGGAATGGCAGAACAAGCACCGAGTAACGGATAGCGGCTGTGTTGTTAAACCACTTTCGTCGGATGTGTAGAGTTGGGAGTGCAGATCGGGAGCTGGAAAAGCATGGGGGAAAATGAACGCGGGTATTGGAAGTGGTCAGAGCTAAATGACATGCTGACTGTGATGTGGACAAGATAAAAAAACGTTTGAAAATTTGTTCAATCATTATGGTTGTGTCTTCGGAACCGAGGATGACGATGCGTTATGCCGTCATCAGTGTTATGCCATCATCAGTGTTATGCCATCATCAGTAGACATCCGTCATCGGTTGACACGCATGTGGCTTCGTAAAAAGTCTCCGGCTTACATTCGGTTGCACTGGGCATGGAGCGAACGCCAGCAGGCAGGGCAGGAGCAGACGCAGCTCTGTGTCGCCGATCTCGTGCAGCTGCAAGTCTCTGGCGGTGGTCTCCTCGAATGTCGTCATTACAGTTTTTGTTTGGACACGTCAGCTGCTTCTTGATAGGAGATTTGTCAATACGCAAACTTCAGTGTGTTTTTTAAGGCTTCTGGAAATTCACGGAGTGACGACCGGAACGACTGAACAGAGGCAGACAGAAAGGAAGGGATACAGGGAGCGGTGGCCAAGTGGTAATGGGTCCGACTAGGAAACAATGTCCATGAGTTCCATACCCCACCCACCCCGCCCGCTCTTGACGTTCAGTGGCTATATTCGTGCTGGTCTATCAGATGAGGCAGTGAAGCCAGGTCATATCTGCAACCCGCCTCTACAACGGGTTTATTCCTGGCAAAAGTCTTTTGAGAAATCCACTTTGTAAGCAGCACAGATACACTTGCAGACAGAAAAACAAGTACACTTGGACAGAAAAAAGGGGGTGTGGGGGTGGGTGTGTGTGATGGCGCTGTACTTAGGCGACGCACTCACCCCTGAGAAAGCAGACCGAAATGCACGTAGAAAAATCTATTGTGACACAACAGTATACAACGCAACACAATACAAATCTATGAATGACATTTTGGAAACAAGCATTGTGCAGAGGTCAGTGGAGCTCGGTGATGTGAGTTCATTGAGCTTTGTTCATGGCATAATTTATCATGTTTTGCTTTGAAAGAAGGTTGGTTTTGCTTTAGTTTTACGCTG
>NC_134876.1:35344704-35369704 GCF_041734735.1 Babylonia areolata
GTAGATGCAGCCAAAGTTCTCCTCTGTGTCTTTGTGCTGTCCAGCCAATTGTAATTCCCCGCTTGTTGGTTCACCCAGCTACCTCATTGCTGGCTTCAGAAAGTCCAGAACTATGTTGCTCGTCTTGTCTTTCGTTCCTTTAAATTTGATCACGTCTGTCCTCTCCTTCATGCTTTACACTGGCTCCCAGTACAAGAAAAAAAAGTATTGACAAAGTCGTCTCTCGTTGTTTCAAGTCCATTGAGGCTTCTGGTTCACAGTATCTTTGTAATCTCATTGAACTTTATTATTATTATTATTATTATTATTATTATTATTATGAGCATTTACGCCTAATCTTGAAAACAAGCCTTACGCTTTTACAAATATCAACGAACAAACAAACAACCAAAAATTGAACACAGATACCAAACATTATCAAAAATTATTCACTCCTCCCCCCCTCCCGTCCCCCCCCCCCCCCACACACACACACACACACTCACAATACACACAAACACACGCGCATCACACACACAAGTTACAGCACACAATCATAAATAGCACATAATCAACAATACAACCAACAGTTTCAACTCACTCACTCACTAATAGTCATTTTAGTTAATATTGGAAAGGGATGAGCTGTTGAGAATTATTCAGAAGGGGAAAAGGTGGGTCTTCAGACTGGATTTAAAAGATTGCACCGAAGATGAGTGACGGAGAGGCTGAGGAAGTTGATTCCAAAGTGTGTATCTTTACATACCCTCACGCCAACTCCGCTCTTCTGACACCCGCATGCTTAACCCTGGTCGAACCAAAACGTATGGCCAAAGCAGTTTTTCATACCAAGCCCCCATTCTTTGGAATCAACTTCCTCAGCCTCTCCGTCACTCATCTTAGCTGCAATCTTTCAAATCCAGTCTGAAGACCCACCTTTTCCCCTCCTGAATAAAAAAAAAGTTCTCAACAGCTAATCCCTTTCCAGAATGAACTAAATTGACTATTAGTGAGTGAGTGAGTTTTGATAGTTTCAGAATTGGTTGGTTGTATTTTTGAAAATAAGCCCAAGGCGTTTTCAAATAGAACGCATATGTAAATATCAATAAACAAAGAAACAAACAACAACAACCAAACATTGAACACAGATACCAAACATTGACAAAAAATATCCCCCCCGTACCCCCCACCCCCACCCCCACCCCCAACCCCCCGACACACACACACACACTCACACACATACGCAAGTACACACATGTATGCGCTCGCACACGCACAGAGCTCTCCTGACACATGCGTACATTTACACACACACACACACACATGTGCCCCAAGAGAGGTGGGAAAAGATCTCTGATGCAAGGAACATGGCGTCTAGCGTGTTTTCTAAGTCTACTGTATTTGGAAAAGCCCAGAGAGACCGTTCCGTTTTGAAGAAGTTTGCGCGTGTAAGGGGACCAAACAAGGGATAATAATCTACAGAGGACTACATGAAACTCGATAGTAATTTATAAGATTAAAACCTGGACACCGCACCACAGCCTGTTGGGCTCATTGGATGATACTTTACATGCTATTTTAAAGTGAAAATTAATCCAAACCGAGATGTCTTCGTTTTCCACAAAGAATGGAAGAAGAATCAAAAACCAGTCTTCCTTGAACTGACATTGAAAGTTTGTCAGCTGGGCGCCCCACTCGTGCAAGGCAACCAAGGGAATGTAAGACATATCGCCAGTTTTATTTGTCAGTTTGTGGGACACCCCAAGAAACTCGCCAAGAACAGTTTGGGGATTCAAGAATAACTTCAGCACGCTTGTACGTATGTTCGTTTATAGGTCATGCGCTCCTGTTCGTATCTAGGTCAATCTTTCGTTTCTGGGTCACGCTGTTTGCTGTGTTCAGGGTGTCAGACTTACACCTCAAACGTTTTTCAAGAGAACAGTGGTGCCGTATGTTGGGGGTAGTAGTGGTGGTGATCTGGTGAACATGACAAGATTTATGGGGGCTGAGATTTCTTGTCTTCTCTATTTTTCGTCTCACTATCTCTATCTCAGTCTGTCGCTCTTTATCTCGCAGACTCATTCTCCGTCTGTTTGTCTCACAGTCTGTGAGGGTGTTTGTTTTGGTTTCTCAGGTTATACGAGACCGATGTTTACTGCTGATCAGCCGTGATATGGCTTGTGTGGTCGGCTGGGCTTTAAGCATTAAAAGACTGCCTTCGTCTCTGTATGTGTGTGTGTGTGTGTGTGTGTGTGTGTGTGTGTGTGCGCGCGCGCGCGCGGATACCTGCCTGTCTATCTGTCTGTCTGCCTCAGCCATGCGTTCATTTCAGGATTCATTCATGGGTTCCTTTCTGAGTTCCTTTCGGAACCATGTGTTCCTATCTGGGCCATGCGTTCCTAACAGGACCCAGCATTCTTTTCAGAGTTCATTCTTCAGACGTGCGTTCCTTTTTGAGCTATGTGTACCTTTCTGGGTTCTTTTACGGGCCGTGCGCTCCTTTCTGGGTCATGTGTTCCTTTCTGGGTCATGTGTTCCTTTCAGGGCCATGCATTCCTTTCTGGGCCATATGTTCCTTTCAGGGCCATGTATTCCTTTCTGGGCCATGTGTTCCTTTCAGGGCCATGTATTCTTTCTGGGCTATGTGTTCCTTTCAGGGCCACATATTTCTTTCTGGGCCACATATTCCTTTTAGAGCCATGCATTCCTTTCTGGGATGTGTTGTTTTCTGGGCAATGCGTTCCTTTTTGGGGCCATTCGTTCCTTTCTGGGCCACGTGTTCCATCCTGGGCCATGTGTTCCTTTCAGGGCCATGCATTCCTTTCTGGGCCATGTGAGGGCCATGCATTCCTTTCTGGGCTATATGTTCCTTTCAGGGCCATGCATTCCTTTCAGGGCCATGCGTTCCTTTTTCGGGCCATGTGTTCCTTTCAGGGCCATGTGTTCCTTTCAAGGCCATACGTTCCTTTCAGGCCATGTGTTCCTTTCTGGGCCATGTGTTCCATCCTGGGCCATATGTTCCTTTCAGGGCCATGCATTCCTTTCTGGTCCATGTGTTCCTTTCAGGGCCATGCATTCCTTTCTGGGATGTGTTGCTTTCTGGGCCATGCGTTCCTTTCAGGGCCATGCATTCCTTTCTGGGCCATGCGTTCCTTTCAGGGCCATGCATTCCTTTCTGGGCCATGCGTTCCTTTCAGGGCCATGCATTCCTTTCTGGGCCATGCGTTCATTTCAGGGCCATGCATTCCTTTCTGGGCCATATGCTCCTTTCAGGGCCATGCATTCCTTTCAGGGCCGTGTGTTCCTTTCAGGGCATGTATTCCTTTCTGGGCCATATGTTCCTTTCAGGGCCATGTATTCCTTTCTGGGCCATATGTTTTTTTCAGGGCCATGTGTTCCTTTCTGGGCCATGGTAGGGCCGTGCGTTCCTTTCTCTTTGTGTGAATAGAACAGAATACTTTTTATTGTCATAAAACCTTAAAATTTATAAGACAACGAAACATAAATATGAGCATTTCGCCAGCCTTGGTTGTAATTCTGTTAGAAGGATCAATTCACTAGGCTTTGCATTTGGACGAGATATATCGATTAGGAATCTGTGTCTGTAAATATTGTATTCTACACAATTGTCTAAAAGGTGAATCTCATCTTCTAAACTGTTACAGGTATCACACATTCTTTGCTCTTTCGGTGTGTGTGTGTGTGTGTGTGTGTGTGTGTGTGTGTGTGTGTGTGTGCAGAGTAACATGTTTGGGTTGGTCGTCATAGCATGACAACAAGTGTGGTGATATGGTTTAATGTTTTATACATTCTCACGGCTGGCTCTCAAAGCCTGAGTTGTGCGTAAGTCAGGCATTTGCTCCCTGTTTTTCTTTTCTGTCTATCTTTTTTCTTTTTCTTTTATAAAGCAAATGTCGTGTTGCGTGTATGGGTCAGTCCGCACTTTTTGACGCCTCCTTAGTACTGTGGTTGAAACTGAAACTGTGCCGTACACGCTGGCCTCCCCTTTGAATGAAGGGTTTGCTGAACACTGCCTGCGATGCTATCTTCTCTCTTCATGCCTCTTGCCGTCTTTCAGCGAGGCTGGTTTTCATGGCATCAAGTTCAGACCAAGTCACGTAATTGATAATCCTTCCAGTGCCGTTTCAAAACGAAGGCATCGGGTTCGGGTATTACTATCTTTTTGTGTTTTTTTATTTCTAGCATCATTTAGTGAGTTCCTTTTGGATTGACCTGTTTATTAATATCGGGATTATTTGTTGTTGTTTTTTTTCAGGTATGCACGCGAAAGCATACACACTCTCTCTCTCTCTCTCTCTCTCTCTCTCTCTCTCTCTCTCTCTCTCTGTCTCTCTCTCTCGATAGAGAGACTGGATGGTAGTTCGATTGCCAAGTATTAGAGAGACAGAACGTTTGGATTTCAGATTTGACGGGAACATTTTATTAGAGTACTAACCCGGGACATATCTAAATGAGGATGTTTTCTTGCATGCTACCTACCTACTTTCTCTCTCTGTCTCTGTCTGTCTCTCTGTGTCTCTGTCTCTCTCTCTCTCTGGATGCTACTCGTTGTAAGTCTAAAATAATGCAACATTGACATGCAAACAGGTATACACATAGCGTCTTGCTGGCTCCTGCTGTAAATAGTGTGTGGGTGAAGATGACGTGACCTGGCATCGCGGAAAGGGGTGGATGATCATGTGTTGTCTTTGGAGAGGCAGACCCACGCAGTGTGAGGCATGTGTACCACATTGCGCCTGCTGGTGAGGAGAGCATTAATGACTATGCTGACCTTCTCAGCCTACTACCTTGACATCCGGAGAATGCTGTAGAAGCAGTCTGGTGGGCATTGGAAGATGCTTATAACATGACAGAGTGTTTCTATCGTGGTATTGGTTTCTAACTTGACATGGGAGAGCTGAATGATTTAGTATGGTGGTGTCGAACATTACAAAATATCTAAGTCGGACATTACACAATGTTTAAGGTGGTAAAGTTGTTACTGAGGTGTCGAAATTTACACAATATTTAAGTAGTTAATTTTGTCAAAGTTGTATCGAGCATTACCATAGGTTTTGGACATTAAAGCAGACATTGAGTTTCGAGAGGGGCGTTGAATATAAATGTGGCGTGGATTGTTGTGAGTTGCACATATCTTGAATTATATTTACATGGATTCTGGACATTCGAATGGACACTGAACAGGAAGGTGACAGCTACGACGGACATTGAGCAGTAAATCGGCACTGGTCTTTGAAACTGAATTGGTCACAAAGGTACAAAGTGGACCCTGCACTTTAAAATAGGCAATGTACACGACGGGTGTCGTGGAGCATTACAGTAGATATTGAAAACAGGCACTGAACACTGAGATGAAATTTGATTATGAGCACGGACACGAATCGTTACGACTGAATACTATACCTGGACCATGCATCAGGACTGGCCGTAAACACAATGATGTACACTGAACGTTTGGTTCTGCAGCCAGCATCGAACAGTAAAGGTCAGCGCTGTGTACGCACTGTGTGTACACTTCTTTGGCTGTGTTTCCATTGTAGCTCGTTCTCCAGTGTTATTTTTGTGTTTTTGAGTACATCTGAAGACTGTGTGTATTGAAGTACGAGGTGTGTGTTTTTTGTTGTTGTTTTCATTTAATATGGAACAACCCATGAATTCATTTATAGTATTGATCCTCAAAAAAGTCGAGGAAATTGTTTTCGACGCTAAAAACAGGCAATGGATTATTTCAAACTCTCCTGTCATCTCTATCACTGTCTCTCCTTTTGCCCGTGTCTGTCTTTCTATCTGTCTATCTATCTGTCTGTCTGTGTCACCCCTCTCTCATAGTTGGACAGATATGCAGATAGACAGACAGATACACAGACAGATTGACAGACAAGCATCAAAAATCGACAGAAAGGTCTTTCTACAGACATTGCATTGAACTGGCGGGGACCCACTGATATATATATATATATATATGTGTGTGTGTGTGTGTGTGTGTGTGTGTGTGTTTATAGATTACTTGGACGCATGGAGAGAGGGAGGGAGAGAGAGAGTCACGTCTGGGAAGAAACCAATTCCAGGGTTAGAATTCCCCGTCTTCCCATCTTCTTGCCACACGCACCCTCCTTCCGCCCCTCCCTCCCTCTTCCGTGCCTCCGCCTTCTCCCCACTCCTTATTCCAGAAGGAGTGTTGGCAGTGATACCGACAGTTGGCGATGAGTTCAGATATTGCTGTAACTGCTCCGCTAATGAGACACAAGCCCTTTTTCCCTTTCTGTTCCCTCTGACATAACCGATGATTATTGTGGGGCCAACGCCCCCCCCACCCCCCTCTCTCTGTCTCTGTCTCTGTCTCTCTCTCTCTCTTGTATAGCTTTTTCAAAACAGCTTTCGAAAGATGAAAATATATTAATGATATAGACACATGCTGCGTTACTGTTTCGCAAGTAAGATTTAATGTACTCCTTATCAGTAGAAATGTACTTCGGTAAATTGAGATAGAAATTGCCCTTTTAGCATGTTCGCTAATGAAGACGAAGTCATTTTTTATTTGACTGCCCCATACATTCAGACCTCAGAACCAAATTTCCAAAGAATTTGGTCAGAACTCTCTCACGTTAAGGTAGCAGATGTCCACCAGATGCATAGTTTGTCCAGATATGTATTCCATTCAATCAACAGAAGAAAGAAAAATCTCAGCCCAATGTAATAGTAATATGGATCTCTTACTATTTAAGAATTAGTCTTATGAATTATCCCATAACTAAGCATGTATAAGCATGATTACACATAGTTAACCTACTTTATAAGTAGTCAAACAGTTTACGTTTTGTATGTGATCATGTATTTTTATATTGATGATCAAAATTATCATTAATGTAAGTATCAAATGGGTTAATATCTGTATATGGATTACATTACGATGTTAAATAATGAAATAACAATATTGTTTGGAATGCTTTTGAAAAGTGAATCACAATTTCACCATGTTGTCAACTACACCCCCTCCCCGCCTCCACCCCATTAACATGGCTTCCCTTGTATTGTGGCCCAAGGCCGATGTACATTAAAACGTTCGATTTGGAGTTCTTTCTCTCTCTTTTTTTCTCTCTCTCTTTCTCACACACACCTCTCTCTTCCACCCTCTCTCTCTCTCTCTCTCTCTCTCTCTCTCTCTCTCTCTCTCTCTATCGTGCTAATTCTCTCTGTGTGTTTTGTCGATGTGTCTTATTTCTTTTTTCTCTTTGTCTCTCTCTTTCTATTTTCTGCCTTTCTGTTTGTATTTCTCTCTTTGTTTCTCTGTTTTATTCTTTCCGAGTCTCTGTTTTTCTGATTATTTAGAAGACAAAAATAGTATATCATCTTTTAAGAAAGTTTAAATATGATGTCTTTTATGCAGTCTTGTATTTTGCTTTTCCTCCCCCCACCCTCTCTCTCTCTCTCTCTGTCTATATATATATATATATATATATATACACATATCTATGTATATCTTTGTCTTCCGTCTGTATGTCTGTCTCTGTCTGTGTCCGCTTGTCTGTCCCTTCCGTTTCCTTTCCACCTGATTCCTTTCCCTCATCCTCCGCCTTCTGTCTCCCACCAAGCTAATCATAGTTATTAGTTCATGCAGGTGCCTTCAACACAACTAATAATTTTAAATATATATATATATATATATAGAGAGAGAGAGAGAGAGAGAGAGAGAGAGAGAGAGAATGGGAACGAATCCTGACTCTTGTCTCTTTGTTTCTGCCTAGCTGACGCTTTTGGTGATCGCTACCACGTGAAATTAGTTCAAACTATATCGTCCTCCCCTACGCCCCCGCGCCCCCCTCCCACAACACCTCCCCCTTCCCCCTTACCTTTGAACCTTGCCAGCTGTACTCCCTAATTCATCCGCTGCCTGTGGCTTATACGATAAACGCGTCAGGTGTGCATTATGTCTGTCTGTCTTTCTCTCTCTCTCTTATTTTCATTCGTTTAACTTCTTTGCACACATGTTTAGACGACGTGCTTTATATGAAGTTTGGGGTATGTGTGTTTGGGGATGGATGGTGGTGAAGGGAGCTGACGGAGATAGAAACATATATGCGCATATTTATTTGTTTGAATATGTGTGTGAATGAATGTGCGTATGCGCGCGCGCGCGTGTGTGCTTGTTTGGGTGAGTGTGTGTGTTTTTTGTGTGTGTATGTGTTTCTGTTTTGTGAAAGTGTCGAGTATTTTTAAGTGTATTCACAAATCAAAATGCATTTATTCCTTTGTCGTGAACTGTGTGATTTTCCTTTTTTGTTCTTTTCTTTTATCGTATAGCACTTATGATAAGTAAAGTGCCATATAGGGTCGATTCACTCGGCATTACCCACGAAAACGGCTTATGGGTGCCTGAACTTCTGAATGATAAAGGAAAATAATCATAGCGGAAAACCACAACGAATTATCGGACTAACGACAGTTGTTTGCCATGGAGGACAAAGATTATAACGGGGAAGTACATGTTGTCACAGAGGACCAGTATAACGGGGAGGTACAGGTTGTCACAGAGGACCAGTATAACGGGGAAGTACAGGTTGTCACAGAGGACCAGTATAACGGGGAGGTACAGGTTGTCACAGAGGACCAGTATAACGGGGAAGTACAGGTTGTCACAGAGGACCAGTATAACGGGGAAGTACAGGTTGTACGGAGAGGTACAGGTTGTCACAGAGGACCAGTATAAGGGAAGTACATGTTGTCACAGAGAACCAGTATAACGGGGAAGTACAAGTTGTCACAGAGGACCAGTATAACGGGGAAGTACAAGTTGTCACAGAGGACCAGTATAACGGGGAAGTACATGTTGTCACAGAGGACCAGTATAACGGGGAGGTACAGTTTGTCTAAGACGACCAGTATAACGGGGAGGTACAGGTTGTCTAAGACGACCAGTATAACGGGGAGGTACAGGTTGTCTAAGACGACCAGTATAACGGGGAGGTACAGTTTGTCTAAGACGACCAGTATAACGGGGAAGTACATGTTGTCACAGAGGACCAGTATAAGGGAAGTACATGTTGTCACATAGGACAAGTATAAGGGAAGTAGACTGATCATAGCTCACGTCGCGAGCGGACGTGTTTTGGGGAGCTCCGCAGAAGACGTGCTTTTGTAAACAAGTTTTCTGACTTGTGTTTTTTTCTGTCGCTTCTGTCGGGGGCTGGCGTCGATCAGATATCTTTTGATCGTGTTTAAAAGAAGTGATTTAATATATTTCTTATTTGCAACAAAGATGTTTTGAGTGTTCAGAGGACATTTTGGTCTCAGTGTTTTTCGTTGTGAATATGTGAATGAAGACTCCCCAGATGGCGACCGGGGCACAGTAAGTGAACGATAAGCCGTGCGAATGATAACTACCATTGACTGACTGACGAAATAAAAGCAGGCTGTTCCTCTAAATACATACCATGGAACTACATATTTTATTTGGTATATTCGTGGTATAACCTTGTCATTGTACTGTATAGTTAAGAGTTAAGAGACAATCAAATTAATGTGGATGCCGAGTATACTAAAAGAATGAGTGTTTACAGCAGTCAAGTAATGAAATTGTAATATGACGAGCACTACCTCCGGGTTTACATCAGGAAAATCCACAAAAAGAAAACAATCATCAACATCATCTATCAGTGACTCATGTGTTAGTCCTTGTCAAAACCAGAGCAGACAAAAGCAAGACAAGAAAAAACAAAGACAAGACAGTACGGACAGTGAAACTGACAAGATGGACATACACGAGACTTTAGAAGACATTAGAAACCAAATGATTAACTTAACACTGAATGATGATATCCGAGAACTCGAGATGACGTGAACAAAATAACTGCAAGGTTAGATATCCGCATTGAACAGCTTGAGAACTACTGTATTTGATTTAAGAAATGAAAAAGACATTCTGTCGACCTAGTTACAGACACTGAAAAATGAAAACAAAGAACTGAAAACCAAACTGGACCAGTGTGTGAAAGAGAACAGTAACATAAAAAGAAACTTAAATGACAACGAACAACACGGTCGCCAGTTCAACGTGCGGGAGTACGGGGTGCCAGAAGCTCAGGGGGGGAAGAGACTGTAGAAGACTGTGTCGCTCATTGCATGAGCATATTCACAAACAAAATAGGGGTACCAGTCACCAAAGACGACCTGGAGATTGCCCACCGAACCGGCAAGCCGGGGTGGACCCAGACCTCGGCCCATCATCGTGAGGTTCCACTCCAGGAGACTTCGCAGCTCGGTGCTCGCAGAGCGACGGAAACTGAAGCAAAGCGGAGTGTCAGTGGGAGAAGACCTGACACAGGAATATAGGAATATTGATAATGAACTTAGCAGAGCTATGACATAAAACAACAACAACCACCACAAAACTCACAGATATGCAGTTACATTATATTGCACCGCTTTTTCGTCATTTCTTTTGATCGATTTTCTGTCTCTTGGCAGTAAATGTAAAACATGTCTGAAAAAGTTGTTTTGTGGTTTACATGTTCTAATTACAGTAACGTGCTCTGATCCATCATCTTATTCTTCTCTCTCTCCCTAACACACATGCACGCGCGCGCGCATGCACACACACACACGCACGCACGCACCCCCCCCCCCCCCCGCCCCCCCACGCACCCCTGTTCCCACTGATGAACAACAAGCCACTGCTTTATGAAAAATGGAGCAGGGGGGAGAGGATAGGAAGGAAGGATGGAAGATAAAAAAAAAATGATAAAAGGGGGTGGGGAAGAGGTAAAAAGAAAACAGAAGGGTGGGGGGGGGGGGGGGGGGGGAGTAGAGGAATAAAGTACGCGTGTTAGCTTGTCCATTAATCATCTGGTTCATATTTTGCAGGGTGATTCACTGGTGACTTGATTGATCCATTTGTTATTTGTAAATACTTGTTGTTGTTGTTTGTTTTTGGTTTTTTTTTGGTTTTGTTTTTCCTTTCTGTCGACCCGAACTGACAAAGCACTTAATGCCATGGTGTTTGTAAATATGTTTGTGAAAAATGGATACATATAAACAATCATATTTTTTTTTATTCGTTCACATGCTTGGATGGAATGCATATCAAAACACTTCACCCATCTTCCCACCAGTACACACACGCATACCCACGCACACACACACATGCACACCCCCGCCTCCACATACATACACACGGTTTCGTATTCAGACATTGTCTATTATTATCTATTATTGTTTCTCGCGAATTTTTTTTTTTTTTTCTTTTGCTCTCCTTATTGAGAGATTGCTTTTTGAAGTTACTGAAATCGTGCTTTTTTCGCCTGTCCGATTTGTGTGTGAGGTTGTGTTTGGCTTTTTGCGATGAGTCAGTCTTTTTGTGTTGTGAATCACTGGGCATGACCTATTGGATTTGTGATGGTTGTGCTTGGGTGTTGTGAATCTTGGAGCAGGTCGGGTCGCAGGTGTGGCCTGCCTTTGCTCATGCTCTTGAGATACCTGCTTGGCTGATTATGTATGTTTTCGTTCCCGCTACACGCACACACACACACACACACACACACACACACACACGCACACGCACGCACGCACTCACTCACACACACACACACACACACACACACGTTCGCGCGAACTTGTACACAAAGGTGACTGCGGGCGAAGTGAGTAAGGTTGTGTTGCACGTGCTCCAGGTTCCCTTGATGGTTCGGGATCTCCGAGTGAGTTAAAAAATCAGAGCATACTGGCACGAATGTTATGTGAATATTGTCTTAGTTGTTTTGAGTTTTGCTAATTTGTTAAAAAAAAAAAAATCTGAAAAGAGAGAGAAAAAGAGAAGACAAAATCGCTCGCACGATTTTTACAAGTTTTGTACACACACGCGCGTTGACTTACATACACGCGCGCACGCACACACACACACACACACACACACACACACACACACACACATCTTGTAAAAAATACTTTCCACGAGAATGGGAAGGAGTTTCGTGAAATACGGCTTTATGAAATCAAACGTGAAAAGTTGTGCGATGTTGTGTTCCCTGATCGCCAAGGATGGTCAGAGGAAAACAGGTGTCTGTTTTTTGTTTGTTTGTTTTTGTTTGTTTGTTTTTCTTCTTCGCTAATGTATGTGTATTTTTGTGTGAATGGAAAATATTTTGTCTTGTTTCTTTCTTTTTCATATATTTCATTTGATTTTCGCCAAATATTTGAGTGTCTGATGCTTCAGTTTGTCGTTCTTGTTCTTTTTTTTATTTTTTAGATTAGAAAAAATGGTACAGGTGGAAAACTTTGTTTCTGAAATATTAATGGTGCAATATGTGTAGTCCGATATACAATTCACTCATGAATAGTCTAAAAATATCATCCTTAAACTGCCAGGGGCTAGGTGCTTTTCAAAAAAGGAAAGATGTTTTACAATACTTAAGACAAAAACAATATTCAGTCTATTTTTTACAAGATACACAATTTACAAAAAAGATGGAGAGACAAATAAGGGCTGAATGGGGTTATGAATGTGTTTTTTCATCTAATAATTCTAGGTCACGAGGAGTAGCTATCTTGCTGAATAACAACTTTCAGTTCAAAATTTAAAAAACCCCATTACAGGTACTCATGGTAATTATATCATTTTGGTCTTAAACATATTTGATATTGAAATTCTATTGGTAAACATTTATTGCCCTAACAGAGATGACCCTATTGTTTTGAAGAAATTGAGAAAAAAGTTGAAGAGCAAGAAATTTCTGTCATAATGGGAGGGGATTGGAATTTAGTAATGAATCCCAACGTAGACTACCACAATTATAAGCATGTGAATAATCAGGGAGCACAAGAAAGAGTTTTAAAGATGATAGATGATTTACAGTTAGTAGATATATGGAGGGAACTCAATACTGAAGTCTTAAGATACACTTGGAGGATACCAACTCCCTTACAACAAAGCCGTCTTGACGACTTCTTGATCTCAGATAACCTGGTTACTGATGTTAAAGTCGCTGATATTTTGTACGGTTATAGAAGTGACCACTCTTTAGTCAAAGTTGACTTAGTATTTAATACAGAACACAAAAGAAAACCTTTTTGGAAATTTAACTCATCTTTACTTAGAGACAGTGATTATATTAAGTTAGTGAAAGAAACAATAGAGAAAATAAAGGAACAGTATGCAGTATTACCTTACGCACGAGAAAATATATGTAATATCCCGAATGATGAAATTCAGTTTACTATAAGCAGCCAGCTCTTTTTAGATGTGTTGATAATGGAGATAAGAGCAAAAACTATAACTTTTGGAATAAGGAAGAAAAAGCAACAAATAGAAAAGAGGAATGAGAGAAATACAACGACTCGAAAAGGAAGTTCGGTCGTATAATATAATTAGAGAATTGCAGGAGAAGACGGAAGAGCTCATACAGTTAAGGAAATTGAAAATGGAAGGGATAGCTTTAAGATCTAAAGCAAGATGGGCATCTCAGGGTGAAAAAAAGTAAGTAAATATTTTTGTAATCTTGAAAAACGTCACTATATCAGCAAACACATGTTAAAGTTATTTACAGATCAAGGTAATATACTGACAGAAACAGATGAAATACTAAAGGCGACAAGACATTATTATGAAGACCTATACAAAGAACAGAATGTAAAAGATTTACATATTAGTGATTATGTAAACAACTTACCCAGACTTGATGAGACAGAATCAAAACAACTAGAAGGATTTATTACAAGACAAGAAGCCACAGATGCTATTAGACGAATGCAAAACGAGTCCAGGTACAGATGGAATGACTGTAATTTTTTTCTAATTTTTTTGGAAGGACATTAGTGACTTTGTTGTGAGATCACTGAATGAAGGATTTATAAGTGGAGAAATATCAACAACACAGAAAGAAGGATTAATTACCTGCCTGCCAAAAGGGGATAAACCAAGGGAATACTTAAAAAACTGGAGGCCTATATCCTTGTTAAACGTTATTTTTAAGATAGGATCAGCATGCATAGCTAGTAGAATTAAGTCAGTCCTGCCTAAGTTAATATATGAAGATCAGACAGGTTTCATTCCAGGTAGATAAATTGGTGATAAGAATACTAACTATATGACATCATGCATTACTTAGAAAAAGAAGACATTTCAGGCTTACTACTTTCAATAGACTTTGAGAAGGCATTTGATTCGGTAAACTGGGTATATATGAACAAGGTCTTAAACACTTTTGGATTTGGAGGAGATATATGTAAATGGGTAAGCACTTTTTATAGAAATATAAAGTCATATGTCATAGTAAATGGTAAGGTATCCCAGAGTTTCAGAGTACAAAGGAGGTGCCGCCAGGGAGACCCGATTTCGCCATACCTCTTTGTATTGTGCTCTGAAATTATGGCATGCAAGATAAGGGAAGATGAGGGTATTAAAGGCATTAGCATATTGAACACCGAATTTAAAATTAGTCAGTTTGCTGACGATACAACATTTACGTTAGAGGGAGATAAAGAATCGTATGAGAAATTATTCGAAACACTAAATAAATTTGAAGAATTTTCAGGTCTGAAGTTTAATTATGACAAAACGCTAAATGTTTGGTTAGGGTGTATGAGAAATTCGAAAAGGAAATATCTCCCAGAAAAGAATATGAAATGGACCCCCCCCCCCCCCCCCCCCCCTCAATTCAAGATTTTAGGTGTATGGTTTTTAAACGATCTATCAAAAATAACTGAAGTGAACACAAAGGATAAATTAACAGAAGCAAAAAAAATATTCAAGATTTGGTCAAAGCGAAAATGCACACCCCTCGGTAGAATTGCTATTCTCAAATCTCTCATACTTTCAAAGCTAATATACTTATGGATTCTTCTTCCAAACCCTCCAGACAAAGAAAATAAAGAATTACAGAGACTATGCTATGAATTCGTATGGGATAAAAAGCCAGATAAAATTAAAAGAAAATACTCGATACATAATGTTACAAATGGGGGAATAGGTATACCAGACATAAAAAAGGTTTATACATGCTCTTAAGATAACATGGATAGGGAAATTATACACAGGAACACCAAAGTGGAAGAGAATCTTACTTATAAAATGCCAAGAAATTAACTCACTACATCTGTATGGTTCAAGAAAGTTTCTAACTATCGAATGTAACCAATTTTGGAAAGATGTTTTTCAGGCATACACGAATTTTACGAAACAAATAGAATTAAAAGAGCCACACGAGGTACTTGCAGAGCCCCTCTTTTATAACGACAAATTTAGAGTTGGTAACAACACAATCCACTACAAATGTTGGACAAATAAGAATATATATCTGGTTAGAGATGTTGTTGATGAGAATGGGTGCTTCCTTAGTTACACGTGCTTTACAGAAAAAAATATAATATTAATGTAAATTATTTGGTGTATATGGGATTGATACATTCGATAAAAAGTTACTTAATTACACATAATATTTATCTAAGTCATAAAACCTGTAATGAACAATCGAAAGCACTACACTTAATATCCTCTTCTATGAAAGGCTCGCAAATATATTATGATATACTTCTTGAACCACTCTTTATTTACAATATAAATTCTTTTAAGTGGGAGCAAAAATTAGATATCATCGTTAATTGGGTAACCACCATGAAGCAAATAAAAAAAAGTAAAAGAGATAAAATTGAAGTGGTTTCAAATTAGAATTTGTCACAACATTTTAGTTACAAACAAAATTCTGAAGAAAATGGGTATTACAAACAGTGACAAGTGCAATTTCTGTAAAAATGAAATAGATTCAGTACAACATTATCTATGGTTTTGCAAGTTCTCTCAATTGTTTTGGAAGGAATTAGAGAACGTTTTAAAAGAAAGATGTGATACTTGCTCAAACGTTAAGTTAAACATAGAATTAGTTCTATTTGGAAATGATGAAATTACAAAAATAGATGAAACTTTCAACTATATAATTCTTGTTGCAAAATATTTTGTTTATAAATGCAGAATAAATAAGATTAAACCATGTATATAGCACTTTTTGAATGATTTAAGAAATAGTTATAAAGTAGAAAGATATATGCATTCAACGGAAATGTTAAGCGTTGTATTTATGAGAAAATGGTGTCCATATATAAAACTTCTTGAACACAGTAACCCATAACAAAATATTATGAAAGATCAAAATGCACAATAATAATGAAGGCTCAAAGATATATATATATATATTTTTTTTTTTAAAAACTTGAACAGATGTACGTGAATGTGTAAGTATGCGAGTATGTAAATAATATATGCATGTGTGTATTCATGTGCACTTATGTGTCTGCAGTAATAATGTTTAACATGACTGTGTAATGGGTGTTTTATATAATCACGTATAGAAAACTAGAGGAAATGTGTTCATACATAAGATATCCCATGTGTGGGTTGTGTTCTTTCCACATTACGTTCGCTAAGCAAAGTGTCCATAACTCTATGCTGATGCTAGATATAATGTCTATTATATGTTATAAAACTGCACTGTTACACATGATGAAAATGTGTCCACCTTGACCAAATTGATAGAACAATATAAGTATAATGACTTATGATGACGATGTTATTGTTAATGTACACTGTATTCATTTTTTTTTCTTTCTTTGTTTTTTAACCTTTCTTTTCCATCTTCTCTGAATTGTTATAATGAATTCATATACAAAATAAAACGGTGGTCGACCCAAGAAAGTCCGGGGAAAAGAAAAAAAAGGATAAAGGATACCACAAAATGAACAAATAAAATCAGAATTGGGGAACGAAAAAAAAAGTATAAGGGAAGTACATGTTGTCACAGAGGACCAGTATAAGGGAAGTACATGTTGTCACAGAGGACCAGTATAACGGGGAAGTACAGGTTGTCACAGAGGACCAGTATAACGGGGAAGTACAGGTTGTCACAGAGGACCAGTATAACGGGGAAGTACAGGTTGTCACAAAGGACCAGTATAACGGGGCAATACATGTTGTCACAGAGGACCAGTATAACGGGGAGGTACAGGTTGTCACAGAGGACCAGTATAACGGGGAAGTAAAGGTTGTCATAGAGGACCAGTATAACGGGGGAAGTACAGGTTGTCACAGAGGACCAGTATAAGGGAAGTACAGGTTGTCACAGAGGACCAGTATAACGGGGAAGTACAAGTTGTCACAGAGGACCAGTATAAGGGAAGTACAGGTTGTCACAGAAGACTAGTATAAGGGAAGTACAGGTTGTCACAGAGGACCAGTATAACGGGGAAGTACGGGTTGTCACAGAGGACCAGTATAACGGGGAGGTACAGGTTGTCACAGAGGACCAGTATAACGGGGAAGTACGGGTTGTCACAGAGGACCAGTATAACGGGGAAGTACATGTTGTCACAGAGGACCAGTATAAGGGAAGTACAGGTTGTCACAGAGGACTAGTATAAGGGAAGTACAGGTTGTCACAGAGGACCAGTATAAGGGAAGTACAGGTTGTCACAGAGGACCAGTGTAACGGGGAAGTACGGGTTGTCACAGAGGACCAGTATAACGGGGAAGTACATGTTGTCACAGAGGACCAGTATAAGGGAAGTACAGGTTGTCACAGAGGACTAGTATAAGGGAAGTACAGGTTGTCACAGAGGACCAGTATAAAACGGGAAGTAAAGGTTGTCAGAGGATTAGTATAACTGGGAAATACATGCTGTCACAGGTTGTCACAGAGGATCAGTATAACCGGAAAGTACATGTTGTCACAGAGGACCAGTAAAGAAAGAGCTAGTCAACAACGCGAGTCCTTCGAGAACCAATTAAAAGAGAGGATCAGTCAGTAAAACATGTCTTCAGTGGACCAGTCAACAGAGGAGTAATCAATGAACATGTCGGCGGGGGACTTGTCAACAAAACATGTTCACAGAAGACCATCTATCAAGTTACATACACAGAGGATCAGTCAACAGAAGTCCACTATGATTTTTTTTTTTTAATGTTCCCGCATTTCTTGTTCAGCAGAGGACCAGTTTACAAAATGTCAACATAGAACCAGTGAACAAAACACGTGTACAGAGAACCAGTCAACAAAACACTGGTACAGAGAAGCAGTCATCAAAGTGTGTTCACACAGCACCAGTACAACAGAGGACAAGTCAACACAAGCGGATTCCCAAAGGTCAGACCATACGAAAGGAAAAAGCCGTGCATGTCAGTGTAGTGACCTGTCAGTGTAGTGTTTGTCGACTTCAGCAGCCAAAGGGAACGGCATTAAAGTTTAAACAGTTGTTTGGGGGGAACAATCGTGGCTGAATGGGAAACCAAAGCGGTGTCTTTAGGGGCGGGGGAGGGGGGTCCATTGTCTGGAGTGGTTGTGCATGTACGTGTGGACCTGATCTCAGGGTTTGTGGTCTGAACACTGATCGAAATGAGGGTCGTGGAATGGGAGCGAGGGAAGGAGAACAGAGGAAGATATATGCGTGTGGTATGAGGGTGGTTACGGGGTCCAGGGTTAAAACTATCAGTGTCTTTGGGAAACCAGTCAAACAAAAAAGAGGATAACCGAAACAGAAGAAGTGCCAAACATCAGTAATCGAAAAACAGTGACATGTTCGTAAGTGCCATTGCATGCAAACTCTCTAAATCTACTAAACCGACACGCAGGCACGCACACACACACACACACACACAGATACATACACACGCGCGCACGCACACAGACACGCACACGCACACGCACGCACGCACGCACACACGTATGCATTGTTTCTGTCCCATTTTGTGTCAGCACAGCGTCGAAGCACTCACAGAATGCCTATGAATATATAACGACTCTGCAACATTCCGCCGACCATAACAGGTCTCCACACAAACAAACTGAACAAATACAGATGAATAGTCCATCAGACAGTGAATAGCTCAGCAATCCAATGCAAGAGTAAAAAGACTGATTTATTCATTTGACTGGTTTGTATATACCATTTGTTGTTGAAGCCATCACCCATTTCTTTGTGTTGTGCTGTGCTGTGCTGTGCTGTGCTGTGCTGTGATGTGCTGTGCTGCGTTGTGTTGTGTTGTGCTGTGTTCCGTTATGCTGTGTTGCATTCCTAACATTGTATTGTACTGTATTGATATCTCTGTACTGAGCTATTAATATAGTGTTGTACTGCACTGAAATGCACTGTGCTATACTGAACCGTGCTGTGCTGAGCTGTGCTATACTGTTTAGCGATGTGATTGTATTGTATTGTACTTTGATTAGATTAGATAGGATTATCAGTATGTCAGTATCTTTTTCCTATGTGAATCTCGGATATTCCTGGCGACAACAGTTCTCCATGGTCCAGAGTCACCTTTGGTGTGTGTGTGTGTGTGTGTGTGTGTGTGCATACGTGCGTGCGTATATGTGTGTATGATATGTGTATGAATGAGTATGTGCGTACATACGTGAGTGAGTGTGTGCGTGTGCATGCGTGCATGTGTTTATGTGTGTCTGCGTATGTGTGCGTGAGACGGAGCTGGTGGTGTTGCTTGAAGCAGATGTGGTGCAGCAGTTATGGATCTATCCGAATGCTGTGACGCCTCCTTGGAACCTGTAATTGGAGTCACGTGTCTCCATTTCACAGCACTTGACAAGCCATATATTATAATCGGTGGTAAGCCTAGTAGTTCCGAATCAAGCAGTTTTGGGAAAATCTCGCCATGCCGCATTTAACCTCGATGACTCAGTGGAGCATATTCGTTACGTGACACCTCTCCAAGAAGGCACTTTTCCTGGAGAAAGCATTCTGTAACCATGTCAACAACCTGAAACTGGGGACTGACCCTGTTAGACAGTGCTAACTATCGTTCGCGCAAAAATTGATCGAATGTTGAAAAAACTGAAGGACTGATGCTGTAAAAAGAAAATTCTCTTGTAAAGTGACTTGCATTTGTAGTAACATGATTGTCCCCATGAATACCATGGATGTGAACAGCTGAAAACATGTTTACCTCAATCACAAATTCTGCAGTTCCATCTGTTTCCATTGCAAATGGGACCTCGGTCGATCATCTCATGTAAAAGACTCGCACCCAGACGACCACTCAACTATGAAGGGAGTGGAGGTGGGGGATGGGCTTAAAAATCACGATCCATATATGGCACATGAATCCGTGGACACTTCCTTCTTTGTCGAGCACAACCCCACGAAGTTGCTCAGAAGAGGATGTTTATGCATCGGCATCAAGCTTCGCCCTGCGTTCGAGCTTTTCTAACACCATCTAAATCGGTTTTCATCTTTATTTTCATAATAAATTCAAAAATGTTAAACTCCATCAACGTCACTGCCGTCTCTCTCTGTCCCTGCACCTGCAGTCTCTCTGTCCCTGCAGTCTGTCACTGTCCCTGCAGTCTGCCTGTCCCTGCAGTCTGCCTGTCCCTGCAGTCTCACTGTCCCTGCAGTCTGTCACTGTCTCTGCAGTCTGTCTCTGTCCCTGCAGTATCTCTGTCCCTGCAGCCCTGCAGTCTGCCACTGTCGTTGCAGTCTGTCTCTGTCCCTGCAGTATCTTTGTCCTTGCAGTCTGCCTCTGTCCCTGCAGTCTGCCTCTGTCCCTGCAGTCTGTCTCTGTCCCTGCAGTATCTCTGTCCCTGCAGTCTGTCTCTGTCCCTGCAGTCTGTCTCTGTCCCTGCAGTATCTTTGTCCCTGCAGTCTGTCTCTGTCCCTGCAGTATCTTTGTCCCTGCAGTCTGTCTCTGTCCCTGCAGTCTGTCTCTGTCTCTGCAGTATCTCTGACCCTGCAGTCTGTCTCTGTCCCTGCAGTCTGTCTCTGTCCCTGCAGTCTGTCTCTGTCCCTGCAGTATCTTTGTCCCTGCAGTCTGTCTCTGTCCCTGCAGTATCTTTGTCCCTGCAGTCTGTCTCTGTCCCTGCAGTATCTCTGACCCTGCAGTCTGTCTCTGTCCCTGCAGTCTGTCGCAGTCTGTCTCTGTCCCTGCAGTCTGTCTCTGTCCCTGCAGTCTGTCTCTGTCCCTGCAGTATCTTTGTCCCTGCAGTCTGTCTCTGTCCCTGCAGTATCTTTGTCCCTGCAGTCTGTCTCTGTCCCTGCAGTCTGTCTCTGTCCCTGCAGTATCTCTGACCCTGCAGTCTGTCTCTGTCCCTGCAGTCTGTCTCTGTCTCTGCATTATCTCTGACCCTGCAGTCTGTCTCTGTCCCTGCAGTCTGTCTCTGTCTCTGCAGTATCTCTGTCCCTGCAGTCTGTACATGTAGTCTGTCTCTGTCCCTGCAGTATCTCTCTCTACAGTCTGTCTCTGTCCCTGTAGTCTGTCTCTGTCCCTGCAGTCTGTCTCTGTCCCTGCAGTCTGTACCTGTAGTCTGTCTCTGTCCCTGCAGTATCTCTGTCTCTACAGTCTGTCTCTGTCCCTGTAGTCTGTCTTTGTCCTTGCAGTCTCTGTCCCTGCAGTCAGTCTCTGTCCCTGCAGTCTGTCTTTGTCCCTGCAGTCAGTCTCTGTCCCTGCAGTCTGTCTTTGTCCATGCAGTCTGTCTCTGTCCCTGCAGTCTGTATCTGTCCCTGCAGTCTGCCTCTGTCCCTGCAGTCTGTCTCTGTCCCTGCAGTCTGTCTCTGTCCCTGCAGTTTGTCTCTCTCCCTGTAGTCTCTGTCCCTGCAGTATCTCTGTCCCTGCAGTCTGTCTCTGTCCCTGCAGTATCTCTGTCACTGCAGTCTGTCTCTGTCCCTGCAGTATCTCTGTCCCTGCAGTCTGTCTCTGTCCCTGCAGTCTGTCTCTGTCCCTTCAGTATCTCTGTCCCTGCAGTCTGTCTCTGTCCCTGCAGTCTGCCTCTGTCCCTGCAGTATCTCTGTCTCTGCAGCCCTGCAGTCTGCCTCTGTCCTTGCAGTCTGTCTCTGTCCCTGCAGTATCTTTGTCCCTGCAGTCTGTCTCTGTCCCTGCAGTCTGTCTCTGTTCCTGCAGTCTGTCTGTCCCTGCAGTCTCTGTCCCTGCAGTCTGTCTCTGTCCCTGCAGTTTGTCTCTGTCCCTGCAGTCTGCCTCTGTCCCTGCAGTATCTCTGTCCCTGCAGTCTGTCTCTGTTCCTGCAGTCTGTCTGTCCCTGCAGTCTCTGTCCCTGCAGTCTGTCTCTGTCCCTGCAGTTTGTCTCTGTCCCTGCAGTATCTCTGTCCCTGCAGCCCTGCAGTCTGCCTCTGTCCCTGCAGTCTCTCTCTGTCCCTGTAGCCTCTGTCCCTGCAGTCTGTCTCTGTCCCTGCAGTCAGTCTCTGTCCCTGCAGTATCTCTGTCCCTGCAGTCAGTCTCTGTCCCTGCAGTATCTCTGTCCCTGCAGTCTGTCTCTGTCCCTGCAGTATCTCTGTCCCTGCAGTCTGTCTCTGTCCCTGCAGTCTGCCTCTGTCCCTGTAGTCTGTCTCTGTCCCTGCAGTCTGTCTCTGTCCCTGCAGTATCTCTGTCCCTGCAGTCAGTCTCTGTCCCTGCAGTCTGTCTCTGTCCCTGCAGTCTGTCTCTGTCCCTCTAGTCTCTATCTCCAATGATCTGTCTTGTGTGTTCCTGGTCACCAGTTCGAAAAACAGCTTTTTCCTGTGAGCCCCCCTGCCTCAGCAACTTCAGACAGTCAGACCTCCGTCTGTCCTAATTCCTGTCTGCCACCCACCCTCCGTCCAACCATCATCAACCCCAGCCTCTCCCAGTCCATACTGTTCACACTTTCCGCAGTCACTGACAATTTTAACTTTCTATTTTGCTCTGCTTGCGACATTTCGATACCTTCCCCACTTCTTCCCAACTCTTTATCCCCGCTCCCACCAACGTTCCCACCCACCGCATCTCCCCTCACCCCCCCTCTGTGTCGTCCTTCACCCCTCTTTCCCTCTCCAGTCCTCCTCCTTCCCTTCCTCTCCACTTCTCCCGCCACCATCCAAGCAAGCTCGTAAAGTAAAATTCGTCCCCTGTCAAATGTTTTTACCAGACAAATTTCGTGATTTTACTTATCGGTGTATATATAGTCACTGGATATCGATTTATTCGTCTGTCACGAACTCCAGTTCACAGACCACCACTGATATTTTATGTATTTGAAGGAGGTAGTGAGAGGGGACAATTCGGAATGAGCGTGATTCATACCTTGGACTTGCGATTTTCTCTCTTCTCTGGGCGGTTACGGTTATTCATGAAGCTACCATCACGCGCGCGCGCGCGCGTGTTTGTGTGTGTGTTTGTGTGTGTGTGTGTGTGTGTGTGTGTGTGAACACGATGTGTTGATATCGATCATGTTCTGTCGCCTAACTACAAGGTTGTGGAGAGTGAGGGGGTCGTGGAGGGTGGAGGTGCCGGAGAGTAGTGCTGGGGAGTGGTGAGTTCGTTCGATACACGACAGATGTCTCTTAATGCCTATCATTAGATTGAAGTGCGTGGCAGGGAGAGAGGAGGGGATAGAGTAAAGATTACGTGTGTGTGTGTGTGTGTGTGTGTGTGTGTGTGTGTGTGTGTGTGTTTACCTGTGTGGCTCTGTGTATGTGTGTGTGAGTGTGTGTGTGTGTGTGTGTGCGCGCGCGCGCGGGCGCGCGCATGTGTACGCGTACTTGTCTGTGTGCGCTTGTGTGCATGGGAGTGCGCGCGCGCGCGTGTATGTGTGTGTGTGTGTGTGAGTGTGTGTGTGTGTGTGTGTGTGTATACGTGTGCGTGTGTTTGTTTGTGTGCAGTGTTTGTGTGTATGCATAGGTGTATGTGTGTTTGTACATATCCAGCATTTACCTTTCACCGTGCTTTTTATTTCATTTATATATGTATATATATATATATATATATATATATATATATATATATATATATGGTGTGTGTGTGTGTGTGTAAAAGTTGTTTGTCCTGTATTAATTACAACAACCTTAGTGTGTTTACTCGATACAAACAGTAGGGTTGTTATTATCCCATATCAACAGCCCTCTCCTTCTCTTCCTTCACCTTCTCCTCCTCCTCCTCCTCCTCACCACAGCTGTTGGTGTTGCAGCAGCTGCAGCAGCCGTAGGGGGAACGGTTGTTTGTTATGTACAGCTCAGGGACCTTCCCTAATACCGGTAGGTTTGTCACTTGATGAAAATACTGCTGATCGATTCAAAGTCATGTGACGAAACAGCGAGGTGGTGCATGTAATGAATGATCTGTGTCCTGCGTCTTGAACAAACGTCCGCAATAAGAAATCTTAGACGAGTTGATGAATTGATGGATCGGGATTATTACCCTGTTCATAAGGCAAGTCTTGTGCTGGGTGACAAATAGTGAACAATGGGCGGTTTTTTTGTTGTTTTTTTTTATCATTATTAGTTTCTCCGTTTGCTGTGAGCAACCACACAATGCGGAACGTTTTGTTTTAACAGAATACCTGGGCAGTATACTGACGGATTAAAGAATTTATTAATCAACACAGAAAGAAATCGCAGTTGTTTGCAATTAACAACACAATGAGCAGTTGATTCGAGTGCGGTTTGACAAAGAATACAAGACAAACACAAGTGTGTTTAGAGCCGTTCTGCGCGCGCGCGCGTGTGTGTCTGTGTGTCTGTGTGTGTGTATGTGTGTGTGCGTGTGTGTGTGTGTGTGTGCATGTGTGTGTGTTTGTGTGTGTGTGTGTGTGTGTGTGTGTATGTGTGAGAGAGAGAGAGAGAAATATGAAATGTAGTGTGCAAAACATTGGCAGTCATTTCCTGTCTTGGTTAAGCTAAGACGTTTGAATGAACGATTTAGAACTGATCCCACAAATAACTTATTATTTATATACGCCCTCTTTTCAGGGGAAAGCAGTATCTGTCTGAGTCCGTATCTCTGTCAGCATGCCTGTGATTTACCAACAGCGCTACATGTTCAGATTTCTTGACCTGTTCAAAACAAAAACTCTGAACAGATGGACAGTGTTGTTGTTGTTGTCGTCGTCATCATCATCATCATCATCATCGTCATTATTTGTTCCAGTTGCCTTCTGTGAAACGCTGGCTCATCAGGCAGGGTGACCGGTGTGACCACACAAAGGGATGGTGAATACGTGTCTAGGACAGGTTGACCCGCACCCATACTGGACACAGCCACTTC
>NC_134876.1:35374704-35392204 GCF_041734735.1 Babylonia areolata
AAGACTCAGCTGGCGATCTTTCAGTGAGGCAACACATGCGTTCAGCGTTTAACAACATCTGTGTTCTGTTTGCAGTGTTGGAGTCAGCGCTTGATAACAGTTTATTTCCGTGTCCATCTTTTGTGTCACTGATGGTCAATGACAGCACTTCTTTTTCCTTCACCGTTCGGAGTTTGCAAATCCTTCGCCCTCTCGTATGTACGAGTCAGGCTTTTTTCGTGTTAATCCGTTTTTACTCTGCCATATAGACGGCCATGATCCGTTTTCAGGGAAGTTTTTGCTTGGTATGTTCTTGTTTCCCTGAACCACCGAACGCAGCCTTCGATTGCTTGATATTTAACGTGCATATTAATATAATTTTTTTTTTTTTTTTTTTTTTTTAATCTCCTGCATCGTGTGCACACGAAGAGGGTTCAGGCACGAATAGGTCTGTACATCTCATGACCAGGGAGGTCGGAAAAATCTTCATCATTAACCCACGAGGCGCCGCGACCGGGATTCGAGCCCAGAACCGTCATCATACTGAACGTCTAACGCTTTTTATCCCCTCGCGTGTTTCCCCCGTTTGTCAAAACACAGGTCTGAGGGAGACTTTACAGATTGTGGATTGTGTGGAGCAGACGCCTCTCTGGTCAGCTGTGACCAAAGACATGGACAGAGACTTACATATCTGCGCTGTGACGTCTGGAGTCTCCATCAGCTGATGTAGACTGTCCAGGAGTGTACCCTTCGCGGTTTGGGTTTCTCTCCCGCAGCGCATTCATCCAAATTTTCAGTCAGCGAAAATCTTACTTGTCTCGGGGTCTGTTTGTTTACCCACACACGACAACGAACAGACAGATATCTTTCTGGTTTGTGTATGTGATGGAGTGTTCTCATATAGAATGTGATGGTATATGTGAGTTCTGTTGGTTGTCTCTACCTGGAGATTGTGGAACCTTCCTTGTGTTGTTATCGTTGTTTAACATGAGCATGGTTCCTGGGAATTTTGCCACCTTACCCGTGTCCCTTCAAGCTTTGTTCTGATGGACTGGGTCTGTTTTACGGTGACGTTATTCAGGTGACGTCAGTCATACTGTGCTCTGTCTCACTGACAATGATGATGAAGATGCTGTTCTGTGAATGATGACATTCACGTCCTTTCCAGCTGTGTTGTCGTGTTGTTTCTGTTTGACTTTACGATATACCGTTGTGAAAAGTTATGGGATGACATCCTCATCATGCTTACATTTAGGGACTATCGTGCTGATGGTGTCATGATAACTTTATTCGTGTGCCATGACCTTTGTCTTGCCGGAAGATGTCTGCAGAGTCAGTGGAAAGCGTTGAGTGCTGAATCAGTCTGAAATGTAATCTGAGTTCTGACTTTCACGGTGCTTTTCAACTGGCCTTTAAGGATACTTCTTCCTCCGTTGCTTTTTTTCAGACGTCCATCCCAGTTCCCCTGATGAAGTCGGCAATCCCTTCCTGACCCCACCTACAGCCCATCCCTCCTCATTTCCTCCATGGTGCCATGCCCTAAAGCTTAGTCCCCAGCAGTGTTGGAGTTGGTCAGTCTTGTCCAGTGCATCAGCATACAGTTGGATAGGTGTAGAGCGTGTGGTTTGCTGTCATTGGTCTTGTATCACAGGGACATTCAGTTGATTTTCAAAGCCAAAGAAGTGCTTGTGATAGAGCAGGTCATTGTGTTCCTATTCTCAGATGGAAGATTTTCAGCAGTTCCACTCATCCCAGAACATGACAGCTATTTTGTGAGTTATGTACACCGCAATTTCGCCCTTGGACTTCCTTGGTCTGCATCAAGGGACAACAGGCTGTCGCTTTGCTCTTTGTATGCTCTTTCCTTGGTTTATGTGTCTGCCATTTCTTTCCCTCTGATGTCGCCATGTGTTAATACCCAGTCTTTCAACACGTTATGTGCGGTGGCAACTGGGGCAACGAGTTTGGTAGGTACGGGATTCCTTGTTATGTGGACTTGTGACGCAGACGGAGCTTTGTGAAGAATCCAAATCATATCGTTTGGTACAAGTTCCGTCATGAAAACTTTGATGATTTTACTGTACTTCTACTTATTCGATGAAACATGCATCATTATGTCAGCTGATCTTGATGTCCGTGAGGTGAGAGGGGCAGAAAGGTTCTCGAATCAGGTCCTCAATGAAGAGTAGTTTTCAGCATTGTGTGGAGAGTCCCCCGAGGGTGAAGCATAGAAGAGCAGTTAGCAAGGTAATTAGATGCAGGTAACTGAACCTCGTTTTGGAAACGACCAAAGAATACATGGAAAGGGCAGTAGAGGAAAATGATACTGTTAATTTGCAATTTTGTTTTATGTGAAATTCAGGGTTAGTGTCTTCTCCATGTTTACAATGTTTCTTTTATGGGGAATTTAAGGGTTAGCGTCTACTCCATGCGTGTAATTTACCACAAGTTTCAATTATAATCTTTTCTTCTTTATTTTATTAAAATAACCCTTTTTTCGATTTTAATGCAGATATCATTCAGCCATTCGATCTACACCCACATTATGCTGTGACTCGGCTCGGGCACAAGTGGAGGGGTGTCTAAATGTATCTGATTTACGGGTCACATGTTCGTTATGTATAGCATAGTTCTTTTTTCACTACTTCAGATATGAAACAGACAGCAGAGTTTACTGGATATTTGTGCACCCAGTCAGCAGTTCAGCTGTCCACAGAAAGACCTAAAATCAAACACTGAGAGCAAAAATCTGGAGGTAGTTTCTCTTTCGCAATTCTTTCGATTACACAAAATTCATCATTTTTTCCCCTTAATCAAACACCACGCCAATTGACATGCATCCCATGACATAAAGTAAATAGTTGAAATTGCCAGTTGATGTGCTTTTTCACGTGGCGGCATCATAATGGCTACATTGACACTGACATTCGATGCTCAAGACTTTTCGTTACTGGACAAAATGATTCCTTTGACATGTTCAATCCCGAAAGAGTGGAGAAACGCGCAGCACGTTGTTTCCCTTTTCTCAGCCACTAGAATCCAGTGTTGAGAGAACGTGTTGCTGTTGGTAAAACAACAGATAAATTGGGTGGTTGCTAACAAAGCATTGCTGTGTCTTCCCTTCCTTCCCCACCTGTCGGATACGAATGGCCAGTGTGGCGTACAACTTCATGGTGGCGGACAACTCCAGCAACCGCCGCTACAGTGACCACAACAGCACCTCCACGGATCCCCGCCGATGCAGCACGGTGGCGCTGGATGTGGGTGACGCGCCTTCTACCTCACTCTCCAAGAGGAGACGATCGCGCAAGAAGTCCACCTGCGCCGGAGCGGTTTGCAAGGACAGGGTGAGTGAGGGAGTGCTGTATCTGTTGTCCTTTGTGGTCTGGCTGGGAAAGTGAGTTTCGGCGTATGGTCTTTGTTGTGGTTCGTTCTGTGTTTTTTTTCTATATTGTGTTGTGGCTTGGGTTGTGGCGTGTGTGTGTGTGTGTGTGTGTGTGTGTGTGTGCGCGCGCGCGCGTGTGTGTGTGTGTCCGTGTGTTGGTCCAGGACTTATTTTGTTTGTGTTTACTTTCGGTTCCTCTCTCTTTCCTCTTTCTCTCCCATACTTCACTCATTACATTCAAAAGTATGAAAATGATCACAAATATACGCTGATACAGTATGTTGGATTCACACACACACACACACACACACACACACACACACACACACACACACACACACACACACACACACACACACGCACACACACACACACACACAATCTCACGTTTGCACGAGCGCTTATTCATTTAGTTAACTGTGGGTGCATGCAATCAAAGACGCACGCTCACACAAACGCACGCACACGGGCACTGTAGTTTTTCGATTTCCCAGTCTCTAAAAGGTGATCAACTATTTGATAGAAGCGGCAGGCCACGTTTTTTCTGGATTTAATTAATCAGTGACTGACAAGTCATCGATTTTTCGTCTGGCTCGTAAACACGGCCGTGTGTGTTGTTCGTATTACTTTGGCTTGTATGGTGACCGAGGTAGAGGGGTGGCAAGCCCGCCCACTGTGTGTGTGTGTGTGTGTGCATATGTGTGTGTGTGTGTGTGTGTGTGTGTGTGTGTGTGTGTTGTTATTGTTGTTGTTTGGTCGACAAAAAATCGATGACCGGTGTGTGTGTGTGTGTGTGTGTGTGTGTGTGTGTGTGTCTGTCTGTCTGTGTCCGTACGTGTGTCTGTGTCCGTGTGTGTGTCTGTTCAAATGCCAAGCCTTAGCGAGCTGATCTTATAAAGAGAATTACAGACTTGGCTGGCAAACTTTGTGCTTGGACGTTTCTTTTCATGTTTTATTGCGTGTTAAAAGCTTTAATATTTTTTGACAATACAATATTATATTATATTCACACACACACACACACACACACACACACACACACACACACACACACAAAGAAAGGGTGATAATCAAAACAATCGCACCAGCTGCCGTGACGAAGTGGTTAGTGTCGCGGACTGACGGCTAGGAGGGCGCGGGTTTGAATCCCAGCGAAGGTGGGTTTTTCGGCCCGCGGCCGGCACCTAACCAGAATTGAGTGTGCTGTGGGCTTAAATAGAAAGACTGGGACCATACAGTAGAGTACCATCCACTTGACGGAGGCATCTTTGGGTGTGTTGCTCTAATGTCCTGACCAACACTGTAAGTTCACGGGCCTTGTCAACACCGAGATATCATTACTGATTGATTGATATGGATACTTATATAGCGTCTATCCTCCGTCGGAGACCACGCTCTAAGCGCTTTACAAACACGGGGTCATTTACACAACAGACTGCCTGCCTGGATAGAGCCGCATTTACACAACAGACTGCCTGCCTGGATAGAGCCGACTGACGGCTGCCATTGGGCGCTCATCATTCGTTTCTTGTGTCATTCAATCAGATGAATTATGACAGGAAACGTAGAGCACAGCCTTGTCACCTTGTCCCAAACCTAACAGATCTCCATATCGGCATCATCATTATCATCATCGTCATCCTCCTCCATCATCATTTTTTTTTTTTTAATCCCAAAAAGCATGGCCTTTCACGTCCTGCTCTCATGGTGACCCCAGTTTCGACACCACTCCATCTCTGTGCTTGGGGCGAGTCCTGTCAAGGTCTTCAGTTTCGGCAGATTCATGGCGGCTGTCGTTTGAGGGACGTGGTGGCAGTCTCCACTCGGAGGGGCAGGTGGGGGTGGGGTGGGGGTGGGCGGGAACGCTCACTCAGTCTGGCTCCGCGTCTAAGCCATTATTTTCGTAAGTAGGGCGCTTAGTAGGTGTTGTCCTAAGTACTTTAAATCAGAACATGCACTACTGAACACAACCGAAGTGACTCAGCTGCAGTGCAGGGTCTCCTCTGGTGTGTGACCTCCTGGCGACCTGACATCGATAGTTCCCTGCGGACTGCAGACGCTGAGGCTGTGACAGACGAACCCGGGTGTGGATGTGTATGGGGGACTCGGAATGAGGGGCATGGGAATAATACCACTGAAACGGTGCAGATAATGGGGCAGTTAAAAGGGGAGGAAAGTTAATTAGTTGGTTAGTGTGTTTGTTTGTTAATCATTTAGTTGGTTTGTTAGTTAATTAATCAGTTAATTATTTAGTTGCTTAATTGTTTAGTTAGTTACTTACTTACGTAGTTAATTATAAAATATTTGCTGTTTTTATTTAGCCTTCGTAGTTCATAAAGGGAAGAGAGAGAGAGAGAGAGAGAGAGAGAGAGAGAGAGAGAGAGAGAGAGAGAGAGAGAATTCAAATACGAATGGTTTATTCAGCTTATGCCTTTGCCCCAATGTGAAGGGGTGTGTACAGACAAATGAAATCGAGTCATTTTATAAGCAAGTTTGATATCAGAGCAATTTCCCTGTTTTTGTTAACGCTTTATACAGATACAAACACAAGTTTCGAACAGTATGAGCATTTTTACAAGACATCAATGAATACAAATAAATCTAAAGACATTTTGGCTTTTAGTAAACTTAGGGGCGATGTATTTGTTTCTAACAAATTCTAGAAATGGACAACAGAGAAGAAAATGCATTTCATCATCTTTAGTTTCTTGTCATGATGGACTCATTAAATCTTAATATGTGTAATGTTTGTATCGATAAGCATCAAAACGAAATCTGGTCATTACGGACTGTAAATGTCTGTCTATATTTATCAATAGATAAAACATCATAGAATACAAAGGGTTACTAAAAGTACGATACACATCAAACCTCTCCACAGTTTGCACATGTTCATTCCAGTTGTGCCATTTACAATCAATCAGTCGTGGTTTTTTATGTTGTTTAACTCTCTCAAGGAATGAGTGACTGTCTCAGCACCTTGAACTGTCAAAAAAAAAAAAAAAAAATCCAAACAGAAAAAGACATGTCCTTACATCCGTCACCCAAGTCGATTTTCCTTGAACAGCTAACTCGCAAAGCATAACATAAGCTTTCCTTGGCAGTTTGTCTGCTTCCGTTTGTTTAACTTTTACTAGTAACGATTATAATTAACGGTATAATTTATTATAATAGGATGTCTGTTCATTTCTCCGTAGACAAAGTCATAAGGCGTACGCCTGTATACGCCAACGAACTTTTCGGCAAACAAATGAACGTTTTCTCAGTGTTCAGCTGCACTGTGAAATCCCCAAACTTCATAGCCATATTGCATCAGAGGCTGTACCTGAACTCAGCTTAAGAAAGAGCTTGGGAGTGGAGGACAGAGACAGAGAAAGAAAGAGAAAAGGAGAGGGAGGGAGGGAAAAAGAAGAAAGAGACAGACAAATGGACAAAGATCCGGTAGGCATAATGGCTTGTGTGAGAAAGAAAAATGTTTTATCCGAGACAAAATGCCAAATCTTGTCCCTAGTCCAGAAATCAACGCAAAGATGATTCATTCATGGAAATTTTATGAAATGAACTATTAACAGAGACTACTTCTTCAATCAACCATGGACAAGGCATTGGAGGAAAAAGTCATCTCAAAGGATTAATGGACATTAGTGTGGAAATGACACAAAAGGAACAGTCAGCAAAGAGTGTGACCCCCGTGAGTCTCTCTAACAACCCTGCAAAGCCCCCTCATGCTGCAAATATGAGGTTTTTTTGTCTGATGCTGAGGAATCCTGTCCGACTCCATCTGGAGAGTGACCCCAGGCTCATGTAAGAAGGTACGTGGCTGGTTATCACACGCTTGCACGGCTTTCCCAGTGATATCCCAAACATGTTCAATGGGATTCAGGTCCAGAGAACGTGGTTGACACTCCATTCGTTCGAGTCCATCGTACTTCCTTCGATCTGGGTCCTTAAGGAATCCATGAATTGATAACGCGATTCAGGGGTTGCTTTTTTCTGTGCATCCAGGAACAGCACATTTTTTTTCAGAATTTTGTGACGAGTTGTAAAACAGACAATATTGCCAGCCAAGTGTCGTTTCGATAGCACTGTCTGCCTGTGGTGTCACAGTGCTGACATCGTGGCGAACCGTTCGACTGAGATTTCACTGCAGCAGACGAACTTTACTGAATCGGTACGACCAACAGCCTCCCGTATCCACACTCCAATACCCGCGATTTTTTTCTTTCTTTTCTTAAGCGGATGTGGTGTAGTGTGCACGGATCAATCCGCACGATTTGACGCCTTCTGGAAATGGAAACTCAGGAAACAGTGTTGGCCTACTTGCACGTTATGCTCCACTAAAATGTGTCAGTACTTTTAAATCTTTTTTTTCTTGCATTCTTCGTACAAGGTCGACGGAGCAGGATCGCATGCCAGTCGTGTTTTTTTCCCCCGACAAGTCCCAGCCTTCTTCACTGATGTTCGGAATGGTGTATTATGACGCAACTTATGACGTAGAGGCTGTGCATCCTTTCGTTCGGGGAAGGGGACGTGCAGCCCAAAATATCCTCGGGGAGTGCGTGTGTTCGGGTACTGATGAATTGTGGAGGCCAATTGGAGAGGGGCAGAAAACTGAGCGCAGAGACTTTGCACCGTTGTTGTGTCTAACAGGCGTTTTACACAGTAGCGCTGGGGCCACTGGTAGAGTCTGCCTATCAAAACTCTCTCTCTCTCTCTCTAACACACACACACACACACACACACACACACACACACACACACACACACGTACACACACATTTACCTATCATTTCCGATGCAGTTTTTGTTTTGCAGACCTGTTGTGTAAGAGTGCGTTCAAAACAACAACAACAACAAACCGTGTGACGGGTGTTCATAATAAGGGGGTCAACTCCGTTCCCCAAAATTTTCTTTCAGCTAGGTCTAAGTTCCCCCCGGTCTGTGTTCCCCCAGGTCAATATTCTCCCAAGTCTAGAACCACTGCTGACCACTATTGACAGAAACGTTGTCGTTCGGGCGTGATCTAACCTTCTGTTTTTATCACTGACAGACATCTATGCGTTCATACTGACACGTTATTTTGCGTGCGTGCGGATCAAGGGACTGTACTCTTCACAAAATTTCATTTCTTTCCAAACTCAAGATCTGCAGCACACAGCTCCAGCAAATGATTGTACATGCCAGGTGTCATTCTCAGATACTCCTCAAATTTCTCTTTCAGTAGTTTAGGCATTAAATGATGATACTCTCCATACTCCGTTTGCGGTTTGTTTATTGGGTGCGAATTTTGTGACACTGAAGAAAACAATAGAATTTGAATGTTTCCATTTCAGAAAAAAAACTAGTGAAGCAATAAAATTTGAATGTTTCCATTTCAGAAAAAAACTAGTTAAGCAATAAAATTTGAATGTTTCCATTTCAGAGAAGCTAGTTCTTTCGTTTATTAATCTCTGTCTGTCTGTCTGTCTGTCTCTCTCACACAGACACACACAGACACACACACACACACACACACACACACACACACACACACATTTACGATTGTATCCGACAACAAATTCTTTTGTTATTAAAAACAAAAACAAAAAAAACACACATACACACTTGTGTATTGATTGACTCGTCACAGATGTATAAAGTGTCAAAGCCTGAATGTAGCAGTGGAATTTTTAGCCCGGGGTAACTCTGACCTGATAAGATTTTCTGTCTTCACAGTTTGCGTATCACACCACGTACCTGATGATCTCTCTGCCCACACAAGGGGAGGCTATCCAGCATATTGGTCTGAAAGCTTGCAAGGGGGCCGGCTGTCATTCTGTCCATTTTGCCTTCGGAATTGCATCATGCATTTCCTATCAAATTAACGTTTCCGTTGTTATTTTTCCAGAGTTCTGTTTTTCATGTGATACAAAATCGAACATCGCTTCCAAAACTTATAAAGGGCAAAGAATGGTGCCCAAAGACATACAAAGGGAAGTATTGTATGTAATCAGTTACAACTGTTGTCAGATTTTGTAAACGTTCTGATGTCATTGCCCTTTAGCTTCTTGAAACAGTTGGCGTTTGACATCACGGAAGGATTGCTCTGTGTGTGTGTGTAGGTGTGTGTGTGTGTCTGTGTGTGTGTGTGTGTATTTCTCTTATAAAACCCGAAGAACAGAATACTGGTACTCATCTGCACTCTCAGTCAAGAAATCAAACTCTGAAAATGAAACACAGACCCCAAAAATAATTTCTGTCCTATCCGTCGAACTAAATCATAAAACTTCGTTTCAGTTTTGTTTGGCAAGAATCATAATTCTGGGACTTGTCGCAAAATTTAAAGGGTTTTTTTTTCGAGGGGGAGGAGGCGGGGTGTGTGTGTGGAGGGGTGGGGGTGGGGGGGGGTATGTGGCCTGTTGTTTTTGTTTTCAGAAATCTTCGTGGACCGTGGACCAAGTCTCAATTATCCGGTAAATGTTGCAGTTGTTAAAATTTGCTTTGCAGCTGTTAGTGTTGCTGCCGCTGCTGCTGCTGTTGCTGTTTTCCTGGTCGTGTGACAGCCGAAGCCGTGTGGTGACTCCATGAATGACGAAGTGGAAGCAGTAACCGCAAACCATTCAGCTCCAGATGGTTCTGCTCATTTTGTGTACACATAACTTTTAACAATTATCATCGTTGCAGTATTCGTCGCTATTCATCGCTATTCTTAATGATGACGTGGAGGAGGAGGATGGTGGTGGTGCTAATGGTGATGGTGGTGAAGATGGTGATGATAATGATGTGCTGGTGGTGGTGATGATGTTAGTGATGATGTTCATGATGATACTGATGATAATGGTAGTGATCATTATCATCAACAACATTGTCGCTGTTTTGTCGAAGCGTTGTTGTTTTGTTGTGTGTGTTTTTTTTTGGTGTGTGTATGTTCTTTTTATATAGTTTTATAGCTGCTGTTAATATATAGATGACCAACATGGCTGCTATAGTGACTACATCAAAAATGCATTTGGTGGAGAGCCTAGACACCATTGTGAATGTGTAAGTGATTGTCGTATCAACAGGGAGCCAGTGGAGGGGCTGGGGCAAAAGATGCATATGCTTGTTTGGAAAAGGAAACAAGGTGCAATATTTTGCAGGTCAGGAGATTATTCTCTCTCTCTCTCTCTCTCTCTCTCTCTCTCTCTCTCTCTCTCTCTGTCTCTCATTTCATGGTCTTGTTTCCACTGTTTGATTCATCAGCAGATCTGTTCAAATGCCCCTTCTTGAGGGGCTATGACCTATATATGAATAAACCATTCTGTGTGTGTGTGTGTGTTTCTGTGTTTCTGTGTGTGTGTGTGTTTCTACCTCTCTCTCTCTCCCTTTCTCTCTGTGTCTCTCTCAATCCCCCTTCCCGCCCTCTCTCTCTTTCTCTTTCTCTGTGTCTCGGTCTGTCTGTCTGTCTATCTGTCTGTCTATAGTTGTCTATCAGTCTCTCTCTCTCTCCCCTCTCTCTCTCCTCCCCCCACCTCTCTCTCTCTCTCTCTCCCCTCTCTCTCTCCTCCCCCCACCTCTCTCTCTCTCTCTCTCTCTCCTCTCTCTCTCCTCCCCCCCCTCTCTCTCTCCCCTCTCTCTCTCCTCCCCCCACCTCTCTCTCTCTCTCTCTCCCCTCTCTCTCTCCTCCCCCCACCTCTCTCTCTCTCTCCTCTCTCTCTCCTCCCCCCACCTCTCTCTCTCTCTCTCTCTCTCCTCTCTCTCTCCTCCCCCCACCTCTCTCTCTCTCTCTCTCCCCTCTCTCTCTCCTCCCCCCACCTCTCTCTCTCTCTCTCCCCTCTCTCTCTCCTCCCCACCCCCTCTCTCTCTCGCTACCAAGCCCCTCCCTATCTCCCTCCTCTGCTTTCTCTTCTCTCCTCAAATGCAGTTGCAGACACATCTGTGTAACGTGTACGATGTTATTTAATGAATATGTTGTGGGATCTTTAAGTTAACGATACTGATACTGATACTCAGCAAATTATGTTATATTGTCTTTTGTTGCTGTTCAGATACCCCTTCTCGAGGGGCTATGACCTATATATGAATAAACCATTCTCTCTCTCTCTCTCTCTCTCTCTCTCGCTCACACACACACACACACACACACACACACACACACACACACACACACACACACAGTGTGTGTGTGTGTGTGACTGTGTGTGTGTGTGTGTTTCTACCTCTCTCTCTCTCTCTCTCCCTTTCTCTCTGTGTCACTCTCAATCCCCCTTCCCGCCCTCTCTCTCTTTCTCTTTCTCTGTGTCTCGGTCAGTCTGTCTGTGTCTCTCTGTCTATCTATATTTGTCTATCAGTCTCTCTCTCTCTCTCTCCCTCCCTCCCTCCCTCCCTCCCCCTCTCTCTCTCCTTCCCCTCCCCCCACCTCTCTCTCTCTCTCTCTCGTTATCACCCTTCCTCCCTATCTCCCTCCTCTGCTTTCTCTTCTCTCCTCAGATGCATTTGCAGACACATCTGTGTAACGTGTACGATGTTATTTAATGAATATGTTGTGGGATCTTTAAGTTAAGGAAATCTTTCCCGATCCTGTTATCAATGACACCCCTCACCCCTTTGAATTGTTTCCCAATAGTGATGTGCAATAAAACGTCTGAGCTTTTGCCAGCTTTTTCATCGTCTTCTGGAAGGAATCTAATTGTTAATTTAGTTGGACGTAAATTACAAACGCACCCCCACTCCCCCATCCCCCACACACGCACGCAGGCACACTTACAATTTGCCTTCGACTCCTCCCCTTTCCGCTCTTCTCACCCTCCTCCTTCTCCTTCTCCTCCTCCATCTTTTCTTCCTCCTTTTCGTTCTCCCCCTCCTCATCTTCTTTCTTCTTCTTCCTTATCTTCTTCACGCCACCACATCACCCTTCTTCCCGTTCTCCTCGGATCTACTGTCCCTTTCTCCTTCTCCTCCCCCTTCTTTACCTTCCATTGCGGTCGAGTCCAGAAGAAAATGAAATTAAAGCTGAATTCAGTCAAGTCCCCTCGCCTTATCGATTTTATCCAACTTATCGATTTTATCCAAGGTGTTGCCAAAAGCGGGGGTTGAGGAAAAGGAAAATCAATAATGAAAGCATGGATAAATCCTACCGAAGGTCGTAAGTTTGAAAGAGCCATGAAGGACATTTTCGATGGAATTTCTGTCTCCCGCGCTTGTGTGTGTGTATGTGTTGGGAGGTGGTGGTGTTAGAGTGTTGTGGGTTTGGGTGTGTGTGCGTGCGTGTTGTGTGTATGTGGCTTTGTGTGTGTGTGTGTGTGTGTGTGTGTGTGTGTGTAAGCAACTCTTGTTTTCTTTGATTTTTTGCGTATACCTTCACATTCCCAGCCACTTCCCCACCCTCCTCTACCCATCCGCTCCCCCCCCCCCCGCCCCCCCACACACACATGCGCGAGCGCGCGCGCGCGCACGCATGCACACATACACACACACTCGTGAACACGGAAAGAGAGGAGAGAGAGAACCAGGCCTCCTGAAGTAATTGAAATGCAAGTAAACATACCCGGCAGAGCGAAGAGACTGCCTCAACGGATGTCTACAAAGAGTGGATAAAAGCAGCGCCCTTGAGGAGCTGATGGCACGGCTGTTTGAAAGGGGGTGAAAGATGGATCCAATTTGTGTTGGCTGTGTTGCAAAATTCCACACTATTCCTGCCTATATGTCATTTGTGTGTGTGCATGTGAGTGTGTCTGTGTGTGTCTATGTGTGCGCGCTTTCTTTTCCTGGCTACGAGCCTATCTTTTGTCTGAGTGTATATGCTTGCGCACGAACGAGAATACATGTATATGCGTGACAGCACACGCACACGTATGCACGTGCGCTTGTGCATATTTGTGCTTATGCAGCCACACGCACAATCATTATGCCTGCACCATGGAACATTGCAGAATGTGACAATGTGTAAGCAATACGTAAGACATGAAACAAAAACTGATAGTTGAAGAAAATTAGTTGGGCCTGTTAACTTTGGATCACAGATCGGATCGGGATCAAGGGCCCCAAATATGGCGACAATTGGTCATAGAGCAAAACGGCTCACTGTGACCCAATCTCCATTATAATTCAGCTTCCTGTAATCCGCACCTTAAATTCTTTCAGTTTGGCTTTGGAGTAAACAGAGTTTGATCAATTTGGGGTCATATACAGTTATCAATTTCGGGTTACAGTCATTAAGGATATGCGGAAATCCCCAGTGTGACTCAGTTTGGATATTATTATGATGGTTATTCAGCAAAGTTTTGCTTATGACGAAAGTTGGAATATAAAGGTTTAAAATTCTTTTCAGAAGTTTTATTTTCTTGTCGTCAGACGTGTGAAAATATTGACTTTCTCTGACCCTGAGGAGAACACGAGGAGGGGTCATGGGGGTGGCCACATGACGAACGTGGACTTACGTCACCATATACACGCGACCTTGGATGATAGAGAGAAGAGGGGGACGGGGGTGGGGGTTGGGAACGCAAGGTGAGAAGGGAGTAGGGAAATTACGAAGGGGGGATGGGGTGGGGGGGGATTGCTGCAAAGAAGGCGCCTGTTCGCTGTCAATGTATTGAGAACGGAAACGGCGAATGCCCGGAATTCCGGCATCCCTGGGCTTGCGGTGAGAAGGGGATAATTAATTGCACGTGCAACACCATTTAGACAGTGTGTGTGTGTGTGTTTGGCTCTATATTCACATGTTTATGTGCTTTCGCGAAAGCGTTCTCTCTCTCTCTCATTTCAATCAGACTTATTATTATTCACCCTGTAAGGAGTCATTGGGACGCCGCGTTGATGAACCGTTCACCATATTCCTTCAGGTCTGACGGTGGTGTGCCGCAGCCTATGTTTGCAAAAGGTTTTCTTGTGCAATCAAAATGGGGACAAACAAATAAAAACAAGAGAGACAAAGCCTTCAAGACTCACTTGTGATACACTTTTTAAAAAAATCCAAGCTTTTTATGTATTGAGTATAATGCATTTACTGTTATATTTATATTTTTTATATTCTCTAAACTTGGCACTTTGATCTGATATTCGACCCAACAAAAGATCTGTCATTACTTTCATTTTTTGTTCAACCAGGAACTTCTTTTGCAAAGCATGGAAGTTTTGTTTATTGCAAACGTTTTGGTGCAGACAGTAAAACAAGGGAAATTACTCTGCTGGGGGACTTAGTTTGCTTTAAACTGATCTTTCTCATCTTAAACATTACATTTTGAAATTATACTCAATACATAAAAAGCTTGGATGTTTTTAAAACGTGCATCATAAGTGAGTCTTGAAGACCTTGCCTCTCTTGTTTCAAAATGTAATGTTTAAGATGAGAAAGATCAGTTTAAAGCAAATTAGCTCCCCCCTAGCATTACAGAGTAATTTCCCTTTTTTACTATCTGCACCAAAACGTTTGCAAAATAAATAAAACTTCCATGCTTAGCAAAAGAAGTTCCTGTTTGAACAAAAAATGATAATAATGACTGCTCTAGCTGTTGGGTCAGAATATCAGATCAAAGTGCCAAGTTTAGAGAATACAAAAAATATAAATATAACAGTAAATCCAGTTTGCATACAATTAGGCTTCATTCTTGATTTTTTTTGTGCCCCTCCCAGAGGCACAATATTGTTTTAAACAAGATGACTGGAAAGAACTGAATTTTTCCTATTTTTATGCCAAATTTGGTGTCAACTGACAAAGAAAATGTCAATGTTAAAGTTTACCACGGACACACAGACACACACACACACACACACACACACACACACACAACCGAACACCGGGTTAAAACATAGACTCACTTTGTTTACACAAGTGAGTCAAAAAAGGAATAAGTCTTTTGTAACTGTTTTTTTTATATAACAGAACTGGACATCAGGAGCTCAAGTAGGCAGACTTCCACAGACACGGTTTGTAAAACAATCCGAAATGACTGTTTCCAAAGCTGCTAAAACCAGGTTCCCCGTTCGAATGTGTGTCAGCTGGGTGAAGAGACATGACAGAGATCAGATATGGGTGAGAAAGATACAGAAAAGGAAAAGCAGGCTTCGCAGAAGCTGGGACTAAATATTGTAAATGATGAATTGCACTCAGACTACTTCTGTTTTAACTGCCTTTTTTGAAACTTCTGAACCATTTTGATAAATGTTCGTTCAGTTCTTTATGATGTGGTGCACCACTTACTGCTGTTGTACAAAAATGTACAAAAAGACAAAAGCATTTTGCTCAACTTTTGCTAACCTGAAGTAATAAACGGGGGTGCCGTGACAATAATCGGTAAGGTGTTGGATTTCTTATCCTGTGTTCACCAGTGATCCAGAGTTCGAGGCCACGTTTCGGGATGGCGCTGTGTCCTTGAGGAATGCACTTTACTCCGATTTTCTTTAGTGCAGTCAGGCATGAATGGATACCTGACTGCGATTAGGGAAGGTTAAAGTGGCGCAAGGAGAGGATTAGGCCCCGCCTTCCTTTGCCGAGCCCTGCACACAGTGCTACGGGACAATTAACCTTTAAACTAAGAAGTAGATATTTGCGTGCAGTGATGCTTCTACCACCAGTGTGTCTGTTGATTTTGTATGTCAGAGATCGGAAAAAGATTCTTTGTAATAACGGGGAAAGCTGAACAGAAAATGACTATCTGAGCAAATATATGTTTTGAATAATACAGTAAAGCACAAATGTGTCTGTGTCTGTGTCTATGTGGACGCGCGGATGTCATTAGCGTTAACCATTGACTTCCGGAAGTATCTGTGATTTCTGCAAAATAATCACGAACCTCTGAAAAAAAAAAAAAAAAAATTGAAATAATGCTCAAAGTATGTGAAAGTATGTTTCTTTGAACGAAATTGAATGGGGAATATAATCATCAGGATGGGGTGACTCCCAATCAGGGGAAGGATAACTCAGATTTTTTGGAAAAAATACACAAACTATTTTGAAAAAAAATGGAAGAAAATTCAAGTCTGTTTATTTTATGGGTGAAATGGTGCTAAAATATTAGCAAATGTATTAGACACAGCAACCAAATGCAAGTATGGTCTTTTCCTCCATTATCATGTTGTTTTAAATATAAACACGATACATAAACACTTACATACACCCCCACCACCACCACCTCCCCTCCCCCCGCAACCCCACCACCAGCCCCCCGCCCACACACACACACACACACACACACACTCCCACCCAAACACCCACAAACACGATCACACAATATTACAACACAAAAGCTGATTGCAAACAATATATCGGCTTGAAGCTTTCATTTGGAGGGTTCATGATAAATAAAAAAACCAAAAAAACAGATGAAGGTTTTAAGCTGATATATTGGTTTTGTTCTATACCCATTTCTAACACGACCGCGCACCCTTCCTGTTGACGTACCTTGCAGCATGTAATCATCATCAGGATAACCAGAATCACTTCAGTTGATCAACAACAACATTACTTTTCGTTTCCCATCACGTTTTAGTATTTGCTATTGTCGACGTTGTGCGGAAAATAAAACAAAATTCTAGCCACCTCATCTGTATCGTACGTCATGGCAACCATGTTGGCACGCCCAACAACTATTCGCATTACAAAACCAAAAACTGCATCAAAATTCAAGCCAGAACTTGCTGAGATATTGCTTCGAACAGGCATCAAGGCAGTCGCCATCTGCAAGGAAGAAGGCGTATTCAAACGACTGGCTTGACTGCTGATAATGCAGTTACCCCTAAACCGCTGATACATCCGCGGTCAGAAATGAAAGGCTTTTAAATTTGTGCTAGAAAAATGCATTTGTTGTACTGACGTGTTTTACGTTAATATGCACACTCTTTACGGTTATAAATAACAATGTTCAGTCTACATCTTAAAAAAGATTATGTATGTGGACAACAAGAAAAGGATTGTCCGATCAAATAACATTTCCCCCAACGTTCATCATCAGCTTGATGTATGTCTTGCGTGTTCCTGGCTGCGTTTGTTAGTTAATCACCAGGTCACACTTGGAAACACGTGCATCATCAGCATCAAGGCTGTAGGATGAACAAGGCATACTGAAGTAAACACCTGCAGCAGTAATGTTACTCACATATTTTGCAGATGGCGACACCTAGAATAACCTTCCCAAACAAAAGTATCCAGATGAAATTCGTTTTATCCTTGATTTTTAT
>NC_134876.1:35399704-35419704 GCF_041734735.1 Babylonia areolata
ACATAAATTGTAAATGTATGTTTGTGTGTCTGTTATTTCTGGCGCTGATATTTAAAAAAATTGCCGTCAAGTCCATCTAGATTTCGGTATTTCGACTGTTTAAAGTGTGAAAATAACTGTAAACTTCAAATACTGTGATGAGAGGAATCTTAAGATCAGAAGCAATAAAAAAAATATTTCTTTCTGGACAGTAAGTCGTTAGATTTTGTGGAAGTTATTATCCGGTATCGTTGGAAAATGAGCGTTAAGGTCGTATGCAAATATGCCTTTTATACCACTGGCTTTTGGCAATGAATGTTTGTTAGTAATTTGATTCATTGCTTTCCAGATAGATTCTGAATGATTTTTTGACAGAAAATAAGCTTTGTAGAGTTACTGGCATTTCTTGGTCTGATTCGTCGTGATATCCATGTTGTTTTAAGAAATCTCTGAGACAGCGAATTTCCTCTAATTTTGATATCTGTGGTGGTTTCGTAATATGTTTTACTCTTTTAGTTTTGAGTACAGCCAGCTTGTTTTATATTTCAATGAAAGTATTTAAGCAGTGTTCGATGGTTTGATCAGGGTCGGTAATGTTATAAACCCAAAATAGATTGGAATTGCTTAAATTGGCTTTAAAAGTATTTTCTTCAAATCTGGTGAAGCAGCGATAAGTTATTGTTTTGTGTCCAGTTGTAGGTGTGTTCACACCTTTTTGGGACATTGTTACACAAATAGGATAATAGTCACTGCATGCAGAAACAGGAACGTAAGTTTCTATGATATTATTATTTCATACATAAATGTGATCGATTAGTGTTTCAGATATTGCCGTAACTCTTGTGGGTGTTTGTACTAGTTGGCGCAAGTTAAACAGAATTGTTAATGTCGTCCACATGTTCTTTACTTTAAGAGGATCAATATTAAAGTCCCGATGGGGGATTGTTTCTTTAGCTTCCAGTAAGACAACATCCATCATTGATACAAAATTATCTATCCATCCAATTTAATCGTTCAGACGGGTTTCTGTAACAGAATCCTGTCAGTATTGGATGACATTTTTTTAGTCTGATCTCTGCCAATGTTGATTCTCCAGCATGCTTTTCTATAAGGGCCAGTTGATTGTGAGCGATTCGCTAACGTTGACCAGTACACCGATGTAACGTCCCAAATCGTCCTTCCCCCTTTCCGTAGGTGAAACGTCCCCCAGGGAAAATTCTGGGACGTCCCCCGTCCCCATGCTGTTTAGCTGGGGGATTATCTAGACTTGAGGTATAGATCTGATTGAACATAGATATGTATCCATGAATATGTATTTGTGAAGTACTGTGACTCCCAAACTTGGCTTTTAGTGCTGTAGCCTTGGGGTGTAGTTGGCCATTGGGAATCATCCCAGCGCCGACTGTCCTCAAACCCTCTTCGCCGAGAGAGTCGGGATGTAACTTGGGCAAGACATTCTCCAGATAATCAATTTCTAGCTCAGATAATCAGGACAGCAGTTGCCTCCTCAACTGTTCTGGTGGTCATAGTCGGACACGACTGACTACACACACACACACACACACACACACACACACACACACACACACACACACACACACACATACATACATATATATATAACGGAAGGGAGACAAAACATCCTGCGATAACCACCGTGGAATCTCTCTCCTCTGCATCGCCGGCAAGATCTTCGCCTGCATCATACTGAACAGACTGGTTGACCATGTCTCCAACAATCATCCCTGAAGCACAGTGCAGCTTCCGCTCAGGCAGGGGACATGTGACATGGTGTTTGCCCTACGCCAGATGCAAGAGAACTGCCGTGAGCAGAACAAGGAGCTCCACATGGTCTTTGTAGACCTGACTAAGGCCTTCGACACGGTGAACCGCTGTGGTCTATGGAAGATCCTCCTAATGTTCGGCTGCCCAGAGAGCCTAATCCAACTGATTGCGCCATTCCACGATGGCATGCAGGCGAGAGTACAGGAAAATACTGACATGTCAGATCCGTTCCCTGTGGTAAATGGAGTAAAGCAGGGCTGCGTCCTGACACCCACACTGTTCTCCATTCTCTTCTCTGCCATGCTGATTGACGCCTTCCAAGACGGTGACCGGGGCATCTACATTCAGTTTCGCATAGATGGCAAACTTTTCAACTTGCGGCGACTCCACGCTAGGTCCAGGGTGTTTGAGGCACTGTTGAGAGAGTTCCTCTTCGCTGATGACTGCGCGTTTGCTGCACACACCCACGAGGACATGCAGTTCATTATGGACAGGTTCTCAACCTCCTGCAGGCGATTTGGACTCACCATCAGCCTCAGCAAGACCGAGTCCATGTACCAACCAGCTAGCTTACAGAACGCCAGTGCCTCTCCCCCACCTGCAATCAAGATCGATGACACACAGATCAAGTCAGTCGACAAGTTTTGCTACCTTGGCAGCACCCTATGCAGCAACGGAGCCCTTGATGCAGAAGTGACGCTGTGCATCACCAAGGCCAGCTCCGCCTTTGGCAGACTCAACAACAGGCTGTGGAACAACAAAGGCATCAGGCTCAGCACCAAAATTAAAACCTACAGAGCTGTTGTGCTGTGACTACCTTGTTGTACTGCTGTGAAACATGGACGACGTATTGCCGTCACATTCAACAACTTAAGCAGTTTCACCAGAGATGCCTACGAAAGATCCTCGGCATAAAGTGGCAAGACAGGGTCTCCAACCTCCAGGTCCTAGAGAGGAGCAGCCTGCCCAGCATCGAAAGCCTGCTGATCCAGTGGCAGCTACGCTGGACAGGACACGTTGTCCGCATGACAGACAGTAGGATCCCGAAGATGCTTTTGTATGGCCGGCTGAAGGAAGGCCACCGCGAACTTGGGAGACCCTGCAAGCGCTTCAAGGACACCTTGAAGACAAACCTCAAAGCCTGTGACATAGACATCGCTTCCTGGGAAACTGATGCCCTTGACCGCTCTCGCTGGAGGATGCTGTGCTCTAGTGGCATAAAGACGTTTGAAAACAGAACGCTGGCCATTAAGGAGAAGCATGAGCGAAGGAAACAGGGATCAACTTCTGGAGACGTTTTCCCTTGCAACACCTGTGGGAAGTGCTGTGCATCCAGAATCTGCCTCTTCTCCCATATGAGGGCACACACCGACAGATAAGCCTGCCTGCCTACCCATCCGTCGGTCCGACGGGAGAGTCCATCCATCCATCCATATATATATATATATATATATTTATATATATTTATATTTATGTATATATATAATCATGCGACAGACGACATTGGATCGTCAGGGGGGTACGAGGGAAGCGAGATACGGAACGTAAGCGAGATTAAAATAATAATAATGTGAATAAAATTTAGCGTATTGGAAAGTCCGGGAGATATATCAGGATACAAAACTGGGGGAAAGGGTCGACGGGGAATGGGTGGATGTTGTGGATGATCGTGGAAAGGGATGGGAGGAAACCTATGCTAAGCAATTACCGATTAGTGACTGCGTGGGTACACACATGGACGTAACGATAGGGAGAGCTTTCTCACAATGTCACATACGCTCTATTTACCAAAACCTATATAATATAGGAACACCATGCGTATGGGTCGTCGCGTGCCTGCGACACACACACACACACACACACACACACACACACACACACACACACACGCACGCACGCACGCACGCACGCACGCACGCACGCACACACACACACACACACACACACACACACACACTCACACACACACACTATTTTAATGGTAATGGAGGGCGAACGAAACTAAGGTCACCATGGTTTCAGTTTCAGTTTCAAGGAGGTGCCAAAGCATGTGGTCTCAGTGATCTCCATACGCTACACTTCATATGCTGTTTAAAAACAAAGGAACAAGTAACTGGTTGCATAAACTCAACACGTTGTTCACAATCTGGAAAAATCTTGATTGATTAAGATTTTGTCTTATCCATAACGACCAACTTGCTGCACACTTTTACAACAAAGTGCGATTTCCGGAACACCTTATTGTTTCTCTGCACAGAAAGACCAGACAGGAATGCATCCCCCTCTCTTTTCTCTCTCTCTCTCTCTCTCTCTCTCTCTCTCTCTCTCTCTCTTATGCAGACGTGCTGAAGAAACCGAACTTCACTTTGTGTTGTGTTGCCCTGCTTTGAATGACCTTAGACATGAGTGGATTCCACAAAAATATTATAGACACCCTACTTTATTTCGACTTGCCATGCTTATGTCATCAACTAACGAAACTGTTATAAGACAGTTTGCTATTTACTTATATAAGGCTTTTAAGTTTCGCAGTGTATTATGTAGTTAATTATTATTAGTTGTGTATTATCCAATTTGTGGATTATCATTTGCAGTTTATCATTCACTTCTGTAATTTGATTTTGAATGTTGATTCACTGTACCCCCTTCATGAGGGGCCATGGCCTTTATTGAATAAACTATCCGTATCCGTATCCGTATCTCTCTCTCTCTCTCTCTTTAAAATTAATATTGAAGTGTGCACAAAAGTTGTAAATGCACATATAATCCATACCACGCTGATCTCTTTAGTATTATGAGCTTAAAACGTGACAATTGGTTATAATGAATGTGCAATATGTAGGAAGAATAATGTGCAATATACAGGATGAATGTACAATGGAATATGTCTAATGCTAACGTCCATATTCTAAATATATTTCTGTTTAATAATTACGATGTAATAATTAATTGCAATGTTTTTAAAAGCGAATATGTGAAATGCTTTTATTTGAGAACATATGTTTATTACTCTTGTTTAATCAAGTTATCCGCGTGTGTGGGGTGGGTGGGGGTGTGGGGGGGAGGAGGTGGGGGGTGCGGGTGTGTGCTGATTATCTAGTTGTGGTTTTCCGCAATTCATCTTTATTCTTATCTTATCTGTCTATTATAATCAATGTGCCGTATAGTAGGCTATGTTTATAATTATATTCAAATAATGTTTCTTAATTCTTTCTGTTTTTACATTAAGAATACTAGTTATTACCTGCAGTGTGTGGATGTATGTATGAAACGATGTATGTGATATTTTTTACATTTGTATCTTCGTAATATTTGTAGGGGCTGTTGTTGGCTTTTACAGTTATGGTCCCCATGTTGTTTACTTGTCTATGTTGTGATAATGCACCTGACCAAATTTCTCCAGTTGGAGATAATAAAGTTATTCTTATCTTATCTTATCTTATCTTCCACTGAGGCTCAGCAGTCAAGGGATTACACTTCGTTTTAAATGGTACAAATGTCCAGACAGGGTGATGCCAGTTTGAGAAGACGATTACGTCCACGAGATCTATTAAATAATCAAAGGAACGTATACCTATTACTTGCCGAATACGTTTATTTTGCAGATTTCTCTCGTTTGCTGCCAACTGTAGTTTGTTAACGAGTGGTTTATCCCGAGATAGATGTTCTCGGCAGATGGAATCTCTTCAGACATGGTTGTAAGACATACAGTGAGCACGATACAAGATCTACAGTGTTGTTGTTGATGTTGTTTTTGTCTTAATTGTATGAGGACAAAAATATCAGCTTTTGTATGCTGTGTTATTTCTTGCCAGACTTGCACTGTCTGAGAACTTCGTTGGCATTTCTTTTCTTTGATTCCAAATCAGTGGATGAATTATCGATTGCTTACCTGTGAATACATAACTTAGGAATGTAGAGGAAATGGGCTTGCGCGCGTGTATGAGAGGAAGAGAGAGGAAAAAAATTAACTTATTCTGATTCTTATCGGACAGCGGACAAGAAAGAAATATCCATCCCTCGGAGAAGATCGCCCGCCAAAAAACGGAACGGGAAATGGCTGCCTAAACGCGTTGTGAAACATCTTGCTTGGCTGCCCCGTCTGATCTCACGACGATGCTTATAGCCGGACGCACAAAGCCGAGCGGTTTTTACCACGTATGTACATAAATGCTGCTGCCCACTAACAGCGGGACCAGAGAGATGCAGCAGATAGAGGTGGGAATGGCAGTATTACCTGGGCCAATCAGCCAGCCACCAAGCAGCAATGCATGCAGAAGGGAGGGCACTCGCATTGGCTGTCAGGCCAGTGGTCTGAGGGTATCAAGATCACGTGCTTGGTTACCGTGCATGGCAACTACTACGAACCGCAAAAAGCTCCAAAATTTAATCTTGTTGTCGTTGTTATTGTTTATTTTAAGTAGATATTTAATTTGGATTTCACTGAAAAGTTAATTGAAAAACGGTATATAATTTTGTGTGCGTTATTATTATGACTGCCAAACCCTCATGTCCCCTCCCCAGTTTTAGGTGCCAGAAATAATCCATTCCTATGCTTGTGGGCCCTCAACAATGAAGAAGAAGAAGCATAAAAAATCAAAAGAAAAGCATCAACAGCCGGGTGTAGAAAAAAGTATGCATTTTTGACGCCCAATGGGCAACGTTTCTTTCACGACATAAATATACTTCCTGTAACATATATGTTGGTTTATCACATGAAATGATGCTTTCCAGAGCTATGCTCTTCAACAGTCTCTTCCGCGCATACTCAGAAATCGTTGTTGTTTAACAAGGCGAGCGGGGTGGAGGGGGACGGGGGATCCTGTAACTTTTAAAGTCTTTCAGGTCAGCAGTTACAACACAACTAAATTGCTCAAAACATGTTTACGTTTGGCACACATTTCAAAGCTTTGCGTTGTGATACACATTTTTTGCGGTCTATAGTACACCTTGCCAGTATGTGTTGTTCCATAATATTCATGGTCAGCAGGAGTCATACAACTACAATTACACTGTGTTGTAACGACTGCTTCTGTCTCTAAACACACACACACACACACACACACACACACACACACACACACACACACACACACACATACACGCACGCACGCACGCACACACACACAAACTGCCCATCAATACTAACAGCATGACGCAACGAAATATAATACTGCAAACAGATGGTGGATATACCCTGGTGTCTTGTAGTTGTGATATTTGTTGCTGAACCAGTTGCTAATACAAACGTATCTATTCACCAGTCATTTTTTTCTGCAACCTGTGTGCTCATCCACGAAGCAGATTGATGAGATAGGACCACGGGAACTGAGACTGTTCCAAAACCAACAGCACTTGATGCATGATGGCTGCTTACGTCTGGTCTGTCGTTGACAGCGATGTGCATGAGATGTGCATACCTTTGCGGAGTTCTGAAAGAGGCGCACGAACCGCAGTAATCAGAAAACAGAAATTTCTTTTGTATAGTTTGAAGTGTATTCAATCTTTGATTTGTCACGACCGAAACAAACAAAATTATAGACTGTGCTATGTGTAGTTAGTTATATCTTCTGGTGTTGAGTTGTTGGGAAAATTAATCATATTCCGTTTTGGAAGCTCTTTACCCTGGTTATTTTTTTGTAATGCCTTCACTTCATATAAGAAGGATGATGATTCCTATGAGACATTTGCGGCAGTATGTCTTTTTCGATTTCCATTGCTTTGGGCGTTTTCGCGTTGCGTTTATTTTTTCGACCAAAAAAAGAAATGTTTGCTGAACAACATGTAAGTGTCGCTCATGGCAGGCACGGTGGGAGTGCGAGTGGCGATGTGTCTGGAAGCACGCGTGTCCTCATCAATGATGTCTAAAACTGTGCCTGCAGGAGTACGAATGACTCATAATACTCGTCCAGAAGTAATGATGTAAGGACAGCGGGATCGTTATATCGTGAAATGTTTCCATCAGTTTGGGTGTGGTTTCCAGTGCTTTCACCTCTATCTCAGTGTCTGACTCTTTCCCCGTCTCTCTCTCTCTCTCTCTCTCTCTCTCTCTCTCTCTCTCTCTCTCTCTCTCTCTGTTTTTTCTTCTTTCTCTTCCATTTGATCTGCTTTGCACCATTTTGTTCTCATTAGTACCAACTATGTCACCAGAGCTTTTCAGCTAATGACATTAAACATTTCAGTGTTTCAGTTTCAGTTTTCTCTCTCTCTCTCTCTCTCTCTCTCTCTCTCTCTCTCTCTCTCTCTCTTCTTTCTCTCCCCACCCCTCACCCCACCCCCATCCCCCTCTCAGACAAACAAACAAAAAGAACATACCCAGCATGCACCCCCCCCCCGAAGACTGAGTATGGCTGCCTACATGGCGGGGTAAATAAACAAAACGGTCATACACGTAAAATGTTAAATGTTACATGTTTGTCTGAGTGTGTAGGTGCGCGTGCCTGAAATCTGATTGAATGACACTGGAAACGAATGATGAGCGCCCAATGGCAGCCGTCAGTCGGCTCTACCCAGGTAGGCAGCCAGTTGTGTAAATGACTGTGTTTGTAAAGCGCTTAGAGCTTGGTCTCCGACCGAGGATAAGCGCTATATAAGTATCCATATCAATCAGTCAATCAATACTAGAACAATTTGTTTTCCATTTTAAAACAGATAACCAGTAGTTTTAAGTGTAGAAGTTCTTCAAAGAATATGTTGGATAACATGGAAAGAAAAATATATATGGTGTAAATCAGCTAAAATGATAATGCCATTCTTCTTAAACAGGAAATGTTAAAATGAAATAGCATGCACTTAAACATTCGTCATGATTAGGAGTTGTTGTATGTTTATACACATGCTGCTAATGTATTATTTTTTTTCCTTTTCTTTTCTTTTCTTTGTGTGTGTGTGTGTGTGTGTGTGTGTGTGTGTGTGTGAACTGTCCGCTTTAGTAATTGAATTTGTCTTTTCTTATTGTATTAATATTTTGTTCTCTCTCTCTCTCTCTCTCTCTCTCTCTCTCTCTCTCGTTTTGATTCTAGTGAATCTGTTGTTTCTCTTCGGTGATTTCGTCTTATAGTTTTTACAAAGCTTTATATTCTTTCCTTGCTTGAACCTATTCTTTTCTTTCTTCTTCATCTCTTGATAATCTAGATATTCTTAACTTATGTATGGTGTCAATGTTGACCAACTTAAATACTTTATCAAACCATTCAGAATATTATCTCTTTTGCTGAGTAAAACATTTCGTAACCATACAACTGCTTGCAGAACTAACGCATTCAACAAATACATTAGGTGCATGTTTTATTTTATTTTGTGAGTCTGTGTTACTCAGATTGGCAATGTATACATCTTACTTTTTTGGTTGAAAACGCATTTCTTCACAAATGAGGGTTTTTCTCTTCTGTCATCTTGAGTATTTACAGTCTTAGGTAAGTTATTAAAGCACATAAATGATAATACAACAGGCATGTTATCTTACTGTACTATCTTCTTCTTCAAGAGAAGCATCACATGCAAGCTGATGTGAGAACATTTCACAAGGCATCAAAAAATAGTCAACAGTGCTTGGCCCGTTGTTTGATATGATTGTGTAACTTCCATCAAAAACATACTTACGGAATCCATTTAAAATCATGATGTCTAAAGCATTACACAATTCTAGAAGCTGATCCCCTTCATGGCCAAAGTTAATTAAAACATTTTCGTTCGTTCGTTCTCCCCTTCCCTCTCTCTCTCCCTCTCTCTCTCTCCTTCTCTCTTGTTTGATTTCTTTGCCCTGAGGGTCGGATGAAAAAAAGCATGTCCTTGTTTATTCCAATTCCCTCATTAAATAAAATTCAATTCAATACTGTGTCTCTCACACACACATACACAGATACAGACACAGACACACAGACACACACACAGACACACACACACTCACACACACACACAGACACACACACACACAGACACACACACACACACACGCACACACACACATACGTACAGACACACACGCGCGCGCGCGCGCGCGTGCGCGCGCGCACACACACACACACACACACACACACACACACACACACACACACACACACACACACACACACGAGATTGGAAGCAACGGAGGTAGGCAGACAGGGACACAGAGATATGAACATGGAAAAGAGGAAGTAAAGCAGACAGAAGATAGACAGACAGACAGAGTGAAACAGAAAGACACAGACAGACAGACAAACGGAAAGCTTGTACTAACAACTGTCGAATTGGTGTCAGACGTGGCTGAGTAAACCGTGTGGGCAGCGTCAGTCTTATCTGCCTGTGCGCATGACTGCATTGCCACATGACCACCTTTCCCCTATCTGATTGGCTGTCGTTGAGATTGACTATCGTCTTTGAACAGTTGTGGCTTCACTTTCCCTGACTTCCATCAACCTGCACCCCCCCCTCCCCCCCGCCCCCTCCTCTCTCTCCATCTCCCTCCCCCTTGCCCTCCCCTCTCTCTCTCTCACTTTCTCTCACGCACACACGCATCCTTCCCTTAAATATTCCTGTCCCGCTGACGCAGCGTGTTGCCATACGTGTACCCATCATCTCTGAGGTAAGTATTCTCCCCAAACACCGACTATCAACTGTCGACACATTCTTGGAAGAACTCGCCACACCAGTTGATGAGATTCTGTTGACAGATTCCAGTGGCCTGCCTCAGATGAGCACACATCTGCATACATTTCCTTCTTTCCTCACGTGTCAGTGAATCTATCCGCTCTCTCTCCCCGCTATTTTGATGCTGACTGCACTTTGGGGGGAAACTATAAAATTTAAGAGTCGTAATGGTCGTTTCACGAAGGTAACTCCGACTTTTCTACAAACAGTAGTGGGGTTTTAAGAATATGACAAGAGACGTCGGAGTTTCCCTCATCGAAGGACCTTTCGACTGATATATTCTGTCCTTTTGGAGTATGGGACCTTTACATCTAAACTTTCCATCTACTTCGATCTTGGGCTGTCGGCTTGGCCTCTCCCCAAGATCTTCACCTGTTTTCTTCATCGGGTCATCGCAGGCCGCCCCACCTCTGTCTTCATCATGGGGTCATCCGCCCCACCTCTGTCTTCATCATGGGGTCATCCGCCCCACCTCCGTCTTCATCATGGGGTCATCCGCCCCACCTCTGTCTTCATCATGGGGTCATCCGCCCCACCTCTGTCTTCATCATGGGGTCATCCGCCCCACCTCCGTCTTCATCATGGGGTTATCCGCCCCACCTCTGTCTTCATCATGGGGTCATCCGCCCCACCTCTGTCTTCATCGGGTCATCGCAAGCCGCCGCCCCCCCCCCCCCCCTCCCCTGACCAGTGAAGAGCGTGACCAGTGACGGTTTCTGTACAGAGTGTGTCCCACACCCATTTCCACTTGGCCTACATGACTGCATCTGTTCTGGCCATTTCATGTGCAGAACTGGCACAGACAGGAAAGCATCTTTTTCTGTCCTATATGGTGAACAATGAAATCACGGTAATTATTCTCCCCGCAAACGAGACAGATGCATATTATTTCAAGTGACTGCCTCTGAACACTCCCCACTAGTTTGCTTTCAAGTAAATAAAAGGTGCACATGAACAAACTAGAAACTTCGTTTTGTTTATATGTGTGTGCACGCTGATGGGAAGCTGTGAGCCAAACTGCCTGCAAGTTGTGGGCCCTTGTCTTGTGCGCGTGGAAGCAACAAATATTGTGCGTGTTGTTTACGGTTTCACATCCCTGACATCCTTGTGACTTCGGTTCCTATCCTCGAAAGTGTTGAACTGGTTAACAAGCATCACGCACTTTACCAAACAATGGTTTGTTTTATTCGGTCGCTCATTCTGCCTGTGAACGAGACAGACTTCAAACTACATTCCAGCATGAAGAACAGATCTCTCTCTCTCTCTCTCTCTCTATATATATATAATTATATATATATATATATATATATATATATATATATATATGTATACACTGAATATATTGTGCATTTGATCATGACTGTATTTATACATCATGACTTTATTTATATTTTGTTACGCTTGCTCAGTTGAATTAAATTCGCTTTTTTTTCTTTTTTTCCCTGTTTTTTTTTTTTTTTTTTTTTTTTTTTTTTTTTTTGTCAGTAAATAGACTTGTTCCGGTCCTGTAATGGCAAAGAGAGATGTTGGGCACTCTCTTCCACCTCTACAGTCTTGCATTCAACGACTGACTGACTGACTGACTGGAAACGTTGTCCAATATCTCCTACTACCCACACGCTAGTCCGTACGGGCGAGCCAGTCTGAGGGATAGATCTGACCCCAAGCCTTCAGTCGACGTGTACACGGTAAGACACGAATCGTAAGACAGATTCTGGACTGGTCTTGACAAATTGCCAATAAATCCTTGTCTCTGTCTGCCTGAACAGAGGATTGACGGTGAGGCCATTTCCCACCACCCATACCTCTCAAAAGATTGCATGGGCACCCCACCTCACATCTCTCCCTACTTCTGCTTTCTCCATTTCTTTCTCTCTTTCCACCCCAGCACCAGCTCTTCCCAGATTCCTCCTTTGGATCCCAGTTGTCAGCATGACAAAAAGCTTCCCTGGTACCGTCCATTGGTGTTGGCCGCAGAGTTCGCATAATTTGTTGGCATAGGTTCTCTGATTCTGGATACATTTCTAGAAGAAATTTACCCTACTCAGAATTAAAAGTTTGAACCTGCTTGTACTTTGTATTAGTTTTGCTGAAGGAGGTGATGTGAAACCACTGAAATAAAATATAAAATTATGGCTAGCGTATGACTCTTATTTCGAAAAGGTCAACTATTAGTATATAAGTTTACGATGTTTTAGCATCGTCAAACGTTGGCGGATGCATTTTTTGCAGAGGGAATCTTTGATTCTTTCCGCTTCCGCCCTCCAGTCTCGAAATGGTAAAAAGAAAATTTGTACACCACCATGGAACGTTGAGAGATCTCTGAAGACAGAACGATCCCTATGGTTGTAAATTATTTCATTTTCTCTCAAACCACTCCTCCCAACACTGGTGCGGTTAGTGTCAGCCAGACTTGCTGCAGCAGGACGTGCATCGGACGTGGAAGTGAAGGTGGAAGAGAGGTGCTGAAAGACACTGTTACAGGGTGTAATAGAGGCCATGGAATCGCCATAATGAAATCATGGCTACCCCCAGACCCAGGCGTCTTGAACTGATGCCAGGAGATTCCTCTGTAACCACGCTGAGTTGCATTTCATGAGGACTCTCTCTCTCTCTCTCCGTCCTGTTTATCCTCCCACCTCCGCCCCTCTGTCTCTACATTTCTCTCACCTCCATGTGCGCACATGCTGATGTATGTATTTCTTTCTTTTTATTTCTTTCTGTGTTTTCTGTCTCTTTTTTTTTTTTACCAAGCGTACTGCCCACCTGCTGCACGTATTTATGTCTCCTCAGGGCAGTTTCCCTAAAATCCTTTTGACTGGCTGTCAGCAAGAAATTGCCTGCATATGCGTACGCCAATACAGCCTTGCTTTCCAGCTTCTCATCTCCTTTTTTTTTTTTTTTTTGGCAAAGATCGATTCCACAAGCGGAGATCACCGCTGGTTTTCTGATTGTATTGTGTAATATGATGCTTGCTGTGTTCGGCGTTGTTAGTTTTGCCGCTGGCTGCAACTTCAACAGCTGTTTGTGAGAGTACTCATGCTGAAACGCGAGAAATACCTCGTAAAGTGTGTATGAGTGAGGAATAGGGTGTGTGTGTGTGTGTTTGTGTGTGTGTGTGTGTGTGCCCCTTGCACACGCTCGCACCTGTTTGTGTGTGCATTTTTGTTTCAAAGAGAAATTTGGCACACACAAAAAGTGTAAATGTACTTGTGCTTTCGTGAGGTGAGTGCGCACGCTTATTTGTGCGTGTGCGCGTGTAAATGCACCGAGCGCAAATGAAACTGTTCCTTTTCCCCAAATAGATGCTGTTAGCTGTAAGTAGTACACGACAGTTTCCTTCTTTTTTTTGTGCTGCCCCATCATCTGGGCCGTTTCAGTGGCATTACTCCCACGCCGCTTATTCCGAGTCCTCCATACACAGCCACAACCGGGTTTGTCTGTTGTACCCCCAGCGTCGGCAGTACACAGGGAACTATCGGTATCAGGGCGTAAGGAGGCCACACACAAAAAGAGACCCTGCACTGCAGCTGAGTCACTTCCATGGTGTTCAGTAGTGCCTGTTCTGATCTTGAGTACTTAGGACACCACATACCAAGCTCCCTACTGACTACAGTAATGGCTTAGTCGCGGAGCGAGACTGAGTGAGCGTCTCCCTCAGAGCGAAGACCGCCACCACGTCCCTCCAAGGACAGTCCCCCATGAATCTGAAGTCCTTGCCATGACTCACCTCAAACACGGAAGAAGAGGGGGATCAAACTTAGGTCACTATGAAAGCAGGGCATAAAACGCCACATAGTTTGAGACTTTTTATATTGATGATGATAAAGGAGGAGGAGGAGGATGACGATTTTGCTATGGAGGTCCATTTAGGTTTGGGACTACGTGACAAGGCTGTCCTCTACGCTTCCTGTCATAATGTTATCCCAGCATTAACCAGGCCCGACAGATACCGACACTTGCAGTGTTGAGCAGCACACCCATAGACGCATCCGTGAAGTGGATGGCCCTCGACTGTGTGGTCCTTTTCTTCTCATTTAAACCCATAGCACACTCAACTCAGGTTAAGAGCCGGACGCGGGCCGAAAACCCCCACCTCAGCTGGGATTCGAAGCCGTGTCCTCCAGCCGTCAGTCCGCAACGCTAACCACTTCCCCACGGCGGCTGGTCCTTTGTTAAACGTCTGTTTGCTTTGAAAGAAGGCTTCTGTGGGCAGCCATTTAAAAGTTTCCTGCGTCAAAACAAGGGGAAATCTGCCAGATACCCATTGGTTCAGGAACCGTTGCTTCACGTTCAGTGAACAGTTGCAGTTTTGCAAAGCTTTTTTTTGTCAGCAAACGTCATGGCCGCATGCCAACGATTCTTATCCAACAGTGTATCCCACGTTCTTTCAATGACATCTTGACATTCACGTCACAATACGTTCATCATTATTGATTCATCTTTATTGAAGACAGATGTGTCCACTTCCTTTTCGTCCTTCTTTTCCTCAGTCTTTTGTAAGTTTTCTTGGTCGTTGTGATTTCGACGTCGACCTGATCACCATCTCTTCTTGTCTCTCCATTACCATTATCCTTCTTCGTTCTCTCATCATTTAAAGCGTTTCTCTCTCTCTCTCTCTCTGTTTCTGTTTCATGTGAATGGTTCAGTGGAGCGGTTTGTGCAGTTAATCCGCTGATACAGATCTAACGAATTGTTTCATCGTACTGAAGACTGGAAGGGCTGACAACATTAACATTTGATAAGCAAACTCATAAAGAAAAGGAAAGATTAATTACAAAATTTTAGCTGTGTCTGATTGGTACTTTTGGGAATGTGCTGATTTTATATTTTCGTCATTTAAACGGTTTCGTGGAGATCAGCAGTCAGTGGAGTTCATGTTCTACAAATGTTGCGAACTCAGTGAACATGCTCGGAAACAAACTATTGCGCGTGTCGCGATCTCTGGCACACTGTTTGTGCGCTATTCTCATACTGCTGGGCATGGATATTGAGTCTAACCCGGGACCAGAAGGGAACAATGCAAATTTGGTTCAGCTCATGGACTGGAAATTCACACAGATGATGAACTGGCTACAAATGTCTTCGGCAAATGCCAGCAGATTTATGGAAGAAAAGTTCAAGTGCATGAACGAACTTTTCCTGCGTTTTGAAGCAGGTCTAGAAAAACTGAACAGTAAAACACAGAAGAACATGGAAAGCATAGAGGAACTCAAGGAAGACAGAGACTGTATACTGCAAAGGCTGGACAGATTAGAAAAGAAAGTGGACGACACAGAGAAAGAATCAAAACGAAGAAATTTGAAGTTTTTCGGCATCGAGGAAATCCGACCAGGTGACAATTACACAAGCATCGAACAGATTGTGGATGTGATGAACTTTCACGCTGCTGATTCTGAGGAGTGGCAGATCTCGGACATCGAACGAGCGTTCAGGTTGGGTCGTGCACAGTTCAACAAAGAACCCCGCCCACTGCTCGTACAGTTCTGTCACTGGAAAGACAAACTGGCCATACTGCAAGACAAAGAGCTGAGAGACAGACTCCGATACAGTGGCGTACGGGTGACATCTGAAATGACCAGTCGGCAAAGGGAACTGGTAGATTTCTACAGAGAGCAGGGCAAGACTGCTTATTTCCGAAATGGTCGACTGCACGTTGAGAACAGACAGCGCCCACACGCACGACATGAAGAGTGGAGCCAACAGCACAAAGACAAGTACCAGGACTTAAGTGAAGATGGGGATGCCTTTGAAGAAAACTGGCCACGCCCCCAGACAGCACATCACCGTCGGGAGAAGACTTTGCAAGGTCGCCGATCTCCGTACAGCCCTCAACAGCAAAGTTTGCAAGACAGTGACAGTCAGGATGGACAGGGAAGAGGAGACCACGGTCACTGGAGGGGACGAAGAGGAATAGGAATGCAGTGGACCGGAAGAGAAAACAGACAACAGGAGCGACAGGGGAGCTACAGAAGAAATCAGCGCGACAGTCCGCAGAGCTTTCGACCTCAACAGGCATCTGAACGGCGGGCCTTCATCAAGCATTCAGAAAATACAAGGAAACCAACAAGTGCTGAATCAAATAGTCACACGGACACGCCTGTTGTTTCTGGAAACAGATCTTACAGTGAGGTCGTTCAGTCCAGAAGCCTGTCTTCAACGAAGCAACAACCAGCCAGCCAGATCCAGGACGACAGGAACAAAGACATTGGACAAGAAATGGCGGCGGAACAAGACCTCAGCAGTCTCCAGGAAAGAGTCAGCAGTTCACCAGGGACAGGCAGTGAGGCGGAGAGAGCGGATCAGAAGGACCCAGTGGACATGGAGGAAGAGTCTTCCTCAAGTGGTGCTGAACAGAAAGCAGAAGGTGTTGGTGGAACAGTGCAAACCAGTGCGAGCAAAGACATCGAAAGTGACGAGGGCACTCCTCATTCTGCACATGACGTTTTCAATTGTGACACTGAGACAGAATCAGATCATGCAGATGACAAAGACATGCAGTCAGAAGACAGACAAATGACAAAAAATGACGGACACAAGCTATCAGACATGCAAAAAGAAACAAGTAATACAGAACCGACTGACAAACAGACTAACTCTCAACAGCATGCTTCCAGCGCCGCTACGATGACACCAGGCTGTGCACGTGGTAAAGCAGGGCCGGGCAACTCTGACCCCCAAGCTCGTGGACTGAGGGCCAGAAAGACAACCTGTCAACCACGTGGAAACGGTCAAAGCAGCATCATAGACTCTTTTAGACGAGGACAGCCTGCTGAACGGGTGAAGGACACCCATAGGGACAAAGGTCGGAAGACTGCACACACAGGTTCTGCAGTTAAGAAATAGGACATTGGCCAGGCCACAGTTCAACACGAAGATATTTCAAATGGAAAACATAACAATATGTGCAGAAGTAATATAATGAACCAATTTCAAAGTGAGCCTGTGCATTCAGAAGATTATGTCAATAACCATGAAGTAAAATTTTAATGTCAATGGTCTTTTGTCAAAATTAGATAACAAGGATTTTATTAATTACATACATGAACATGATTTTGTTTGTTTAACAGAAACCTTTATTGGAACTGAATTTGAGTCGTCACTTTTCAACGATTACTTAGTGTTTACCTCAAAAGCAAGAAAGTTGACACACCAAGGCAGATATTCAGGTGGTGTTATTGTTTTGATTAAAAAAGCGTTTGCGACGTACGTCACCCAGGTGAGGTGTGACATGGATAACATGATTGTAATTAATTATAGATAAATCTTTATTTAGTACAGATTTAGATATATTTTGGCTATGTACATACATAGCTCCTCGTGGTTCGCCTGTGTGGAATGTCGATAAAAACGGTATTGGCGTTGAGCAGCTTGAACAGTGTCTCCTTGACTTACATGATTCTCATGATTTTTATGTTCTTATATGTGGCGATTTTAATGCTAGAACAGCTTCCGAAAATTTTTCTCAAATTAGTGAGGATGACAATATTATCAACAATTATTTTCTGAGAATGTCTCACGATGAAGTAAGAAACACGTTTGGGGATCAGCTTCTTGAAATGTGTAATGCTTTTGACATCATGATTTTAAATGGATTACACAAGTATGGTTTTGACGGAAGTTACACGTTCATATCAAACAACGGGTCAAGCACCGTTGACTATTTTTTGATGTCTTGTGAAATGTTCTCAAATCAGCTTGCATGTAATGTTTCTCTTAAAGTAGATGACTGCACAGAGTCAGATCACATGCCTGTTGTATTATCATTTATGTGCTCAAAGAACTTACCAAAGACTGTAAATAATCAAGATGGCAGAAGCAAAAACTCATTTGTGAAGAAATGCGTGTGGAACAAAGAAAAGGAAGATGTATACATTGCCAATTTGAATAACAGAGACTCAGAAAATAAAATAAAACATGCTGTAGAATGTCTCGATACAGATATTGATGAAGCACTTAATGTATTTGTTGAATGTGTTAGCTCTGCAAGCAGTTGTATGGTTAAAAAATGTTTTACCCAGCCAAAGAGACAAAATTCTGAATGGTTTGATAAAGAATGTAAGTTGCTCAAAATTGACACCAGAAATAAGTTAAGAACATTTAGATTTTCAAGGGATGAGGAAGATAGAAAAGAGTATGTTCAAACACGGAAAAAATATAAAACTTTATTAAAAACTAAAAGACGAAATTATCGAAGAGAAAAAATAGATTCACTGGAATCAAATTTATCAAACTCGTCAGCATTCTGGAAAGGCCTAACAGAAATGGGATGTGGGAAAACAAAAAGTAACATCAGTAATAATGTCAGTATGGAAGAGTGGCATCAGCACTTCAAAAGTCTATTTTCCTTGGATAATGATATCGACAATGTTGATAATTCTGCTGATCTTAGTAACCTAGATGATGATGAAGAATGTGAACTTAATAATCCAATTTCAGAGAACGAGGTTTCGTTCGCTCTTCACCAGCTGAAGTCGGGAAAAGCATGTGGACTTGATGGTATTTCTGCTGAAATGTTAAAAACTGGTAATAAAATTACTGTACCATTTCTGACAAAATTATTTAATGCTCTGTTCGATAAAGGACTGTACCCAAAAGAATGGTCCAAAGCTATTATCATTCCCATTTTTAAGAAAGGCGATATTGATAATGTTGATAATTATAGAGGGGTATCCCTGTTAAGTATCATTTCTAAGTGCTTTACAAAGGTGTCGAATAATCGATTATATAATTGGTTAGAAAATAACGAGATGATTACAGAAGGTCAAGCTGGTTTCCGAAAAAACTACTCAACTGTTGATCAGATTTTTAACCTGTATACTTGTGTTCAGAAATGCATGTGTCAAAATAAGAAATTATACGTTGCTTTCGTTGATTTTAGAAAAGCATTTGATTCTGTAAGACATGATAAGTTGTTACAACATTTAAGAAAACAGGGTGTATCTGGTAAATTCTTTCAGTCTTTGAAAGCGATGTACGATTCATTGTTATCATGTGTCAGGGTTAATTCACAATATTCTGAATTTTTTGATTGTCCACTTGGTGTACGACCGGGATGTGTCATGAGCCCTACTTTATTTTGTACATTTATCAATCAGATTGCTGAACATATGTCTGTGTCAGGTAGACATGGGGTTCAGTTGATACCAGGTAGCATGGAACTGTTCATATTGCTTTTTGCCGATGATATTGCTTTATTATCAACAACTCCAATAGGACTTCAAAATCAGTTGAATATTCTTAAATCATGCTGTCAGGTGATGAAGTTGAAAATTAATGTGCAGAAGACAAAAATAATGGTGTTCAGAAAAGGCGGATTTTTAGGTAGGCATGAGAAGTGGTTTTTTGAAGATGAAGAAATAGAAGTAGCAAATGAATACTGTTATTTAGGGTATACATTCACATCAAAGATAAGTCCCAAAAAGGGGACCGAACATCTTGTTGTGAAAGGCAAAAGGGCAACCATGAGCCTTGTGAAGGCTTTTCAAAAGTATAAAGAAATGTCATATGCAGTATTTTTCAAAATATTTGATGTAAAGGTACAGCCTGTTCTGTTGTATGGATCTGAAATTTGGGTTATGAATAGACTAGAGAATGTAGAAAAA
>NC_134876.1:36061559-36204059 GCF_041734735.1 Babylonia areolata
AAAATATTTGTTTCTCTTAAAAAGTCCATTACTGCCCAGGGAGGCACATCCCTGAACAGTGTTCTCAAGGACTCAGCTGTGTAGTGTTTATGTCGGACCTCGTTCAAATCCCAGCAGTCAATTAATAAGTGTTTCACAGTAAGAGGTTCATGACAAGGGATACACCAAGGAGCTTCTTCATTTTTTAGCAGATAGGAGTGTGTGAGGAGTGTGTGGCCAGTATGTAGTCGGCACATCACCGTTTCCTCTCTGCGGTTACCAGAAAAAGATGGAAGGTATTCTTTCAAATTTGGTCTAATTTGGAACAGTTTGTTGTTATAATTGTTGTTCCATTCTTCTTGCCAGAGATTGTTTGTGTAACTTTGAACTTTTGGTTTCAGGTCAGAAAACGGAATTGTGGAATTGGATTTGGTCTGCTTTGTTGCACTTTTGGCTAGTTGGTCAGCCATCTCATTTCCAAAAATGCCCGAATGACCCGGTATCCAAACAAAGACAATATTATAGTCATCATTTTTAAGGGAGGTGTGCAGCTCGTGGAATTTTAGAAGCATGGGATGATTTGTATTGCGGCCAGAGATGGCCTCCAGAGCAGACAGAGAATCAGAGAGGATAAGAAAGTTTTTGTTTTGTGACTGATGAATCATTTTTAGAGCTAAAACCAAAGCAGTGAGTTCTGCAGTGTAAACTGAGCTGTCGTTTGGAAGATGTTTAGATAAAGACGAGTTGTTGAGAGAAGGGGATACAGCAGCACAGCCAACAGCTTCCTCAGACTTTGAACCATCAGTAAAAATGCGCAGGAAGTCTGGATACAACTGGCATAGTTCAGCATACAATGATTTATAGATCAGGGAGTTGGTGGACTCTTTTTTGTAAGAAGACATGTCAAACCTCACCTCAGGAGTTTTTATCATCCAGGGAGGACTGTCCGGAAACTTGGAATCATCAGAAATGACATCAGTGTTTATATCCGCATCCTCCAGGTGTGGAAGAATGCGGATGCCCAGAGGTGGAATGCAGGACTGGTTATCTTGAAATTTTTCTTGAGAGGGAGGATTCATAACAATGTCGTAGGCAGGGTTTAGTGGATCAGATGAAAGTTTCAGATAGTAATTTAAAGATAGCTTGAGGCGTCTGAGGGTTAATGAGGGTTCTCCAGCTTCAGCGTATAGACTATGAACTGGGGTCGTTCTAAATGCCCCCAGACACAGTCTTAATCCTTGATGATGAATGGGATCGAGCTTCTTGAGGTGAGAGTCTCTCGCAGAGCCGTATACAATGCTGCCATAGTCAAGCTTGGAGCGCACAAGGGCCCGGTACAGGCATAGGAGGGTCCGACGGTCTGCACCCCAGTCCGTGTGAGCTACCACTTTGAGTGCATTGAGAGCTTGTTGACAGGATTTCTTGAGATATTTGATATGGCTGAGGAAATTCAGTTTTTGGTCAAAAATGATACCAAGAAATTTGGCTTCTTTGACAGATTTGATTTTTCCATTTTTTAGTTTTATTTCTGGGTCAGGAAAAAAGGTTCTAAAATTATGGAAATGGATACACTCTGTTTTGGAAGAAGAAAACTGGAATCCGTTGTTCTCAGCCCACTGTTGAATCTTGTCTACACATAACTGCAGTTGACGTTGTATGCATGGAAACGATTTCCCTGTTGCGTACAGAGCAAAGTCGTCGACAAACAGTGAAGAATCGGATCCATGGCGAACAGAATTTATAATGCTATTTATTTTAATATTGAAAAGTGCAGGAGAGAGAATGCTGCCCTGTGGAACACCCTGCTCCTGCGTGTAGAAGTCAGACAAAGAAGAACCCAAGCGGACCTGAAACTGTCTATTAGATAAAAACTTTTGGATGAATTTTGGAAGGCGACCACGGAAACCAAGGTCATGAAGGTCAGATAAAATTCCATATTTCCAGGTTGTGTCAAACGCCTTTTCCAGATCAAAAAATATAGCTACAACATGTTGTTTGTTTACAAAAGCATTGCGGATGGTAGACTCAAGACGGATCAGATGATCAACTGTAGAGTGGTGTTTCCTGAAACCACACTGCTCAGCTGCTAAGAGCCCCTCAGTTTCTAGGTACCACATCAAGCGGGAGTTGACCATTTTCTCCATGAGTTTGCAAATGCAGCTGGTTAGAGCAATAGGTCGATAGTTTGAAGGGTTGCTCGGGTCTTTGCCAGGTTTGGGAAGTGGAATAATATGGGCTTTTCTCCAGGATGGAGGGAAGTAATCAGTGGTCCAGATATGATTAAAAACTTTTAGGACTGTTTGAAGACAACTTTCAGGTAAATGTTTTAATAGGCTGTAATGAATTTCATCGGGCCCAGCTGCAGAGTCATTGCATGACTGGAGACTCGACTTCAACTCATCCAGCGTAAAAGGCAGATTGTAAAGTTTGATACCATCAAAGTCAAAGTCACAAGGAGATTTTTCTTTTTGAGTTCTTAATTTTGAAAAGGCAGCAGATCTGTTGACAGCAGAGTTTTCCTGTAAAGTAGACGCTAATAAGTTGGCAACTGCTTCTTTTCCTGTAATTAGGCGGTCGTTTAGTTTCAGGTGATGGAAAGAGGGGAAGGTGTTTTTACCCTTGATCTTTTTTATAACTTTCCATACTTTCTTGGTAGATGTTTTAAAATTTAGTGTGGAAACAAATTTTTTCCAGGAATTGCGTCTGCTCATTTTGTAGATATGTCTTGATTTCGCTCGGAGACGTTGGTGGGCTCTAACGTTGTCTGTGGTTGGTCTTTTAAAGACCTTACGTTGAGCCTTTTTCCTCTCCGAGCAAATATCTCGACAATCTTGATTAAACCAAGGTGTTTTGGGAAGTTGAGGTGATCTACTGGAGGTAGGAATAGCCGTTTTTGCACTATTTAATATTACATCTGTGAGAGATTTGACAGGATCATCAGAGTTTATTATGTTGTTTTCATCCATTTTTGAATGAACTATGGCAGAGAAAAGGTCCCAGTTGGCTTTATTCAGAAGAAAGTGTTCTGGAATAGAGACAGGCTCACGAACAGTGGGAGAAATAAGAATAGGGAAGTGGTCACTCCCATGCAGGTCATCATGTACTTTCCAATCATAGTCAAGGACTAATGATGGGTCACATACAGACAGATCCAAGCATGAGAATGTACCATTTCTAGAGTCAAAGAAAGTGTGAGATCCATCATTTAAGACACAGAGATCAAGATCAGAGAAGATAGTTTCCAGTAAGCGACCTCTGGAAGATGTGCGGTCACTTCCCCAGAGTGGAGAATGACCGTTAAAGTCACCCAGGAGAAGAAATGGTCTAGGTAATTGTTGAATAAGATTTTCAATGGCTTGTTTTTGAACTGGGATAGAAGGGCTGAGATAAAGGTTGCAGATAGTGATAGTTTTATGTAAACTAACTCTAGTTGCTACGGCTTGTAAATTTGTTATGAGGGGAACAGGACTGTGTAAAAGAGATTTGTGGATAAGTAAGGATACGCCTCCAGTAAGACCGTCTTTTTCAGTGACATCTGCTGGTGTGTTTTCAATGTGGTAGCCATTTATAGAAAAATCTTTACCATCCGGCAGAAATGTTTCCTGGATGGCCAGTACAGCTGGTTTTTTATCACAGCAGAAAGAAAGAAGTTCCTCATATCTAGCTTGTATACCTCTGACATTCCACTGAGAAATTGTGTTCATGTTGATGATGTTTATAGCCCAGCCGGCCACTTAGGCCTTCTCAGGGCTGTCCTGGTAGTCCATATCATCACAGTCATCTTGGTCCGAAAGAGGGTTGTATTGATTTTGTAGTTTCAATTCAGCTTTTTTCTGTCTCCCAGAGAGAACAGACCACCTCCGATCTCCTCCAGGAGCTTTGTGTTCCGGTGGCTTGTGAAGAGCCGCTCTCCCATGGGAGACAGTTCCCCGCCCCCGCTGGTTTTTAAGTACTCCCCCCGGCTTGGGAGGAGGAGCAGGTTTGTGACTCCCCTCCCCAGCCGAGGATCCGGTCTGGGGATAAGGAGCTGCGGTAGAGGCAGATGTTACGCCCCTACCAGAAGGAGTTTTCTCCCTCGCTGCAGAAGTACCGGAGGACCCCTGCAGAGAAGGAGAAGAAGAAGAAGGAGAAGAAGAAGAAGAAGAATGGGTGGATACAATGCCTCCACCCGAGGCGACGGACCCTTTCTTGTGTGTAATCTCTGTACATTCTGTCTGGCAAGCGATGCTTACCATCTTTACTTTGGTTTTGAGAATGCTGGCGTACGATTGACCTTTTGGTTCACTGTTTTTCACCAACTTCCTGGCCTCAGAAAAGCTGCACTTTTTTTCTGCTTTTATCCGTTGAATTGTAGATTCTCTAACCCAGGTGGGGCAGGTCTTTGCAGAAGAAGGATGGTCACCTCCACAGTTCATACAAAGGGCAGGACTGACACATGCCCCTGTGTGGGGAGACTTGGCACAAGTGCCACACACCTCCTCCTCCCTGCAACGATCCCGCACGTGGCCAAACTTCTGGCACTTTAAGCACCTGAGCGGAGTTGGCACGTACAGAGAAACGTTGACCCGCAAATATCCCACCCTGAGAGTCTCTGGTAGTACCGTGGATCCGAAGGTCAAAAAGAAGGTATTGGTTGGAACTCGGTCAGTGCCTTTCCTCACATGGACCCGATGCACATCCGTGACCCCCTGCGACGCCAGCTCCGTCTTGATTTCAGCCTCCGACACACCTTCCAAATCACGACATCTCATTACCCCCTTACAAGAATTGAGGCTCTTATGAGGGGATATTTTAACAGGGCGGTTCACAAAAGTTGAGGATTTCAGTAACTGGTCAGATTGCTTTTTTGTGGCACATTCAATGAGCAGCGTCCCATTCCTCAGCTTTTTCGCATCCTTTGCCTTGCCTCCCACAATAGCAGAGATTCCCTTTTCAACTGCGAAGGGACTCAGAGTCCGCAGAGGGTGATCACTGTCAAGGGGTTCGACCACCAACCAAGAAGGCCAATTACCAAACTCCCTCCTAGCATCATCATCCGAATCAGAATCAATTTCATTTCCATTTCCGTGCGTTCGTTTCCGTTTTATAGAGTTTTGATTTTGTTTGTGCATGAGGCGTAGGCTCAGCGATGGCAGTAAATATTCGGTCACCCCAGGAGAGCTGCCATGCTGGGGAAGGGACAATGGATGGTCAATTCGACGTCCGTCTGCCTGAAACCGTCCCGCATGAATTCAGACAGTACACTCTCACGACTAACTAACGTATAGCCATTCATCCCCTAGCCGAGTGTAAGAAACGTGGGATTACGGGCCAGATACGCTGACCACGTTTGGGTCTTTGGTTCGGGAGAATTCATGCATCCAATCTGCTTCCCATACCCCGTCAACAAACAATATTTCAACATAACAAAAATCCCTCCACCTAACAACCAATCCAAACCACATCACTATACCATCAATTGGAAGCAACAATCAGATGCATGAATCCTCCCGCTAACACCCCCGGCGACGTGAAGCCAGACCCCTGGGGGCTTTTTCTTTTAAACTCAAGCTTATTCCACCTAAATTTAGTCAACAGACCCTACCCAATGGACTCTTCAAACTCCCTAGTATATGTATGCATTTGCAGAATATATATGGGGAGTTCGTATTATACTCCCAGTTTGGTTAAATATACTTACCATATCAAATTGATGCAAACCAGGCCTGTAAGTTTGCTCTTCTTGGCCAAAATTTATCGCGGCAACTCAGTGATATGACATCTCGCCATTAAACCGCCATCTGCTAGCCAATGAAATGCCATTTCCAGCAGCAGGTAAACAATCATTCCAACGGCCAGCAAAGAAACGTCCCATGTGAAGCACCGTAAGAACCATGAGGACGGACGGGCGGGCCTTTGAGTTTGATGCGTAAGTTTATTTAACCAAACTGGGAGTATAATACAAACTCCCCATTTTGATGTCATATACTATACCATGTCAAACTGATGCAGAATTCAAAGCAAATGGAGGAGGGCACATTGCCTTCTGGTTCACATGGGGAGCCCTTGAAACTGTGGCAGCTGAGTTAGCCGCAACAAAGGAAATCCCTAAGAACAATATGCCATGAGCATACAGACTTTCCTGAGAAGGAATTCGATGAAGGAAATCTCTGAACAGCAGACGGACACCTGCAAACCCTGGCAAAGAGGCACAGAGTGCTGAAAGGTGGCTGAAGTGGGAACATCACGAGCCTCCAGAGTAATCACAATCCTGCATTAAAGGAACTGAAAATGCCTAAGGTTCCGATGTGCAGGCGTTCCGATCCGGCTTCCAAACCATCTTGGGCGGAATCAGGAAGTAAGGAAAGGTATAAGCGGTCAGCTTGCTCCAGTCCAGAGAAAAAACATTCGCTGCCAAAGATTCGGCGTCTGCAACCAGTGTGACAGGAATCAGAGATCCTCGACAGACCTGTGGTAAAGAGAACCCCCTTTTGCGGAGACCATAATGCCACACCCCTTGCAGGGTGTCCTTGTGTAGGGTCCATCAAGTGGAGGACACTCTTGAGCCTGCTGCAAGTGCCTACCTAGGTTGATACTGCCCCTATGTGTCTTGCTGAAAGCTCAATACCTTGTAGCACCAACAAAGGAGAGCCTTGGACCACCACATGAGGATATCCCCCCCCCCCCCCATACCCCCCCTTCACCAATCCCCCTTTTGTGTCCACGTACATGACAGTAGTGTTACCCATGAACGCATGAATATTCTGGATGGCTTCCACCCAAATGGAGTGGAGACAAGCCCAGCGAACTGCTGCAAGTTCCAGGAGAGTGAAGTTTCACTTGGCTCCCGTGACGACCCAATTACAGCTGCAAGGAGTGAGCCTGAGTGGGCTCCCCATTACTCACGAGGATGCATCGTGAAGAGTGCCCCTTGAAGTATGGGGAAATGGGACAGTGGGTAGATAAGTTATTGCTGATGTATTTCCAGGAACCAATCTCCCAAATGTGCATGACCCTGGGCTAAGCCCTCTGAGACCAGCCTTGTCTGTGTGCACTGTGAACTGAACACTGACACCCCTGACCGACTGTTATGGATCATATGGCAAATGTCATCCCTAAGAAGTCAGAGGACTGGCTTAGGGAGAGAGTGCAATTTCCCTTTTGTTGCGACAATCCCTGTTGTGTACACAGCTCCTGAAATCTGGATGTGTGAATTGTACACAGGGCCTGCGACTGTGCAAAGTGGAGTCAGGTGAGTAGGTACCTACCTAGAGGAACTGAACTCTGAACTGAACCTGGAAACCCCTGCCAGCCCCACCATCAGCAGAGGATGGGGTGCACTCGAATGACCACACAGGAGGGCAGAGAATTGGGTTACTCAATCCCTCAACATGCCGGATGAATGAGGATCTGGACACGCACAACCTGCAGGTTTAAACCAGTGGCACATCGTCCTGCTGAATGGTCTCTAAAATGCGTGCCCGAGAGTCCACAAGAATGTGGCCCTGTTGAGGGGGACAAATCCAGGATTCGTCACCACCCTCTCGGGACCTTTGGAATCACCAGCAGGCATCTCCAAAACCCCAGGGCCCCAGTTTGGGGTCTGATGTCACGCCTTCAAGAAGCCGTGAGATATCCCCATCATCGAAATGCTGTCATGCTCCTCTAACTTGGGTACATAAGAAAGAGGAGTGGGTCACAGAGGAGGGGGAATCTTCTGCCCCAAACAGCATACACCCCAATTCTAGCCCCAACATAACCCGGTTATCTACTCACGCTCCACGCAACTGTTGTGCATGGGAGAGAAGCCCTACTTGCTGGGGCTCAATGACTGGAGGGTCTGAAATGTGTCCGAGTCATCCAGGATGTAAACAGGCCCCCCATCTGTGCAGGGGACAAAGACCCAAGACAGACTGCTGCTGGGTGGGAATTGACCATGAGGCAGCCTTTTCTTCTGGGTTGTTAGAGAGATAGATGACGGCGCCCCTTCTGGCAAGCACAGAGCTGATGTGCCGGCTGGTAGTAGCGTCTGCCTTAACTGTCAGGTGCGCAGCCACTCTGTCACCCAAAGTAGTCAGCTGTGGATGGCTGAAGAGTTAATGAGGTTCAGGAGAAGATAACTCCAAACCTCGCAGGAGTCCACTCTCATCCCACACGTGACTGGCCCTGTGAGGGAAAGAGGCCAAGGCATAACGCCGAGGAAACATGTAGCAGGCACCGACCAGCCGATTTGTACCCCTCAGCCAACCGTCATATACGAAAGGATGGCCGAGGTAGAGGAGGGAAGGCTTTGTGGTACAAGCCCCCTGTCCCACCCAAGAGGGCAGCACACTATAGAGGCTGTGTGAATGGCGGTGAACAAGGACCCAACTGCACCCATGGAAGATTCCTTTTCATTTGTCTTGTCTTCTCTGTCTAACAAGGTACTTCCCCGGAGAAACGGACCCCAGGGACAGACAAGGACTCTGTATGAGACAGGGGTTGAGAAAAATTACCCGTCACTGAGCGCGGGTTTAATCAGCCACCCCAGTGCTGTCTGTGGGAACTTACAGCAATAAGCGATCCTGGGGGTGGTGCTGTGGTGCCAAAGAAGGGTTAATGGTGACAGTGTGGTGTGAAGGGCAGATTCCAAAGGCTGATGGCAGAGTGACCCATGAGGGCACAGTCTGCCCCAGTGCTGCCAGGAACGATCTGGGTTCAGCCTCATCAGAAGGTGAACATGGACTTGACCTGCCACCCAGGAGAGGGTAGGAAATATCGTCAATATTCTCCCACTCTTCAGAACATCTATTCAAAATGGACCTCCCAGATCATATTGGGCAGGGTCCACTTACACCTGGATATACCCAAGGGGGTCTCCAGATCTGGGTGTGCTGCCTGGTGGGAAGAATAGTGAGCCAATCAAAGTTGCCTACTGATTATCCCATTCATGGCTGCTGCAGGGCTAGAGCCCATGGACCGCATGTCCAGCAACGCCCACGAGGGTTGTGCCAATCTCAACACTGTGTGCCTCCTGAGATGGTTGGGAAGGAACCCATGCATGCACAGAGGGCATGAACACCCATCAATCTCCCCAATGCAGGAGCAAGTGGTAAAAAGAAGCCGCAAGCTTCACCGACCTTGTCTGGGTGACCCAGAAGCGGTCAGTAGAGGGAGGCGCTAGAGACCCTGAACCCCATGCAAGGGGACCCCAAGGGAAAGGGTCCCTGAGGGGGGGTGCAGGTGACCATGGAGACTGGCCTGACCAAACAGCGGGTGTTCACAGCCAAACCCTTTGGTGCGCGGCACCAAGTAAGAGGTGCGTGGCAGAGTTCAGAGTGAGTGAGTGTGTGTGTGTGTGTGTGAATCTGATTCAGAACCTGAACTGAAATCAGATTTTGTTTATCATCAAAGCACAGCAAGTGCACAAGACAGAGTCACAAGAGTCAATGTCTCTTCTTTAAAAAAAAGCTGTGGAAACTATGTCCAGCTAGACTTATCAAATTTCATACATACTGATGGCAAAGTTACTGCATTTGAGTGTACAGATACGTTTATGGTAAATTATGTTCTCTAATTTTCACACAATTTGCACTGGTCAAGAAAATAAAATTCACCTTCCAAAATACCACAAACCTGACATGTTCATTTCTCAACTGGTGGGTTGTTGTCTTCCCTTTTCTATGTACAAATAATAAACACAGATTGAGCTTACTCATTTCTCTTCTGTATTTATGTGACCAAGCGTTCTGCTTGCTCCAAATCTTGCCTCACGCACAAGCTGTATTAGCTTGCCTCACGCACAAGGTCGATTAGCAGACGACAGTTTTCGCAACTAACCCACGCGCAGAATGTGTGACATCACTCCGCTTACATCATTTTGTCCTCCTTGCCAGACAACCTACTCACGGCTCGACCACTGTCGCGTCACGGTACGCTATTGGCTGAGCTGGAATCTGTGTTTCTGCTCCAAGTATTTAATTAATATATCTTTTGTCGGATCAGTAAACTACAAGTATTATATACTGGCATATCGTCGCGATTCCATCTTTAAATCTATTCCATTTATGTTTGCCCACATTTAACTGATTTAATGCAGTTTGTAATTTCAGCGATGAGCCCGTTAAAACTGACTCTATTCAGGTGACTTAAATTAAGATTATAAATTCATCTTAAATAATCAACACTTCATTTTATACTCATTATAAAGTAGGTGTTGAGCTCTTTCTTTTGTAACTTATCCGACGTAAATCAGTTCAAGAATCATTTAGAAATCTGTCACTGAACACCTTGTAAGAAACTCAGTTGTCAGATTTGGCCAGATATGAGTTGATCTGTTTGCAGCACACGTGACTGTCTTTGCAGTCCGCTTAACTTGCATAAATTGGCACAGTGAGTGATGAGTGGTCATTTCATACCTGGTCAGTCATCTGACCAGAGCTGCTCTCTCTCTCTCTCTTGCTGTGTCGCGGGCAGTGTGAGTGTGTGTCATGTGTGTTCTCACAACGGCTACATTTATATGTTTTACAGCGTTGAAGATACGGTTCTAATCTATAATCCAATGTTATTTCATCATAAAATTTCAGTCATCATTTTGCTTCTGTTTTCTTTTGTTTCCAATGCTGAATGTACTTCTCGTCAAGTTTACTCTGCATTACATATTTCAGTCTGTTTACACTCAAATCTAATTATTATTCCACAACCAGTCGCCGTGGCGAAGTGGTTAGCGTTGCAGACTGATGGCTGGGGAGATGCGGGTTCGAATCCCAGCGGAGGTTGGTTTTTCGGCCCAAGGCCGGCTCCTACCCAGAGTTGAGTGTGCTGTGGGCTTAAATGGGGAGACTGGGACCAAAGTTGAGTGTAATCCACTTCAAGGATGCGTCTCTGGGTGTGTTGCTCTAATTACCTGACCAACACTCCAAGTGTCTGTATCTCTCGGGCCTGGTTAACACCGGGATATCATTATGACAGGAAGCATAGAGTACAGCCTTGTCACGCAGTTCCAAACCAAAATGGACCTCCATAGCAACATCGTCATCGCCATCCTCCTCCTTCTCCTCCTCCTTCATCATCATCAATATAAACAAAACAGTCTCAAAGTCTGTGGCCTTTCATGCCCTGCTCTCATTGTGACCTCAGTTTCAATACCCCTCCACTTCCATGCTTGGGGTGAATCCTGTCAATGTCTTCAGAGTCGGCAGATTCAAGGGGGGCTGTTGTTTGAGGGACGTGGTGGCAGTCTCCACTCTGGGAGGGACACTCACTCAGTCTGGCTCTGCAACTAAGCCATCATTGTCGTTAGTAGGGGCTTAGTAGGTGGTGTCCTAAGTATGTTAAATCAGAACAGGCACCACTGAACACCACCGAAGTGACTCAGCAGCAGTGCAGGGTCTCCTCTGGTGTATGGCCTCCTCGCGACCTAACATCGATGTTCCCTGCGGACTGCCGACGCTGGAACTGTGACGGACAAACCCGGGTGTGGCTGCGTATGGAGGAATCTAATGAGCGGCATGGGAGTAATGCCACTGAAACGGTGCAGATGATGGGGCTGCCAAAAAAAATATTAAAAAATAAAATAAAATAAAAATCCACACACCAGTGACACCTAGTTCGGTTAAGATGTTTTTGATGATTTGAAGCCAGGTGTGATCCTCAGTATCATTAAGCAGTCCTTTATCAACTAGTATGCTGTCAACTGTGCAATCCATTTCAGCATTCCTGGTTATCTTCCAACAAGTTCTGAAAGCACTGGTAACACCACAGATTTCTGAATTCACAATATTCTGTATTTTTTTAATATCCACTTGGTGTGCGACAGGTATTTGTCATGAGTCCTACTTTATTTTGTATATAATATATATATATATATATATATATATTCATTAATCAGACTGCTGAACATATATCTGTGTCAGGTAGACATGGGGTCCAGCTGTTAGCAGGTAGCATGGAACTATTCATATTGCTTTTTGCTGATGATATTGCTTTATCAACAACTCCTTCGGACTTCAGAATCAATTAAATATTCTTAAATCATGCTGTTAAGTGAAGAAGTTGAAAATTAATGCGCAAAAGACAAAAATACTGGTGTTCAGAAAAGGCTGGTTTTTAGGTAAGCATGAGAAGTGTTTTTTGTTTTGTTTTTTAAGATGAAGAAATAGAAGTAGTGAATGAATACTGCTATTTGGGGTATACATTCACATCAAAGATGAGTCCAAAAATGGGGACTGAACATCTAGTTGTGAAATGCAAAAGCGCAACCATGAGCCTTGTGAAGGCTTTTCGAAATAAAGAGATGTCATATGCAATATTTTTTTTCAAAATATTTGATGTAAAGGCACAGCCTGTTCTGTTGTGTGCATCTGAATGTTGGGGTTGAATACACTGGTGAATATAGAAAAAATTTGTTTATTAGCATGTAAGTGATTCTTGGGAGTGCCAGAGAAAACGCCAAACAAATTGGTTATGGTGATCTTGGCAGATACCCATGATTTGTAAACTCGTTCTTAAATGTTATAAGGTACTGGTTTAGAATAATACAGATGAATCCAAATAGACTGCCATACTTAGCTTGTAAGATGTTGCTTGGATTAGATTTAAATGGAAAACAGTGTTGGGCTTCCCTTGTTAGAGATATATATTAAATACATGTACAACAGGTTTTGATTTTGTGTGGTTACAACAAGGTCTTGGTGATGTGAAAGGATTTCTTATCATTTTCAAACAAAAACTAGTTATGTTCATTCAAGAATGGTTGGGAACGATAAGTGAGAGAGATATATTCCTGCTACAGATCATTTAAAGTTATATTTGGAAAAAGAAAAATACTCAGCAAATACTGATGAATATTGTTTCAGAGTGGTGTTGTCTCAGGCCAGGCTTAATGTACTTCTTTTGAATGATAATGTTACTAGGTACACTGAAAATGATGTTTTATAACATTGTCCTTTTTGCCATGGTGAACTAGAAGACAAATACCATTTATTGATTGTTTGTTCTATATATTAATATAGATATTTATTTATGGACAACATTTCTTCAAGACTGTTTGAAGATATCTATAGTACACTTCTTTGATAAACAACAAGCAGAGAAATTGCCAAGTATCAACATTTTTTTTCCATGCAATCAAATGAAGAAACCATCTACTCAAACTTAATTTAGTAAAATGCCACGTCCATGAACAATATGTTATTGTGTGATGCTATGTAAGCATTATAATAACCCTTCCCATGCCCATCCCCAGTCCCCTGGTTTTGAATTGTGGTCCGTGGCCAAAGTTCATTAAACATTTTCGTTCATTCTTTCTTTCTCTCTCTGTCTCTCTCACTCTGTCTTTCTCTCTCACTAAGAGAAAACCTGTACACACTGTCTGCCATCTTCAGAATATTTCCCATACAACCAAGCTCAGACATTTAGTCATCTACAAATCATTCAACCTTGCTCAATATCCTGCCAACTTTACTATGGTGCCCAGTACACCCTAGGATTACTCACATGTTAAGAAATAATACACACAGGCATACACATATGCTTCTTAGTTGTCTACATTATTCTAGACAGTACTGCTGACAGAAACCTAACAGCCAAAAACAAAACAAAACACAAGTTTTTATACCATTCAAATGTATGTTGTGTGATCATGTGTGTGTGAACATGTGTATGCATGAGTGTATGTGTGTGCACATGTGTGTGTGCACACACATTTGTGTGTCTGCGTGTGTGCCTTTGTATGTGCCTCTGTGTGTACATCTTTTTTTTATTTTTTACATGTGTGCATGGTTGATATTAATAAGTATTATGATAAATATTATCAGACAAGTAAACAATTGATAATGACCAGAACCAGCTCTCCCCTTCTGTCTCACACTCACATACACACACACATTTATTTACATAGTATAAATACACACACACACAGACACACAGACACACAGACACACACACACACACACACACACACACACACACCAGACACAGATGGATAACCAAACTGTCAGACAGGGAGGTAGCTGGGCTAACTGTTGCTTGGATGATAAGCCTGAAAGCTGACACACAAATAGGTACACAAACACACACACACACACACACACACTGTGCTTCTGCCACTATCTTAGCATGCAAGTCTTAGTTACACACTGCGAAACAGAAACATATCAGTACATACTTGTATATACTGTCACTGCACAGCAGGAAACACAGATTGTGATTGTGCCAAAAATAGTTTTTAAACAGTAACAAAAACGGCAAACCACCCCTTGTGCAGTTAAACCAGGTTTTAAACTCTATCTCTACCCTCCCCTTCCCCTACAACCCACCCCTCCACCCTCCCCCTCCTCTTTCTCTTGCACAGTCTCTCTCTTACAGTATACAATAATGTCTAATTCACGCAAAAAGTTCTCAACACATAACTATCAACAGACAGTCAAATTCCATCCAGTCCACTGAATACTTCTTTCTTCCTTTTTTCCCCCTTTTTTTTTTAAAAAAAAAGGATCAATTTGACCTTGACTGAGTGCAAAAGCATGGTGCCTGAACAATCATATTTTGTATTAGGATTACCAGCCTGAGAACACACACACACACACACACACACTCACTCACTCACTCACACACACACACACACACACACACACACACACACACACACACATACAAACACACGCACACACACACAGAGTGTTTAGTGCATGTGCAGTTTACTATTCAATTTTGTTCTTGATAAAAATGTGAATTGTATACACCTTTTCACAGTGTGTGTACATGTCCAGGTGTGTGAGGGGGAAGGACAGGAGGGTTGGTATAGACCACATGTGTGTGATGGGGAAGGAAGGAGGTACAAGTACATGCTGTGGTGTGTGCATAATTATGATTTATAGAAATTTATCTATTTGTGTCTGTAGGGAGTGTGTGCATGTTTGCATGCATTAATATGGGTGAGTACAAGTATCACACACATATATATATATATATATATATATATATATATATATATATATATATATATATATATATGCTGTGTTCACTACTGGCATTGTTTTTAAAGGGATGTTCATCAGTGCTGAGAAACAAGTCACTCGCATTATCCAGCAAACAAAAACAGCTTAATACAACTCTCAGATCAGCGGTTGAAAATCAGCTAGAAAATTGTTCTATATTTGTTGAAAGTTGACTGGTAATGTCAAATCATCTCATCCCATGTGTACCCCGTCCATCAGCTACCTCAGGTGTTTTCAGACTATTTTTCAAAGAAAGTCACTGACATCAGACAACAACTTGATCGTACGACAACTGCTGCATTACCTGTGATAAGTTCGAATCAAGCCACTGATTCAACTTCTTCCACGTTAATGTGGGTGTTCCTGCGGGGACATGGGGCAGAATGGGCATGACCTAGTCATGGCGAACGCGGCACGGGTGCGGACGACCGGCGCAATAGCAAGACTAGCTCTCAGCAACTCACTCAAGAGAGGTCGCAGACTAGACTGGTCAGGGTAGATGGAGCTCATTAGCCTTGGCAGGCAGTCCATCTAGGAGAAGGAAAACTCTGATTTCAAACCAACGGGTGGGATACCCGGCAAACAATCCCCCCCCTGTGCTCACAGGGCAGGTCTTTGGACCATGAGCCCCGGGTAGATGGAGCTCGTTAACCTTGGCAGGCGGTCCATCTAGGGGAGGGATCCCCAATCTCTCACATCCCCCTGTGCTCACAGGGCAGGACTCTTTAGACCTGAGCTAAGGGAGAAGCCCCCTGACAGAAAACTTGATCCGGCCTGCCGAAGACGGAGTGTGTCAGCTACGGCGCAGGTTTCTGGTTAAAAATTCAGGACACACACGCATCAACGATTTTGGTTATGCGTCAGACCACTTTGTCGTCATGGCGTCGTCCCTATCAGCGACAACCGGGGAGGGACGGAGCCGGGCCTCCTGCCTCAAAGGGGCCCACCAAAGTGACCGGTGCCTCTGTCAACCGGAAGGTCAGGGGAAGGCAGAGTAGAGCGACTGACCAGACAAATTCACCACCTGTCAACCTCACAGTAGCTCAGTGGAATGCAGAAGGGCTGAGAAACAAGAAACCAGAACTCCAGGAGTTTCTCCGAAATAACAACATTGATGTCATCTGCATTCAGGAGACCCATTTGAAAGATCCCCAAAGATTTTTTATTAGAGGCTACGAAGCCTTCCGCCAAGATCGAGAGGACAGACACAAGGGAGGAATCCTCACCCTCATCAAAATCTCCATCCCTGCAGTAGAAACAAGCAGATCGGGAAAAGAGGAGATAGAGCATCACACAGTCAAGCTGCTACTGCCCAGCGGAGAACTACTGATCACCAACTGCTACAGCCCTCCAGGCTCAGCTCTAGCGCTACACAAAGTGAGACTTGAAGCTTCCAGACACCTTGTGGTCGGAGACTTCAACAGCCACTCGCCAAGCTGGGGCTATGAGGAAATGGACTCACGTGGTGAGGAAGTAGAGGACTGGATGATGGACAACAAGCTCATCCTCATCAACCATCCAGAGGACAAACCCACCTGCTACTCCAGAGCATGGAAGACCTGCTCAACACCAGATCTGGCCATCGCCACAGAAGAGGTTCAGCGACTCACCTCCAGAACAGTCAACACACAGCTAGGGGGAAGCGACCATCTGCCAGTCATCCTCAGCATCTCCAGCATAGGATGCACCCAGCACAGAATGGAACCCAGCTGGAACTTCAAACGAGCTAACTGGACTCTCTTCAAAGGAAAAGCAGACAACCTCTGCCAAGACATCAGTACCTCCAACAACCTCAACAACAATGTCAACCTTTTCAGCGATGCACTGCTGCAAGCAGCAAAGCAGTCCATCCCAAGAGGGAAACGCAGAAACTACAAGCCCTACTGGAGTGACACTCTGAAACAGCTCCATGCAGACCTAGACTCCGCCAGAGAAACCATGGAGCAGAGCCCCACTCCTGACAACATCCGGGAATACAACACTATCAAAGAAACCTTCCAACAGCAGAAGAGAACAGAGATACAGAGGAGCTGGAATGAGAAGACCAGCAGTCTCAACATGAAGAAGGACACCGGCAAGTTGTGGAACCTGACCAAACTTCTGAACGAAGACACGGGCACCACACACAGCAGAACTGTCATTGAGGAAAACGGCAAGCACCACGCGGGCAAGCAGGCAGCCAACATCCTTGCAGACTTTTACAGAGAGGGCAGCACCACAACACTCCCTGAAGCCCGAGTGCAGGAAGTCCAGAGGGAGATCAAGGAGAAGCTGAAACAGCAGAACCCGAGTCAGTCCATGATGACAGCCTTCTCCATGGCCGAACTCAGTGCAGCTATCAGGAAACTGAAGAAAAAGAAAGCCCCTGGGAAAGACGGCATCCCGAATGACATGATCAAGAACCTGGGACCTGTAGCCAGACAGAAGCTCCTCTTGATCATCAACCAGTCCTGGGACACAGGGAAACTTCCAGACCAGTGGAGAGAAGCCATCATCGTCCCCATCAGAAAGAAGCAGAAGGATAAGACTAAGAAGTCCAGCTATCGACCAATCAGCCTCCTGAGTTGTCTGGGCAAGGTGATGGAAAGGATGGTGAACACCCGACTCCTGAAACACCTTGAAGAAAACCACCTGCTCAGCAATACCCAATCAGCCTACAGGAAAAACCGCAGCACCGAAGACCAGCTGGTGTACCTTGCACAGGAGATAGAGACTGCCTTTCAAGAAAAGAAGAAGGTGCTTGCAGTCTTCGTGGACCTAACCAAGGCCTTTGACAAGGTCTGGAAGGCAGGACTTCTCCTGAAGCTCCTCAACAAGAAAGTGGAAGGGAAGATGTACTGCTGGATCCAGGATTTCCTCCAACACCGCAGGGCAAGGGTAAAACTCGATGGGAAAACCAGCCACCGGGTCACTCTACAGCAAGGTGTGCCGCAAGGAGGAGTCGTTTCCCCTACACTTTTCCTCATCTTCATCGACTACATCGCTGAGAAGATCTCCAAGCATGTCTCCAGAGCCCTCCACCCTGATGACTTTGCTGCCTGGAGTGCTGCGGAATACCTCACATCCGCCAGCCACAGAATGCAGGAAGCACTCAACCACGTGGGAACATGGGCCTCTGCCTGGGGAGTAGACATCAACACCACCAAGACAGTCTCAGCAATCTTCTCGCTGTCACCGATGTCAGAAACCTCCCACCTCAAACTGAACGGAAAGCAGTTGAAACAGGATGACACGCCAATGTACCTGGGTGTGAAGCTCGACAAGCGATTGACATGGACCCCCCATCTCAAGGACATCGAGAGACGAGCAACCAGAAAACTGGCCATCCTGAAAAAACTCGCCGGGACCTCTTGGGGTGCCAACAGCAGCATACTGCAGAGGGTGTACACTGGAACTGTCAGGCCAACCCTGGAGTATGGCAGCACTGCCTGGGCCACGGCATCAGCAACCAACACAAGCCGCCTGAGCAAAGTTCAGAACGCAGGGCTACGGCTGATCACTGGCGGGATAAAGACGACTCCAGTTCAGGCGATGGAGAAACACACAGGCCTCCACCCACTCGATGAAAGACGAGAGGAAAAAGTCTTCATCCACAGCGAGAAGCTCCTGCGCATGCCAACTCACCCCATGCACGAAAAACTGAAGCACCCAACAAAGAACAGACTGAAGCGGACCAGCTTCAACCACCTCTCCAAGGCCCTGCACTGCCAACATGAAGACCTGCTGCCCTCGTCCCCTGCCGAGATGGAAACACTCCCCGACTTCGAGGAACCGGCCGACCAACTGGAAGGAGTCTCAATCATCACAAAAGTCCCTGGCATCGACCAAAAGGACTGCCCAGCCCCTCCCCTGCTGAAAGCTCTGACACTGGAGATGATTGAGACTCGGTACAACCCCAGCGAATGGACGCACGTCTTCACAGACGGATCCTCGGAGGGAGCGGTGAAGAATGGAGGAGCAGGCATCTTCATCAGGCACACAGATGGAAGACTGACCCCTGGAGCCTTCCCCACAGGAAGAATCTCCTCGAACTACAGAGCGGAGACAGCAGCACTACTCCATGCTGCACAAGGCCTCAGGACGTCAGTCAACCCACCACCAAAGATAGCCTTCTTCACTGACTGCAGATCTCTCCTGCAGGGACTCCAGTCAACCAGAAACGAACAGCAGCTGACAAACATCAAAGCAGCCCTTCATGACCTTTCAAAACGGTCAACTGTCACTGTTCAGTGGGTTCCTTCTCACTGTGGGGTCACGGGGAACGAAAAGGCCGATGCTCTCTCCAAGGCAGGCAGCAAAATGAAGCAGTTCAGCCACCCCGTGACCTACAGAGAGGCCAGGACCATCATCCACAACCGATACCAGAACCAGTGGAAGAGAAGGCTGGGTGCAAACAGTGGTGTCGATCCAATCCACCAGCTCCAGAGACACCAGCAGACAGTCCTCTTCAGACTGAGAACTGGCCACTGCCGACTACTGAGTCACCTTCACCGTATGAAGATCGCCCACACTGATGAGTGTCCATGTGGCACTGGACCCCAGACCCCTGAACACATCCTCCAACACTGCCCAACCCATGAAGCTCTACGGCGTCAAACCTGGCCAGGGGGCACAGAGCTACAGGCGCAGCTTTGGGGAGACCGCCACGACCTGGAGAAGACCGTGGGTTACATCGTGGCGACAGGGGTGACCGTCTGACGCAGCCAAAACATCGAACGCAGAAGAAGAAGAAGAACTTCCATTTTTTTACTGCTTCCATCTTGTCACAGAAGATGAACTAAAAAAGATCATTTTTAAGTCAAAACCTACCACCTGCCAACTAGATTCAATCCCTACCTGAGTACCTCTTTGTTAGTTGAAAACATTGACACTCTCTTGCCCACTCTGACACATAATAGTAAATGAAGGCCTTCTGTCAGGTTCTTTCCCCTTTAGTTATAAAGCCGCAGGTGTAAAACCACTACTTAAGAAACCCTCTATGGATCAGAATGTTGTACAGAATTATCCACCAGTCTCAAACTTATCTTTTATGTCTAAGGTCATTGAAAAAGTTGTTCTGAGTAAGTTATTTGAATACCTAAACTCACAATCCCTGCTGTCACCCAACCAATCAGCATACAGACCCTCACATAGTACAGAGACTGCATTACTAAAGGTCACTATCGATATACTCCTGGCACTAGATCAAGGTCATGTTTCTGTTCTTACTTTCTCAGCACAGCGTTTGACACCATAGACCATAAACTTTTGTTGCACATCCTTCATCACTACTATGGGGTTTCAGGATTAGCTCTCTCTTGGGTCAAAAACAATCTTTCAAGTCGCATCCAGACAGTCATTATCAATAATCACGCATCCAGACAGTCATTATCAATAATCATTCATCACAACCAGCACCTGTTTTGTTTGGAGTTCCACAGGGTTCAGTCTTAGACCCTATACTGTTCATCATGTATACCAAACCTCTTCATACACTCATCCAAAGTCACTTTGTTTCCAGTCAATCTTTCACAGATGACACACAGCTTTATAGAACAAGTCACCCTACAAAAATAGGTAAAACCATACAGACTTTACAGTCATGTATCACAGATGTCAAATCATGGATGACAAAACACAATCTCAAACTAAATGACAGTAAGACAGAGGCACTTCTCATTCACTCAAAGCACTCATTTTCTGACTTGCCTAAACCTTCATCTATCCTGGTAGGAACCTCGGACATACCTTTCTCAGCATCTGCACACAATTTAGGGTACATGCACGTGCACACAGTCTTTTCCAAAGATTTGTACAAAAACTTACAGTGAACGTTTCTCTTCTTTTGTTGCACCTACACATGGAATTCACTACCCTCACACCTACATCCCAATACCCGCATTCAAGAAAGCACTCAAAACATCTTTTCAAACTGTACTTTTCTCACTGAAACTTTTCCTGCATATGCCTGCTGTGATCTTATTGCCAGATGTGCTCTTTGTGTTGATTTGTATGCATCTGTGATGATTTTTTGGTGATGTGATGCTGGTTCCTTGGTGCTTATCTTTGACTATGGTGAATGTGATGTGCCTAGTTCTGCTGTGATTTGTGCCTGTGTGATTTGAGATTGTGATGATGCCTGTATTGATTTACATATTTTCATGTCACTTAGTCTTAAATATGTATATTTTAGCCAATGTCTTGTGAGACTGTGTTGACTATTTTTACGTCACTTTGTCTTAAATTTGTATATTTTATTGTAAAGCATGGTGAGCCCCACCTGAGATGAGGGCACTGCGCTATATAAGCATGCATTCTATTATTATTACTAATATCATTATTCCAGTTTCTCAACACAGTTTTTAGAGATGCAACTGAAACCAAACATTGACTGATTTTTTTTTTTTTAATGGAAACAAGAACAACCACATTCATGATTGAGACAATAATCATAATGGCAATAACCACAATAACACAAGACCCATGTATATTCATTTTAAGTCAAACATCCAACAGTATAGGACAAACCTATTTTTCTATTTCAGTAATAAACATATAATAACAAGCAGCTATTTATATAAACAACAAGAATTGAAATGAATAGTGAAGGAGTATCAATAATCTTGATAAAGAAATAAGTATACTTATAGACAACCTTGATAATGAAACAAGTATCAACAACCTTGATAACAAAACAAGTATCAACAATCATGAAGTATCAACAACATTGATAATGAAAGATGTACTGACAACCTTGATAATGAAAGTGTTGACAAATCTGATAATGAAACAAGTATCGACAACCTTGGAGTATCAACCAACCTTGATAATTAAATATCGGCAACCCTCACAATGAAACAAAAGAATACTGTTGTGTAGTGCACATTTTCTGCTCATACAGCCACACTGCAGGCCCCACATCCACCAACCAATCAAAACAGCTGGTCCACATAACATCCCTCTGAAACATGCTTGATGTCAGGCGGCTGTTGATCGAACAAAATACCCCTCATCCCCCCCCTCCAGGAGGCAGAATCTCTCCCACTTCATCCCCCTCCCCTCACCCATCTATTTTGCTCATCCCAAGGCCTGCATGAAAGGGAAGATGGCAGTCTCTGTACGCACATGTACACCTTTGGCAATGCCCAGCACACACAAATGTACGCCTTTGGCAATGCCCAACACACACACATGTATGCCTTTGGCAATGCCCAGCACACGCAAGCAATCATTCTTCCCCTCTTGACATTCTAGGTGGGGTTGCCTGTTTATGCACCACCACTCCTCTCCCAACAGGACATCCCCAATACTTGTACATGTATTTGTGGGTGAGTGTGGGTGGCGGGGCTGGTCTGCTATTTGTTCCCCATGCTCCTATCCCTTGAAGCATTCCCTCCCCCACCATAACTCTATTAACTGGGATCCTGGTTGGTAGTTGCCATGGAAAATGCCAGTGGGGTTTCTCCCTCCACCACGTACCAACCCTGCTGGTGTTGTTTTTTTGTTGATTTTTTTTTTAAGGTTGAAAGAGGTGGAAGAAGGGGTGGGTGGGGGGGTAGAAGAGGGAGACAGTGGGAGAGGAGAGGCAAGTAAAGAATCTAGAGATGTGACAGGTGTACAGGTGTGAGAGACAGAGAGCGTGAGTTAGAGACAGAAGATAGAGAAACAGCGACAGAGATTAATATTATTCTTTGGAGAAATAGACAAAGCGACAGACAGAGAGAAACCGACCAGACTGGCAGGGACAAAGACAAAGATAGAGACACACAGACAGACAGACAAAGGCCAGCATTCCTTAGCCCACCATAAGCTATGATGTGGAGAGGGAGGCAGGCAGTTACTAGCTGCAACATGTGGCCTTTTAAAACTGCCTCTCTGCCAATCCTGAATGGTGAGAGAAAGAGAGAGAGAGAGATAGAGTGAGTGTGTGTGTGTGTGTGTGTGTGTGTGTGTGTGTGTGTGTGTGTGTGTGACAGTCTGAGATTTGTGGAACTGCAAGTGAGAATCACAAGAACAGGCAACACTAGGAAAAAACATACTTCTTAAGTTCTTTCCTTTCTTAACCCCTGACTGCCAGATCTTGAGATTTGATCAGATCAGATCAGTATGTGGCATGAAATCTAAAGTGCAGAACTTCACAAGCAATATATTTTGTGTACCTTCAAGAGATGTCATTGATTTTTCTGAACAAAAGTACTGCATTCCCAAGAGAAGATGTCACCAAATTAAAAATGTTGACTGACATCCTGACATGTTGGCTAAGTTTCATCTCAGTGAAATGACAGCCTTCATTGACTTAGCATATATATATATATATATATATATATATATATATATATATATATATATTCATCAGCGGCAGTCAAGGGGTTAAAGTTGTTTTTAAATGATCGGTTCTTCATCTCAGAACCACAATAAATAGCAATACCAATGCCAACAGTTATTCCCCACCTCTGCAGCAACAGGTCCAGATGGTTGCCAGCCTGCAGGATGGAGTTCTGGGCCTCCTTATGGCGAAGGGTACTCGTATCTGCAGCGCCAATCCTCAGAATGATGTCCCCTGTCTGCAGACCACATTTTGCGGCTAAACTCCCAGGGTTCACCTGTTTCAAAAAGAGATCCCAAACAACTGTTGAACATATGATTTAAATATTGTATGCATTGCAGTTCTGTGGCTCAGTAGATGCACACTGTTTAATTTAAAATGAGATCCCAAAACAACCTGTCAAACAAAAATAATATTATATGATTCAAAATGCATCAATATCAGATGTGTCTAAGAGTTAGGCTATCAGTACAGCAAGAGAGGCAAAAGCCACCCCAATTATCTGCGCTAGAAAATGTGATCATAATGGAGTGTCTTGCCAAAGATCTCAACCGGCACAATCTTGGCCAAGAGGGTTTTCAGACAGTCTGCGTTGGGATGGTTCCCAAAGGCCAATGAGCCCCCAGGTCTGCAGCACTAGGAGCCAGTGCAGTCTTGCCTCCTAATTTGAAAGCCATAGTCCACCACAAAAGACTAAGCTGTAAACAAATTCCCTTTGCAGTGGAGAAAAAATTGAACATAAAGTTCTCGCCTTGCTCATGGCCCATCTGTAAGCTTCTTGTCAATCTCTGAAATAAGCCCAAGCACTGAACCGTATTCAAAGTAGTTTACACAGCAAACCCCCCACAATGCACCTTTGAAGAGAACCCCAACACCTGTCTAACAGAATAAATTATGCAAATATGATTTAAATATAAAGAATATTGCAGGTTTGCTGCTAATTAGATCTATGTTTATATTCTCATTCTCAGAGCCCTCAGCAAATTCAGCTCAAATAATAAAGAAGGAAGGTGAGTTCTGAAGGAAAATTTCATTAAAACTAAGTAGAGGAGAGAGAGAGAGACATACTGAAAAGAAAGAGGGAGAAAGTTCACTACTGATATTGGTCATAATTTTTTTTTCATATGATTATATCCTCATCCCCCTCCATCAAATAAAATGAGAGAAACTACACTTATCACACACACACACACACACACACACACACACACACACACACACAGAACTACAGAGTTGAAGTCATAAGGTATGGAAGACAAGTTGTCTGCTGAATGTGGCTCACAGTCACACAAACCTGGCACAGTACAGTGGCAGAATGTTTTACTGCTGCCATGCTAGCTTCACCAGTGTTAGCATTAGTCTAATAGTACAGGCTGCATTCCTTTGGCAACAGGTGTTCTTTATAATTACCCATTTTAATCACCTGCACATAGGTCTACAGGCACTTGCACTCAGACATTCATTTTCACCTCTGCACAAAACTTTCATTTTCACCTCTACAGCAGTTCTTTTTCTTAGTTTGGTTGTTTATATTCTGCACAGGTATGTCAACTATCATTAATTTGTAACATGCAACAAGTGCAAAAACCTACCCACCACCGCTCTGACACAAATATCCACAATATCTCACACAAACACACACCCAACATTACTTTGACATAGAAATCCACCAGCCCTCTATCACAGTACTCTGTCACAAACACACACTGTTACTCTGACACAAACACCCACCTTTACAAAAACACCCACTGTAATCATGTTCAGAGGATAAGTTTTCATGAACTTGAAGACCAAGAGTGTCATATAATATATGCATGAAGTCCTGCTGCAACAGTTTTAGAGGTTCAAAAAACTTTTACACCATGCCTCTTAATCTAGAGCCAAACTATGGCCTAAAGGCTGTTTTTATATTATACTTGGAGCTTTTCTGAGCCAGAGAGTGTATCTTTTTTTTTTAAAGCTCATCTGGGCCTTTCTTTTCTCCCCAAACACAGCTGAGTCAACATGGAAAAATTAAAAGTCAAACTGCCTTCAAAGTACAACGTAACTCCCTCCTGAAAAAAAAAGTGGATCTTTGATGGGCTGTTAGCTTTCACTTTCAGACAAATTCAAGAGACTTGAGTAGTCACTGAGTAACAATGGGAACACTGCACTATCTTACATACTGATCAACCCAAAGCCACTTCCTGACACACACACTGTCACTGGAAGCATACACATGGAATCTTGAACATTAAGAAACATATGCACGCTTAAACAAATGACACACACATGTATGCATACATGCATGCACACACACATATATATAATGCATGCGCACACACACTAGTCAGTCATGTGAAGGGCTGTGAGTAGAGCTGATAAAATGAAAGTATACAGTACAATTTTGCATGCATGTGTTACGGATGTGTGTGCGAATGTGTTAAACTTTCTACTTGGAGCATATGGTGCATATCACAACATATACAACCATGTATGGATGTGTATTATATATAATAATAATATATATATATTATATATATATATATATATATGTTGTGTGTGTGTGTGTGTATGTGTGACTGTGTGTGTGTGTATACATGTGTGCGCATGTGTGTGTGTCACTGTGTGTGTATGTATGTGCAATACTGCAAATACATGTATGTGTGTGTCAAGTCAAGTCAAAATGATCTTTACTGAGGGTAAAAGAATAAGCTTGTACAGCTTTTTTTCATCCTGCCATCAGAATAAAAAAGAGAAGAAAAAAGAAAAGACCTGAACAGAGAAGAAAAGAGGGAGCGGGGAAGGAAGAGTATATATGAACAAGAGAGACAAGGCCTTCAAGACTCACTTGTGATACACTTAAAAAAATAAAAAAATCTAATCGTTAAAATGTGTTCTGTATTTGTTATTATAAAGCTTCGCGTTAAAAAAAAAAAAAAGTCCTAGCCAGATTCGAACCCCACGTTGTAGGGTGAGAAGAAACTGCCTTATCCATTACACTAACGTGGCTCTTTAACTGACGTTCTAAAATTTAACATTTGAACATACTTTTTTAAAGGGCGATAAATCAATTGCAGTATTTGCAGTGAGAACGCTGTTTAAATCATATTATTCTGGTGTATCTTGGGCATTCAAAAAATCTTTAAGGGCAATTAAAAATTCTTTTTAATGGCTATCGCCGCAATCACACTGCAACATTTAGCCGTTTTCACTAGATCTAGATAGATGTACAAGTTTAGTTACACCTGCTGGGAATGTAGTACGACACAGTTGATTCAATTTCTCTTTTATGTTCATTCTAGTTTTACAGTTTTAAAGTTGATATGAACATTTAGTATTTTGTTAAACTAGTAACAAGTAGAGCCAAGTACAAGTACTTCTAAACGTAATAAGAAGTGAAAAGGACTTTGTTTTGAGAAAAGTCAAGACCAGAAATTTTTTTGTTTCATCGTGATCAATTCAAGAGTATTAACTCGCATGGTTTACAATTTTTAACTGTGAATTCCGACTGATTCTGTGGATATTTCTATGGCAGTTTGGGGCATAATCCATTAAGTGATGAGGCGTTCACAAATCTTTCTCTGAATAAATATTTAATGGTCTCCTTCTCCATCTTTCCATCACATGTTTTCGTGTATTGTCCATTGAATACAGGATTGAACTGGCAGGTCAACAATATGAAACAAAATGGCGTCATTCGCGTTCGCGAAGAATGAGCACGCGCTTTGAATGTGTATAAATATGTGTACGCAATTGATTTTTGCCCATGACCTTCAGGGCTCAGCCAATAGATCTGTAAAGTCCATTCGTCGTATTGATTTTAGTATTTTCTGAAAAAGACAACTTGGGTGAATGAACATAGTGAATGCCCTGTACACTGAGAGTAAAACATACAAGCTTTTTATGTTTTGAGTATGATTTCAAAATGTAATGTTTACAATGAGAAAGATCAGTTTAAAGCAAATTAAGTCCCATAGCATTAATTACAGAGTAATTTCCCTTTTTTTACTATCTGCACCAAAACATATGCAAAATAAATAAAACTTCCATGCTTAGCAAAAGAAGTTCCTGTTTGAACAAAAAATGATAATAATTACTGCTCTTGTTGTTGTGTCAGAATATCAGACCAAAATGCCAAGTTTAGAGAATACAAAAAATATAAATAATAAAATATAACAGTAAATGCAGTTGGCATATAACTAGGCTTCATTTTTTTTTGTGTGTGTGTGTGTGCCCATCCCAGAGGTGCAATATTGTTTTAAACAAGATGACTGGAAAGAACTGAATTTTTCCTATTTTTATGCCTAATTTGATGTCAACTGACAAAGTATTTGCAGAGAAAATGTCAATGTTAAAGTTTACCACGGACACACAGACACACACACACACACAGACAACTGAACAACCATTTAAAACAGAGACTCACTTTGTTTACACAAGTGAGTCAAAAATCAAGCGCAATAAGACACACAAATTCTATGGTGAAAAACAGTATACGGACAATTAGTAAATGAACATAATTATACATGATGATGATGTTGACACAATTATACATACGAAAGCAGCATCCTTACATCATTAACAAAGATATTTTGGAAGAGATACAGTGAGGGTGAGAATGAGAGCGAGACTGAAGACAGACAGACAGACAGAACTGATCAAGTACCCGGTACAAGTTCAGAAAGTGAGGAAAGAAGGTTGGAGTCAGAAGACAGAGAGAAAGTCACAAACAGATGGATACACAATAGACAGACAGGTATATCAGAGGCAAGGCTAATCATGACAAAACATATATTAAGGTATCATATTTTTTCCTTATAATTACTAATGTGTGTGTGTGTGTGTGTGTGTGTGTGTGTGTGTGAGCATCTGTGTTTGAAAAATGTATCTATGCATGGGAGGGTATGTGTGAATGTGGATTTATATACACATGTGTATGTGTTCTCTTTTTTAATGTATTGTACGTATACGTACCTGTGCATGTCCTTCAGTAAATTATGTTAATCGGCAGAGTAACTGAACATAATCCATGGACTGAATACAATAAACAAACACTCAGTCAATAATATGAACTTTTTTGACCATTCAAAAAAATCCTAAATTTTCAAAATGGCATGTTTTTATATTAGTACTACAACTACTACTACTGCTACTATTAATACTACAAATAATAATAATGATAAAACAAAATCATCATCATCATGATCTGTATCAAGACTTTATAAGCATCTTAGGAGAATTTACCCCAGACTGTCAATGATAATAATTTCCCCATGAATAACTTCAAAATCTCCAAAACACTCTGTCTCCTTATCTTCCTTTTATATCTTGTGTGTCAAGCCTTTAATCCAGTTGGTCAAACAGTGATTTCACTTCGGCTTTGCCTTGAATAGCTTCTTTCCAGTGAGGGGATTAAGGAAAAAGTCCTGCGAGGTAGCTACATTAGTAAGCTGGTGACTACATTGACTGAAAGATTCAGTTTGCTGAAAGATCTACTGACTGTATCACACTTCACAGCAACTCTGAGATCAAGAAATTTGAAAGTTTTCATCTTTTTTTTATGTTTTGAAAACTGTCTGATGCACGGATGCATGTTTGTTTCAGTGCTTCTTGCAAATACCAAAGACACACACACACACACACACACACGTATATATATATATTATATATATATATATATTACATATATTATACATAATTATATATATATATTTTTATATATTCATATATATACATATATATTCATATATACATTCACACACACACACATATATATATACATATATATATATATGTATTTGTATATATATGTGTGTGTGTGTGTGTGTGTGTGTGTGAATGTATATATGAATATATATGTATATATACAAATACATATATATAAGTATATATACACATATGTACGTGTGTGTTTTTGTTTCGTTTATTTATTTATAGTCTGTTCATCTAAGATGATGATATGAGACTGTGTGTGTGTGTGTGTGTGTGTGTGTGTGTGTGTGTGTGTGTGTGTGTGTGAGTGTGTGTGTGTGTGTGTGTGTGTCAGGAGTAGGGCACGGACATTACAAAAACTACACAAGTATGTATACACACGTATATAATTCAACAACACTTACGAACACATGCTCACGCACACAGACCTGGTGATGGGAAGAAGAAAAAAAAAACGAAAATAAAAACGAAGGGGAATATGTCTGTAAACGTAAACCGTGTCTGACTTTTAGTTAAAACAATCGACACCAAGACTGTGATACTGTACTTGTAAAGTCTTTGTACAACACTGCGCCTTGACCGGATCTTTGCGCAAAACTTCCTTGCAGACAAAATATCTCGTCCAAGTCTCGAACTATTCGGCCACAAACTTTTCATTTTTGAATTGCCTTGACAATGTTGAAGAGTGCTACACAACAACTCGGAAGTTACAAAGAAGTTTTGGACTATCGAGAAATAATTTCTTCACAAGAAGAAGAAACATATTTTCCCCACTAAAGCCGGCACTTACCCGTTGTATCGTGAGTGGGCTACTGAAGTCCTTGCCCCCTTGCATTCGAAATCCCCAGGGTGTGGTGGCGTCTGAACGCTCCAATTTAGCTTCTAATGTCAATAACGACATCTTGAACACTTACTGCTGTTCACTGAAAAAGGGAAGTAAAAACAAATGTAACTGTTCACAAGTTCCAACCCAGAGACTCAGTTCTCTCTTCGCACACTTTTCAGGTCTTCGCCATCTCACGTCCGCACACACAACTGGCCGCTCGCTTTCAGCCTTCCGGCGGACGGTTTCCATTCGCGCTGACTCAGTTTTGCACACGACACTCGAGACCTCCCCAAGGACAACGATGAAACTGAAAGTAGATTTCATCACGGCGACCTGAAAACACAGAGGAGAAAAATAAACCGAAGAATTCATCATAGTCTTTATCCTACCGTTAGGTCATAATTATTTGCAATGCAGTAAATGCACGTAAATAACGAAGCTGCCAATACTTCTTTAAAAAAACACAGCAACTTGACAAGGATGGAGTCTCCAGTCAGTCCGACGGATAAGTAGGCAGACAGGCTTATCTGTCGGTGTGTGTCCTCATATGGGAGAAGAGGCCGATTCTAGATGTGCAGCACTTCCCACAGGTGTTGCAAGGGAAAACATCTCCAGAAGTTGAGCCCTGTTTCCTTCGCTCATGCTTCTCCTTAATGGCCAGCGTTCACTTGTTTTCAAATGTCTTTATGCCACAAGAGCACAGCATCCTCCAGTGAGAGCGGTCAAGGGCATCAGTTTCCCAGGAAGCGATGTCTATGTCACAGGCTTTGAGGTTTGTCTTCAAGGTGTCCTTGAAGCGCTTGCAGGGTCTTCCAAGTTCACGGTGGCCTTCCTTCAGCTAGCCATACAAAACCACGGCATCTTCGGGATCCTGCTGTCTGTCATGAGGACAATGTGTCCTGTCCAGCGTAGCTGGCACTGGATCAGCAGGCTTTCCGCGATGCTGGGCAGGCCGCTTCTCTCTAGGACCTGGAGGTTGGAGACCCTGTCTTGCCACTATATGCTGAGGATCTTTCGTAGGCATCTCTGGTGAAACTGCTCAAGTTGTTGAATGTGACGGCGATACGTCGTCCATGTTTCACAGCAGTACAAAAAGGTGGTCAGCACAACAGCTCTGTAGGTTTTCATCTTGGTGCTGAGCCTGATGCCTTTGTTTTTCCACAGCCTGTTGTTTAGTCTGCCAAAGGCGGAGCTGGCCTTGGCGATGCGCAATGTCACTTCTGCATCAAGGGCTCCATTGCTGCATCGGGTGCTACCCAGGTGGAAAACTTGTCGACTGACTTGATCTCTGTGTCATTGATCTTGATTGCAGGTGGGGGGGAGGCACTGGCGTTCTGTGAGCAAGTTGGTTGGTACATGGACTCGGTCTTGCTGAGGCTGATGATGAGTCCAAAGCGCCTGCAGGAGGTTGAGAACCTGTCCATAAAGAACTGCATGTCTTCATGGGTGTGTGCAGCAAGCGCGCAGTCATCAGCGAAGAGGAACTCTCTCATCAGTGCCTCAAACACCCTGGACCTGGTGTGGAGTCGCTGCAAGTTGAAAAGTTTGCCATCTGTGCGAAACTGAATGTAGATGCCCCGGTCAGTCTTGGAAGGCATCAACCAGCATGGCAGAGAATAGAATGGAGAACAGAGATAGGATCCGCCATGTCAGTATTTTCCTGTACTCTCGCCTTCATGCCATCGTGGAATGACGCAATCAGCTGGATTAGGCTCTCTGGGCAGCCGAACGTTAGGAGGATCTTCCACAGACCATGGCTGTTCACCATGTCGAAGGCCTTAGTCAGGTCTACAAAGACCATGTGGAGCTCCTTGTTCTGCTCACGGCACTTCTCTTGCATCTGGCGTACGGCAAACACCATGTCACATGTTCCCCTGCCTGAGCGGAAGCCACACTGTGCTTCAGGGATGACTGTGTTGGAGACATGATCAACCAGTCTGTTCAGTATGATGCAGGCGAAGATCTTGCCGGCGATGCAGAGGAGAGAGATTCCACGGTGGTTATTGCAGGATGTTTTGTCTCCCTTCCATTTGTAAATGTGGACAATAGAAGCATCCTTGAAATCCTGGGGGACCCCCCCTCTCTCCCAGATAGACTGGAACAGGGTGGTCAGCTTGTCTGTCAGCACATCGCCTCCATACTTGTAGATGTCAGCCTGGATTCCATCTGCTCCTGGTGCTTTTCCTGACGTTGTCAGCTTCAGGGCCTTCTGGATCTCGACCTTGGTGGGAGGGGCAGCTAGCGAGTCATTGACTGGTAGCTGTGAGAGGGCTGCAATTGCCTCGTCAGACACGGATGAGTCCCTGTTGAGGAGGGTGTTGAAGTGCTCTGCCCAGCGGGCAAGGATGTCTTTCTTGTCTGTTAGGAGGGTGGTCTGGTCCAAGGCTCGGACAGGGGTTGATCCTGTGACTCTCGGCCCACACACAGCTCGGAGACCATCATGGAAGGTCTTCATGTCGTGAGCATCAGCAGCGGACTGAATCTCTTCAGACTTTCTCTCCCACCAGGTGCTCTTAATCTCACGCAGCCTCTTCTGTACGAGTTGCTTGGTTTGCAAGAACTGGTTCTCCCTCCTCTGGCAGTCTTTATCGGAAATGTGATCCTGATGCCGTATATACAGTGTGTTCAGGAGCTTGGAGATTCCAGAGTCGTTCTCGTCAAACCAGTTTTTGTGGCTCCTCTGTACAAAGCCGAGTGTGTCAGCTGCCTCTGTGTACACAGCATCTCTAAAGGTGCTCCATACCTCTTCTACATCAGTCGATGCAGGAATTTCTAGAGCTAGAATTTGGAGAGCTACTTGGATTTGCTGCTGCAGCACGTCCTTGGTGATAGGGAGGCAGTGGATGTTCAGCTTCCTAAGGGGTTTCTTCCTGGCTGGTTGAAGCTTGTGTGCAAGTCTGATGTTTATCTTGCTGTGTACCAGGCGATGGTCCGACCAACAGACTGCTCCTCTCATGCAGCGTGTAATGGAAACAACATCTCTGTCCCTCTGCCGGACAATCACATAGTCCAGCATGTGCCATTGCTTGGGGCTGGGGTGCATCCATGTGTTCTTGTACTTGTCCACTTGTTGGAAGAGGGTGTTGGTGATGGTCAGTCCATGCTGCGCATAGAGCGAGAGCAAAAGCAGTCCGTTGGAGTTGCACTTGCCAGTGCGTGCTGTCCTAGGACTTTTGGCCACGAGGAGAAGTCCACGCTGACGCAGGCATAGAAATCCCCAAGGATGATCAGCCTGTCCTTTCTGTCTACGGCTGAAATGGTACGGCTGAGCTCCTTGTAGAAAGCTTCTTTGATGTCATCAGGGTTGGTCATCGTTGGGGCATAGCAGCTGATGACTGTGGCGAAGCGATCCCTGGACAGCTTCAGACGCAGGGTCATCAGCCTGTCACTTATCCCACGTGGAAGGCTGTCAAGCTGTCGTGCAAGTCTGGTTCGTATGGCAAAGCCCACGCCTGAGGTTCTTGGGGTGCCATCTGGTTTCCCAATGCAATAGAAGGTGTAGCCCCCTCCAACTTCCCCCATCTGGGTTTCACCCGCAAACCTGGTTTCGCTCAGGGCTGCTATGTCCACCTGGTAGTGATCAAGCATTCTAGCAATGAGCGCTGTGCGTCTTTCTGGTCTGTCGTCTCTGTCTGAGAGGGTGCGAACATTCCAGGCACCCAGAGTCAGGATATGACTCCTGGTTCTTTTCTTTTGTTTTCGACCGCTATTGTTGGATGTCCAAGTAGGTGCGCTTTCCTACTAGGTACTAGGTGAGGCAGGCTTTGTTTGGGGATCCTTTTATCTCCCCTTCCCCATGTGGGGAGAGCAGTGCTGTCCCTAAAAAGGGCTGCTCTGACACTGTTGGAGGATACGGGCGCCGCATCTGCCCCAGTCTACGGCGGGCGACCATCATCCCACAGCCGCCTGCGTGCAGGGTCGTGACTAGGAACTGCCAGCAGCATCCTCTGCCTGTCCGTCCCCGTTACCACTTCTCCATCGCCGCAGGGCTTGGGAAAGCTGGGTGTTGAAGGGCTAGCTCGTCGTTCCGACATTAGCCTGGTTGCCTGACCAGCACAGGTGACTTTTTTTTTTTTACTGAGGAGGAGTTGTGCAGTCCCTTCCCTACTCTCTCGCCTACCGACGATCACAGTCCCACAGGTACAGATACTGCCACAGTGTAGGACGGCCTCGGCAGGTGCAGGTTTTTTCTTCGGAGCTCCGTCTCCTAGGGGGACTTCCAGCCAAGGATAAGAGTTCCCCCTGCCCTTTGGTCATCCTCGTCCGCCTTCACAGCCGTTGGGAAAGGTTTCCTCCTCTGCCTGGTCCGTCGTTGGGAGACTTCACATGCGGCAGGTAGTACTGAATTACATGATGGTACCACTGAGTAGCAAGGGCTATGCCCCTGACCTGACACAGCAACAACAGCAAACAAACAAAACAAAAAAACTCCTCAAAATGCATAGGAGAACTAATTATAAATCTGGCGTGGTTTGTCAGTGTGGCTATTTTTCCTTTTCTTTTTTTAACTGCTCACTCTGCTGGTATGATCCTGTGTAATGTACAATGTGCCACAATGTATAATGCTGATATCAGTTGTACATCACTCTTTTTTTCCCCATCGTCATGTTCATGATAACGGTCGGTCATGAGTGTGTCATGACAATATAATAATTCTTGCAGGTTCTCAAGGCCTGATTAAGCGCGTTGGGTTACGCTGCTGGTCAGGCATCTGCTTGGCAGATGTGGTGTAGCGTATATGGATTTGTCCGAACTCAGTGACGCCTCCTTGAGCTACTGAAACTGAAACTCTTGCAGGTGAGTTCTAAATGTTATTTCTAAGAAACACTGTTTTATGTGTTAGGGTAAAATTAATCTGTGTAATCGGACATTTCATGAATTTTCTAAACAAATCACTGCCCATAGCCGACTGCCGATCCTACATGAAATCAGTGACCAAGAGATGTTGGGATTTTTATGAATTTTCTGCTGTGACGTTTTGACCGACATTACTTTACAGGTTTCCTAAAGAGTTTTTGACTCACTTGTGTAAACAAAGTGAGTCTATGTTTTAACCCAGTGTTCGGTTGTGTGTGTGTGTGTGTGTGTGTCTGTGTCTGTGTGTGTCTGTGTGTGTGTGTGTCTGTGTGTCCGTGGTAAACTTTAACATTGACATTTTCTCTCAAATACTTTGTCAGTTGACACCAAATTAGGCATAAAAATAGGAAAAATTCAGTTCTTTCCAGTCATCTTGTTTAAAGCAATATTGCACCTCTGGGATGGGCACAAAAAAAACAACAACAAAAAAATGAAGCCTAATTATATGCAAACTGCATTTACTGTTATATTTATATTTTTTGTATTCTCTAAACTTGGCACTTTGATCTGATATTCAGCAGTCATTATTAACATTTTTTGTTCAAACAGGAACTTCTTTTGCTAAGCATGGAAGTTTTATTTCTTTTGCAAACGTTTTGGTGCAGATAGTAAAAAAGGGAAATTACTTTCTCATCTTAAACATTACATTTTTTTCTTTTCTTTTCTCCTCCCAAGCTTATCCATCATATCCATACAGAGCACTTTTCAACCATTTTTAAATCTCTTTTTTTTCCTCCTCATGATTCCTTTACAGGATAAAGCGTGAAGCACAATGAGTCTTGAAGGCTTTGCCTCTGTTTTTAAAAAATCTGTACACGTTTGCAAATTACAGAAATCCCACCGGCAGAGCACAATCACGTCATCAAGCTGTACTGAGCCAATTTAAATTCCCGTTATCCATAACTGACCTACAGTTCATATTTTGTCGTAATTTGTTCTTTACAGACGCGAAACATTATACAAATATTGGCACTGAATGAGAAGCTTATGCATTTATATTAACATACTTAAAAGCCTTGGATACAATATTATACCGAAAAAAAAGCCTATAAAAAATAGAAAAAAGATTTTCTCAGCTTAAACACATTTCTTTTTTGTAAGGTACGAATGGAACGGGTTTGCTTGGAAAGAACACCACTGGAAAACAACGCTTATTTGAGCCTTATTCTCAGTGCATGTAAGCCTAATTTTCATGTCTCTCTTATGCTGCACGCAGATCACAGTGCGCATGATGACTGTGTCCGAGTGGGCCTGACTTGAGGTGTGGGTCTGATGCACAGCCTGAACAAAATTAATACGCGTGCGCTATATATACGGGGAGAGAGGGCATCGAGGGGAGCAGGTTTCTTTCACTTGTTTAGTGATATGCAATTATTATAATCGCATCTTTTTATGACAATGTTGCTGTACTGGTATTCTATAATACCTCCGTTCAAACTGAAAAGGAGAAAGTAGGACATATGCGTCTTGACCATTGTCATATCCCAGTTTTCGGATGAAACCGAAATCATCTGACTGACCCATTGAAGCGGTTCGCTCCTATCGCTGAATCCTTTACTGTCAATATTTCAATGAAAAATGAAAGTCATGTGCTCTCTTGACTTGTGCTAACTGCAGTTCACACACGACAGTCTATCAGTGTCCACTGAAAGACAGTGGGGATTTTCAGAAAATCGTACCTCGACCATAATAGTATCGCGAAATCAACCTGATGATCGTGGATACTCACATGGAAGAAGAAGGTATACGTGTCCGTAATTTCTTTCTTTTTTCCCTCCTCAGTCTTTTTCTTCTTTTTTTTTAAAGTAAATCTATCAAGATCCACCTCGCGCTGGGACTATACGGCGTAGGGGCGTGTCCCCCGAGTGGCGGATGGGGGAGCCCTCCCTTTGGGGGTTGCACCAAATGATATGGAATAAGGTGCCGTGGACCCACATAGTCTAGGAGAAGGACAACTCTGATTTCAAACCCGGGCAGATGGAGTCCGTTAGCCTCAGCAGGCAGTCCTTCCAAGAGAAGGAAAACTCCCAAGAGAAAACCCGGCCAACTGTAAACCGTTACCAGAACAGGAGATCACCGAAGACGGCGCCACAGTGGCCTCTCTAAGGGGCGTGATCTAGTCAAAACCGGCTGTGCACGCACTCTACGACACATGGCTACGCAGACAACGCTAGACCGATGTGGTGTCGTCTTCCTGGACCATGGCCGGGGGGAGACGGTGCCGGGCCCTCAGCCTCAAAGGGGCCCATCCACTACTACCGACCACGGACGCGATGCTTCCCAGACTCTTTGGGGAGAACAGATTGGAGCACATGGGCAAGCAGCACTTCGTATCGTCCACTGGAATGCAGGAGTACAGCGCAAGAAGGTTGAGCTCCAGCGGTTTCTGCGTGAAAATGCGATCGATGTATGTTGCATCCAAGAGACTCACCTCAAGAACACTCACTGCTTTTTCATAAGAGGTTACGAGTTGTTCAGACAAGACCGAGAGAACAGACCAAAGGGAGGCCTCATCACCCTGGTAAGAAACAACATCCCAGCCGCAGAGACTCAGAGTTCTGGTCAAGCTGATCTCGACACAGAATTTCTGGGAGTCAAGTTGGTGTTGCCAGGCACGTCAGTGACAGTCCTCAATGTCTACTCACCTACAAACCAAATACAGCTTGACTCTATCCTCGTTGACTCCCACAGCTGGATCATCACAGGAGACTTTAACAGCCACTCACCCAGCTGGGGCTACCAAGATCTCAACAAGAAGGGAGAAGATGTGGAAAACTGGGCAATCAGTAACCAACTGATACTCATCAACAGTCCAAAAGATCCACCTACGTGCTACTCACGAGCATGGAGGACCACAAGCACTCCTGACCTGGCCTTCATGACAGACGACATCCATAGCATTGCCCAAAGGCAGGTGTCGCCCCAGCTTGGAGGCAGCGACCACAGGCCAGTGATCATTACAGTACAGAGACATTTTGAAACCCATCCCACCAGGCTCCCAGCAAGCTGGAATTACAAGAAGGCAAACTGGGACCTTTTCAAGCACGAGGCAGACAAGAGGACTTCTGCGCTGACACTGTCGCACCAAGACATCAACGAAAATGCCAAGAATTTTAATAAGGCAGAATTAGACGCGGCGCAGGCAGCTATTCCACGAGGCAAACGCAGGAACTACCGTCCCTACTGGACAAGTGAATTCGACACCCTGCACAAGACCCTCAGTGAAGCCAGGGACACGATGGAGAGCTCTCCCACTGACGAAAATGTAGAGACACAACAGAGCGAAAGCTGCGTTCATAAACGAAAAGCTGCAAGCAACATGCAAGAGTTGGCAAGACAATACATCCTCCCTGAACATGGAGACAGACATGCTGGGGTTCTGGAAGCTGACAAAGAAACTGAACGATGACAACCCCAGCAGAGGCAAGACCGTCATCGAGCAGGACAACCAGCTGAAAACAGAAAAGGCCGCAGCCAACACCTTTGCGGAACTGTACTGAGAGGAGAGTACGATCCACATGTCCAGACATTGCATCAAGCAGATACGAGAGGAAACCACGAAACGTATGACATCAGACCCACATGGCATAGATGACAGCTGTACGAGCGAACCATTAACCATGAAGGAGCTGAAACAAGGCATTCGCAAGCTGAAGCCCAAGAAAGCTCCGGGGCCTGATGGTGTCACTGGCGACATGCTGAAGCACCTGGGACCAGCATCCAGAACAGTGCTGCTTCAGATCTTCAACTACAGCTGGACAGCAGGAGTTGTGCCTTCCATCTGGAAAGAGGCAGAGATCATCCTGATCCCAAAGAAGGGAAAGAACAAGAAGGACCCCCACAGCTACAGACCAATCAGCCTTCTGAGCTGTGTCGGCAAGCTGCTGGAAAGGATGGTCAACCGCTGCATCACCTTCCTCCTGGAAACACAGAACATCATTTCACCTACCCAGACTGGCTACAGAAAATTCCGCAATACAAAAGATCAACTAGCCCTCCTTGTCCAGGACATCGAAAACTCTTTTCAGGAGAAGAAGAAGACACTGGCCGTATTTTTTGACCTGTCGAGAGCGTTTGACAAAGTGTGGAAGGAGGGCCTTATCCCGAAACTTCTCCAAGTCGGCGTACGTAGCAAGATGTACATGTGGATCCAACACTACCTCTTCGGCAGGACCGCAAGGGTCAAACTAGACGGCTTCCGCAGCAGAAAGGTCAAGCTACGTGAGGGTGTCCCCCAGGGAGGAGTGCTTTCCCCAACATTGTTTCTGTTGTATATCAACGACATCAGAGACAACATCACGAAGCACGTCTCCAACAGTCTGCACGCAGACGACCTGGCAGTATAGACATCCGCTGAACACACCAGCACGGCCTCCTACCGGCTTCAGGAAGTCGTCAGCAATATTGCTACATGGACAGAAGACTGGGGTCTTGAGCTCAACAACACAAAAACCAACGCAACACTCTTCTCTCTCTCCACCGCCAACGAGCAAGTCAAGCTGAAGCTCCAGGGACAGGTCTTGACCCAGACGGATATACCAATATTCCTTGGCGTCAAGTTGGACACCCGCCTGACCTGGAGGCCCCAGATTGAGGAGATGGAGAGGAGAGGCATCCGCAAGCTAGTCCTGCTGAAGAAGCTGGCCGGGACGACTTGGGGAGCAGACAGCAGGCTTCTCGCCAGGGTCTACATGGGAGCGGTCAGACCCACCATGGAGTACACCTCAATCTCGTGGGCACAGCCTCCAAGACCAACAAGAGCCGGCTTGACAAAGTCCAAAATATGGGACTACGCCTCATACTTGGAGCCATGAGGTCCACGCCGATCCATGACATGGAGAAAACTGCTAATGTTGAGCCCCTGGACAGAAGACGCGATCTGAAAGTCCTGATGCAGGGAGAGAAGCTCAAAAGACTGCCCTCACACCACCTACACCACAGACTGGAGCAGCCCACCAAGAACGGATTCAAACGTCAGAGCCTCAACCACCAGTATAAAGCACTCAGAGCACAGCACAGCGATGTTCTGGCGGCAAAAGGGGAGCCTTGCACTGACCTTGCCTTGCGTGACTGGAGGCTTGACCGAGAGATATAGGCCACCATCAGCCTCAGAGTTCCTGGCATCACCACCAAAAACCAGCAACCTGCTACTCTCAAGATCCTGACTCTGGCCATGATAGAGCCAGCCAGCTCCTGGACCCATGTATACGCGGACGGATCAGCGGAGGAAGCCACACACAATGGAGGCAGTGGTGTCTACATCAGATTTCCCGATGGAGAGCACAGCAGCGTCGCACTCCCTGGAGGAAAGCTCTGTTCCAATTTCAGAGCTGAAGTCCTGGCTATTAATACAGCAGCAGAATTCCTCTCCTCCTGTGGAAAGCCCCTTGGCAGCATCTCCATCTTCACTGACTCCATGTCCACACTCCAGGCCCTTGACCCCCTGATCCTGGTCCACTGATCCAGTCCCTTAAGGCCTCCCTCGCAACCCTTACACAAACAGCCCCAACGACCCTCCAGTGGGTGCCTGCAAATGTAAGCCTCCCAGGCAACGAGCGTGCAGACCACCTTGCTAAGGAAGGAAGCCAGCTCACACAGCCAACCGTTCCTGCCACGTATGAGGAAGCAAAAACTCTCCTCCGCAGCAGATTCCGAAGAGGCTGGGTCACCCTGAATGGAGGCTACCAGGCACACCAGGATCCCATCAGGACACTGGAGAGGAGACACCAGACTACCATCTACCGCCTTCGCACAGGACACTGCGGCCTCCGAGCACACCTGAAGAGGATTGGAGTGGCAGCCACATACCTATGTGATTGCGGCAAGGCTGACCAGACCCCATCCCATATTCTCCAAGACTGCCCCCTGTATGAGAAGATGCGGCAGCAGTCCTGGCCTGGGGGTGCTGACCTCAACACCAAGCTCTGGGGGACGGTAGCCGATCTTCGCCGGACGTCCGAGTTTGTGGCATCCCTCGGACTTCGACCCTGACTGCGTAGCTGTCGAACGCAAAAGAAAGAAAGAAGAATCAAGATCCAAAGTGTCAGTTTCAACCATTCCTCACACAGGCTGGCGGTTACAGGCAATACATGCATTTAATGATAATAATAATAATTCATAACTTTCCTATGGCGCGATATCCAGTACTAATGCTGCTCAACTGAAGTACCTTACATCATCGAGCCAGATATAAACATAACATAAAACATTACAACAGCTCAATCCAATGCGTTCACAGCATGAATAAACAAAATAAAATAAAAAACCAGCAACAAAAAAACATGATCCACCAAACAACAAAAATATCAAGTAAATAATGCTTAGGTTAAAAAAAAAAAACATTCCTTAAAAACACACATTTTTAGACACACACATACATGCGCGCGCAGACTCACACACTCGCGCGCGCGCGCACACACACACACACACACACACAAACACACATACACGCACGCGCGCGCGCCCAGACAGATTAAATATATCAACTGCACTGAAATAGGATTACGTGAGTATAAATATCTCTGGCATAAAACTCCATGTGGCGAACAGACTTTGGACGATCCATCCTGCTGAGTACAGAAATGTTAGCGGAAAAGGTGCGTTTTCAGATCTGACTTGAAGGTTTGGAGATCAGGAGCACTTCTGAGGGACGATGGCAAAGAATTCCAAATTTGGGGTACTTGAGCCTTAAAAGACATTTTCCCTGCACATTTTAAATTAGTTCTTGGGACTTTAAGTAACAGTTCAGAACTGGATCTTAGCGTTCTACATTGTTCGTACGTTTCCAGCACAGAGGAGAGATACGGGGGAAGAGATTCAACAAAATGTCGGAAGGCAAGTGTCGCTAGTTTACAGTGAATGCGGGACTCTATAGGAAGCCAGTGTAACTGATGCAAAAGAGGTGTGACGTGATCAGATTTCTTTTTTGCTAGGACAAGCCGTGCAGCATTGTTCTGTACTTTCTGTAGTCTAATAATAGAGAGGAAGATGGTAAACTTAGCTAAGGTAGAATTGCAGTAATCTAGTCTGGACAGGACAAAAGAGGAAACCAACTGAGCCATGTTTTTCTCCGTTAAGTATGGTCTGACTGAGGCTAGTCTGCGAAGATGAAAATTGCATGAGCGACACAGGGATGAAATGTGGTCAGCCATGGTCAATGTCTGATCAATATGTACACCTAGGTATTTAGCTGATGTAACTGCAGAAGTGCCGATAGTGACTGGGCCCTTTTTTTATTTCATTGAGACGAGCTTGGTCTCCTACAGCTAAGAGCTCGGTTTTCTCTTCGTTAAGTTTTAGCTTGTTTCTGTCCATCCACACCTTTACATCAGCCACACAGGCTTCCGTCTCATTAATGACTGTTTTGAAGTCAGATGGTGGAGTGGCTTTTTATAACTCATTGTCAACAGCATACTTATGGTAATCAAATGAATGCCTTTTGATGATGTCAGACAAAAGCTGAGTATATAAAGTGAATAAAATAGGTCCCAGAACCGATTCCTGAGGGACACCAAATACAAGAGGGATAATCTTAGAATGGTATGATTTACTTTAATGCAGAGCTGACGGTTTGAAAGATATGATGAAAACCATTTTAAAGCAGTAGATCGAATGCCAAAGGTAGTGCTCAGACGGTTGATGAGAATTTGGTGGTTGATTGTATCAAATGCTGCTGACAGATCTAGGAATGCCACTAAGGATGCACGTTTTTTGTCTGTATTTGAGAGAAGACTGTAACAGAGAGAAGAGCTGTTTCTGTGCTGTGGTTTTTTTTTCGATAGGCTGACTGATAAATTTCGAGTAGACCGTTTTTCTCTAGATGTTCCTGTAACTGCTGTAACACAACTTTCTCAATAATTTAAAAATGAATGACAGATTAGACACGGGTCGATAGTTCTTTGTTGAGTCCAGATTGTGCTTTTTCAAAAGTGGGGTGACAATAGCCAATTTGAGAGATTCATCAACAGTGCCTGACTCTAGAGAGTGGTTTACAATACTGGTGGTCAAGGGGAGAAGATCATCTAGACATATCTTTAAAAGGTTAGATGGTAATGGATACAAATCACAGTTCTTATTTGGAGAATAAAGAATAAAATCTCTTTCAGTCTTTTCAGAAATTATTTTAAAACATGTCATTAAAACCCCTTTAAATTCATCAAACTAATTCTCTGGTGGACAAGCATCCAGTTCATGTCGGATGTTAGCGATTTTATCCGTAAAATATGTATAAAAAGCACCAGGAAGATCCTGATGAGGAATGCCTTTTGGCAGTTAACAGTTCTTTGCTTTTGCCAGTCAGTTGGTTTGAAACAGCATACAGCTGTTTGGACGTGGAGCACTGGCAGATTGAAACAGTGTTGACGTTTTGCGGTGGTCTGCATAGCGTTCAGTGTGTTGCGCTCTTTGATATAGATCTCACGGAAGACTGTAAGTTTGTTGGTGCGCCAGACGTGCTCGGCCTGTCGTTCCCGACGCTTGGCGGCCCTCAGTTCATCAGTCATCCAGGGAGCAGAGGGACGGTCAGTAACAAGGCGAGTGGAGAGAGGGGCATGCTTGTCAGTCCAGTATCTGACGGAGGCCGGTGTTGTATATTCTGAGGGGAGATGAGTTTGAATGATTTTCCTGCACAAGAGATTTGATGTCAGCATGGAAAAGATCAACATTCATCATTTTGGTGTTTCGCGATGTAAATGACTGCCATGTAGTGAGCAAGGGCAAAGTCCATAACCTGAAACTGGGGGGCGAGTATATTCTCCCGGACCACAAGCCAGTCAAGTGTGTGACCATGTTTGTGGGTGGGTTCATTTATCAGCTGTTTTAATCCGTGTAGTCATTGAAGATTCTTTGAAAATACTCAATATTACCAACATCTTGCATTGCCCAAACATACTCGAATCCAAATTTACACAATATAGTCTTTACTTGAGTTGCCCAGTTGTGTCTTCCATTGTAATCACTGTATGCATAAGTAACATATCATAGCATTGTTTTGGGTATCGATCTTGGGATGAATTAATAAGTCTACACCAATATTTGATAAGCCTTACATAAGCATCAACATGAATAGGAAATCGACCACCCTCTCCAATGGCAATGCTATTTTTAACATCTCTGCCCACACCCAAAATCATTTACACAGTTTTATTGGTACCTTTTCGATGGCTTCGTAGCGCTGGAAACCCCATATCTCGGAGCCATACAACAAAATTGGCTTGATTTTGACATCAAGGATTTTTAAAATAGTATCAGCTGGCATACATGGTAACTTGAAATAGTCTTTTAATCCCTGCTACGGCTCTGAGTGCCTTTCCCCAAAGATTATCAACACATTTAGACCACTTTAATGTGCAGAAAAATTCACTCCTAAGTAATTGTAACTGGATTCGACTTCGATCTGTTCACTAGCATAAAACCACTTTTCATAATCTCTAAGAAAACCACTGTTCTTGAAAACAACTACCTTTGTCTTATCCATAATTATTCACTTTAAGGCCCCATCTACGACAATAGTGCTCAAGACATTCACTTTTCCTCAGGAGATCAATCACCAAGTCAGAAACCAGTGCGATATCATCTGCATACATCAAAAGAATTCCCGTTGAATTTTGATCTGAAAAAACATCAATTCCTCTTGTGTCGTCGTTAATCAATGCACTTTGTAGTTCAGATATAAAAAGAGAAAACAGAAGAGGACTGAGAATGTAACCTTGTCAAACCCCAGACATGCACTCAAAATATTCAATGACATTATTCCCAACTCTGACAGCCGCCTTGACTTGTTTGTACATGCTTGAAAGTGTTTGAAACATCTTTCCATGAATTCCTTTCTGACGTAAAATATAGAGTGAATTGGACCTTTCAATACTGTCGAATGCCTTGGAGAAATGAACAAAAAGTGTATAAAAATGACCTCCTTTTTTGTAAGGTACGTATTTCTGAATTAATGATTGCAGTAAAAGTATATTATCAGTAGTACTATATCCCTTTCTAAAACCTGTTTGAGCTTCTGGAATATTTCCGTTCATCAATGATTGCAGTAAAAGTATATTATCAGTAGTACTATATCCCTTTATAAAACCTGTTTGAGCTTCTGGAATATTTCCGTTCGCATCACAAAAAACGCTTTGTCTTTCATTCAAAACACTGCTGTATAGTTTTCTTATGATTAACAACGATATCCCCCTATAGTTTTCACTGGGTTTTTCTGTGATCATCCTTTTTGTGCAATGAGAAAATCAGTCCCTTTGTCCAGCTTTCTGGGTACTGTCCGGTTTCAAAAACACGGTTGAATAACACAAGCAAAAACTTGTTTAAAACATCAGTAGCAGCCTGAAACATATCAGGTCCAGAGGCTTTACCTTTCTTCATACCTTGTACAGCTTGACGGATTTCATCTTTAGTAATTTCTTTGTCAAGTTCTGCTTGTGCTTGTCATTACAAACATCTCTAAGATCTCTTAGTATCTGATTATTCTCTTTCTGTTTCTCTTTGCAAAGTGCTTTGATTTTTTTTTTGATTTTTTTTTTTTTCGTATTGACGTACTGGTTCAAGTCTTCATGTTTTTAGAAAAATCGCCACATGTTCAGTTGCCTGTATTTTATCAGTTTTAGCACACTCACAATATTCGTCCCACGACTGTTATGTGTACGTGCCTTCCGCTTTGCCTCCCTGTGTTTACATTTGTCATCTGCTCACTGCAACAGGTCAACGAAGTAATCTGACACTGCATCAACACTTCTCTCCACTGCTGATAAAAAAAAAATCAAATTATGTATCTGTATTTTGACAAATGTGTTCATCGGAAGAATCCTTCCAAAAAAAACAAAAAAACAAAAAAAAACTTGCATAAATCTTCAATTGCTATATCGTCTTCATCTGAAAAGTTATTTATATCAGTCAGGTAGTCAGATGAAAATGTCGTTACAATAAGAAAGTGGTCAGATTCGCATCTGTCAACAACTTTGAAGTCAGTAATCAAGTCAAATAGTGTCTTGAAACAATGTAGTGATCAACAAATCTCATTAGATTAGAGATACAGGTTATTTCCCCTTCCCGGTCACTATCTGTTCCTCCACTGACAAAAAACAAATTACATTCTTTTAACAAATCAATCAGTTTTAAATCAAAACCATTCGAGCTGCGGTCTTTTGATGTACAAAGAAGAACTTGCATGAACATCAGTTAAAGGTTCAACATGTCTGTCTTCGTCGTAAACGTCAGTGTCAAAGAAGTCTGCTGTTCTGGCATTAAAATCACCACATAATAACCAGTCGAATCAGGGTACTTACACATAATGCTACACAAACTACTGTCCGGCTTATCCAAACCTTCACGTGAGTCATCATCATATGTTACAGAATATTGGGGAGCAATGTAAACAAACACAGCGACAGTATCAAAAGAACAGTTTAAAATCGACTTGTCGATTTTAATGAATACACAATCCTCTTCAGTTTTTAACAGTTTTTCCATGTGAATTGCAACTCAGTGATTTACGAATACAAACGGTAACACCACCTCTTTGTCACTTTGTACGGGAAGAAATGAATACAGTGTAAAAACTGCTCTCGAAAGTGTGTGGTTCGATTCTAAGAGAGAGGGGAGCAGACAGGGGGATATAGGATAGACTGATGATGCACACACTCACTTGATCTCCTCACACCAATAGCAGGGCCACATGGAGTGGTTTTTATAGAGTGTTTACTTTACAATACAGCACACACACACTAAGCAGTTCACCTTACTTAGCGAAAGCAACACACACTAAGGCAGCACACACTGTCTACTTCAAGTATTTCCTTTCATCACATGTCCACCAGTATGCACCCCTCTCACACAAAGATCTATGTGAGGTAATACAAGCTTCATCAAGCTTACCTGCCACCAACAGTGACATACCATACTGTGCATCACACCCATGACTGACCAACACAACCCAGAGTGCTCTACTCATGTTACGCATCATACAATAAACTGTGTGTTACCATAACCAAACAAATATCCCCTTTGTCTTCACAAAGTGTCCCACTGACACAAGTACATGTGTGGAAATCATTACTTCCAACATCATCATGGCCTGGCTTCGCTGACGAAGATCTAGGAAGGGCGTTGTCCACGTCTGATGCAGGCACGCTCATGGCTGACAAGGCCAATGCGGCCGAGTCGGCCGCAGCGGTTGCAAGGGAAAGTCTGGTCTGGGTTCGCGGCTGCAGCGTCGTGGTTCTTCCTCCTTCTGCGTTTGTCCTCAAGGCTGGCCCTGCGGTTGTTTTCGAAGGAGGAGACAGCTTGGTGGATGGTGCGTCGCCAGGTCTCTCGATCAGCGGCTACTGCGGACCACTGGCGATGGTCAATGTGACAGGCACCGAGAGCTTTCTTCAAGGAGTCTTTGTATCTCTTCTTGGGTGCTCCTCTGTCACGGTGGCCAGTGGACAGTTCGCCATACAGCGCGATCTTGGGCAGGCGGTGGTCCTCCATCCTGGACACGTGCCCTGCCCAACGTAGCTGGGTCTTTAGCAGCACTGCCTCGATGCTGATAGTCTTTGCCTGCTCCAGGACCTCGACATTTGTGATGTAGTCACTCCAGTGGATGCTGAGGATGGTGCGAAGGCAGCGCTGGTGGAAGCGATCAAGCAGTCGTATGTGGTGCCGGTAGGTGACCCAGGTTTCGGAGCCATACAACAGGGTGGGCAGTACAACAGCTCTGTACACGCTGATCTTTGTGTCTTTCTTCAGGTGTTTGTTGTTCCACACTCTCTTGTACAGCCTGCCGAATGCGCTGTTTGCCTTTGCAAGTCTGTTGTCGATCTCCTTGTCGATCTTGGCGTCAGACGAGATGGTGCAGCCTAGGTAGCTGAACTGGTGGACCGACTTCAGCTCTGTCTCACCGATGTTGATGTGAGGAGCGTGGAATTCTTCCTGTGGGGCAGGCTGGTGGAGAACTTCCGTCTTTTTCAGACTGACTTCTAGGCCGAAGAGCTGCGCAGCCTCTGCGAAGCAGGACGTTATACGCTGCAGGGCCGCTTCTGTATGGGCGACGAGGGCAGCATCGTCGGCAAACAGAAGCTCTCTGATGAGTTGCTCCAGTGTCTTGGTGTGGGCCTGTAGCCGCCTCAGGTTGAATAGGCTGCCATCAGTGCGGTATCTGATGAAGATACCGTCGTCGTCGCCAAGATCTTCAGTGGCCTGTTGGAGCATCATGCTGAAGAAGATCGTGAAGAGGGTCGGCGCGAGGACACAACCTTGTTTCACTCCATTTCCAATTGGGAAGGGCTCCGAAAGGTCGTTGCTGTGTCTGACCTGTCCACGCTGTTCCTCATGTAGTTGGATGACCATGCTGAGGAATTTTGGGGGGCATCCTAGACGTTTCATGATCTCCCACAGACCTTTTCTGCTCACGGTGTCGAAAGCTTTCGTGAGATCGACGAATGTCGCATACAGTCCTTTGTTCTGTTCCCGACATTTTTCTTGTAGCTGTCTGAGAACGAAGACCATGTCAGTGGTGCCTCTGTTGGCTCTAAAGCCACACTGACTCTCTGGGAGATGTTCTTCGGCGATAGTAGGCACCAGCCGATTTAGGAGGACTCTGGCGAGGATCTTGCCTGCGATGGAGAGCAGAGTTATCCCCCTGTAGTTGGAGCAGTCCGACTTTTCTCCTTTGTTTTTATACAGGGTGATGATGACTGCGTCACGGAGGTCCTGTGGTAGTTTGCCTTGCTCCCAGCAGCAGACAAAGAGGTTGTGGAGTTTGGAGTGTAGTGCTGGGCCTCCATTCTTCCACGCCTCCGGCGGAATTCCGTCAACCCCTGCTGCCTTGCCACATTTCAGCTGTTCAATGGCCTTGACAGTCTCTTCTAGGGTTGGTAGCTCGTCCAGTTGTAATTTCACTGGCTGTTGTGGGATGCGGAGAATTGCCGAGTCTTGAACCGTGCGGTTGGCGCTGAAGAGGGCCTGGAAATGTTCCGACCACCTGTTCAGGATCGACGTCTTGTCTGTGAAGAGCGCCTGGCCGTCTGCGCTGCGCAAAGGACTCTGGACCTGGTATGAGGGACCGTACACCGCCTTCAGCAATGTGCAACAACATAGCACTGACCCTTAATGCTCTCATAGTTTACCAGCTCATTTATCACATTACAATGTTCCTTCCCACTTTGTCTGAACAAAGTAAACCACTGACACATAGCACAACTCCTACACATGTTACCACAACTACCAACAAGTCAAATATGTGTTCCACAACACTTGCTGTTACCCCCATGTGCACACACACATGAAAAAACCGTCAACACACACTGACAGTGTGTCAGCCTATAGATCTGTTCATTTTACTTTTAACCGACACCACCTAATATAAAAAAAAACCAAGTAAGTAATACATCAAAAATACAGAACAAGATATCTGTAACAAAACAGAAGAGGGGGGGGGGGGACTCAAAAGATATAGGCCAGTACTTCCCTCCACACATTAACCCCTTTTCTTTCCACAAACCACAAGATCAACTTAAACTGGCTGTCCACTGACACAAAACATAGTTTCCCAACACAACTAAGTTATCAACATAACATAAAACCATTACAAGTCATGTACTCACAGCCCAACAGGGATTTCCTTGCTCCTCATATCACTGATCAGTCAGTCACCCTGTGTCAGTCAGTTTTTCTGGGAGACAGCTGAGAACTGGCTGTGCTGACTGGTTTTATCCCTTCCCACAACATACTGTGCATACTAATGCAAGCTACAACACTCACTCCCCCAACTAGTTGAACTGAAATAACCAATCTTCGCTTGTCCTAATGACTCTACGTGAATGACTGTCAGATTTACTGCTTAATCTCGATTCGTCCAATGCAACAGATTGATCTGATTTGCTACAATTTAGCCCACTTGTTTCTACACACATTCTGTGACAAGTTCACCCACTTACGTCACAAAGAGATTGGGGAGACAGGACAATACAACTGTCGACATGTTAGCTGGCATGATCAAAGTTCACATTGGCATAAATTCTCCCTAACTTACGTTCCGAAGTCCCGTCATCTACTTCAGCTGTGTTTTAGGCCAGGGAATGTAGATTAAAATTTGCGTTAAGTCAAAATGTCTGCAACAAAACCGTTCTTTTTACGATAAAATAGAATAAATCATACTGATCACACTGATATAAAGTTGACCAGTTGGGAACATAAGTAGATTTTGATTTTTAATGTCCAGAATCGAATATTTTTATTACTTCTGCCTGTGTGAGAGCGCCTTACAAAGAGTCGCAAGGCAAGCACAGGTGAAGGTTACGCAAGCGTGGTATAAGGGGTCACCAGAGGAAAGCGTTCAGCACGGTACAGTACATGTGACTTACTGCTGCTGCGCTGATGCTGATCTGTGAGCAGGTCACCGCGGCAGACAACTAATTCTGAACAGTAAGCTAGGAACAGAGCTCTTTGGGGTCAAAAGGAAACAAACATTTTCAATTTCATGTATTTTATACTAAATTGGTAGAAGACGCAAATCCGCTTTTATGAATGTTTTCCAGTTTCACACCATTCATGACATATCATAAAGAATGAAACTGGTATTATACCAATATGCAAAGGTGAATTTACAAAGGCAGCACGGGATCATTTAGTTCGTAAGTACAATTTTGTTGATATTTTACGCAATGCACAACTTGGATATACTAGATGCTCCGCTTATTAACGTGTAGAATATAAATATCTAAATATGCGTTAACCCAGTTCGGTTTCAATGAATATTGTCGGCGCTCTGTCCAGACAATAAACTGGGAAAATATGGAGGGCAGATGATAGCAAAATTGAACGTCATGTCTTGATGTGAAAAGAACGGTATGAAATACATATTTTTCTTTGGAAATGAACCGGTATTTGCAAATGTGACTCACGAACCCTGGCGCAGTAGACGTCGATTTAGCGTGGGATATAAATAATAATCATAATGATAACAATGGATCATAAATTTTATTAATGATTATGTAAAACTTTGTTGTGACACGTGTAACATTGAATCCAAGTTACCTAAACTAACTTTCCCGACGCAGATGTTTGAATTACTGGATTTATGATAATGATAGTAATGAATCTATCATCCTTAGCCAGTGCAATGCATTCAAACAAAGCCTGTGCAAAATTATGTATTTTATTAATGATTACCTAAAACCTTATGACATATGTAACATGGAACCCAAAATACCTAAACTAACTCCCCCACCCTGGATGATTTTATTTTTCAGAAACACTGCAGGCACTCCATTTTCACATCAATTCTCCCCAGTGTTTAACTGTTTAAAATACTACCGTTCATCTTCTTATGAAATGGGAATTGTATTATTTATATCACTTGACAAAAGTTTTCCTTTTTATCTGAAGAATTGTGATCAAAACACCGGATTCTTTGTATCTTTCCATTCGGTCAATCAACAGAAAACTGATTAGCATTATCCTCACAGTGAACAAATATGTAGGATTGCAGAAAAACAAAATGAAATAAAAGTAAGACTTTGAGAAAAAACAACAAAACCAAACAATAACAACAATGACAACAACAAACAACAACTACAAATAAGGAATTTTATTATCTGCGTAAAGAAGAACCAAAGAACATGTGTTCTGTGTCCGAATGTGACACCTGACTTCATCTCAAGCACGACTAAACGTGAAATGCTTCAAACTTAATTAATTTTAAGAAATTCATTCACAATCAATGTATAGTTTGGTTTTTCAGAACTTATGTGATGTAAAATGTGGCTGTTCTAATCAAATTCTGCAAAACAATAAGCGCGTAGGGACTGACATGTTTCGGGTACAACGAATTTGTCTTGTGAACTGATAAACTACCTCATTTCGTGATAAAACTTCACCAGACAGCAAAAGCAAAAATCAAGGTAATTTAAGGGGGTGATTTTCTACTTTGAACTTTGTTGTTTGGAACTTTTGATGCAACAAGTCTTCAACTGAAAACCGTCTTACAGAACTACATGCGTTGACTTGGATCGAAATCTTATGCCAGTATCCGTATATTACCGCATCTCGACATGTGTCAGAAACAGTGATTGTGTCTAAACTTAATCAGATCAGAGATAAATGTACAAACAAACCATAACAACGACGAAATTAACATACACAGTTTTTTTGTATGTGTGTGTGTGTGTTTTAATATAGCAACCATGGGGTGCGAATGAACATATCGGAGATTTCCGTGTAACATATGTATATCTCACACGCTGTCGGAAACAACACATTCTCTGAATCTGTGTTTAAACACACACAATTGAAGGGTGTTTGTCAAACCAATTTACGCTTTCCCGCGATGAATCCGCATGATTTATGTGGAAACAGTTCTAATTTTGTTTACAGGTATATTTTTATTGGGTCGTTTACATGCACAGAAGTAACACAGAAAAGCCGAACTGAAAATTAATATGCGACATCGATTGCAGTTAAATAGTTGAATAGACTTTTTTTTTTTTTTTTTTTCAGAAAATGAGTGTATATGCTGCAGAAGATAGATGTGTTGACCACCTGTTGCAAGTAAAGAACGTGTAGTGTATTCATGAATGTGCTTGCCTTTGAATGAATAAAAATACGTCAAGAGGAACGGGTTGTTTACGTCTGTCACGCGGGTTTTTTGCGTAATATTTCAAACTTAATGTACCATATTTACTGATGATCAATGTTTTATTATCTCAACGAATGAATATAGATCGGGTCTGTATGTACTGGATTTTAATCAGGTTTGTACTTATTTGTTTCTGACCACTTCATGTTTAGACACATTGCCATGTCACAAAATGTCGCCGAAATTTTGGATGTTTTTAATAATTTTCAACACATTTAAGACACAAGAACAAACCATATTCTCACAAAATTGTTGCAGACATTTCTCTAATGAATTGCAATCCTAATAACATGTGAAAAACATGTGAAACATTTGAATAATCATTGTAAATACATGTTTATACTGAATCAGACTGAGAGACCCCCATTTCCAACAAAGTTCTGGAGACTGACCCATTTTCATTTTCCAGGCAGTCTTTGCTCTTCATGACTATCTGATGCACTTCATTTTGCCACCTTCATACTCCAGCCAGATAGATTTTCTTTCCCACACTAAACCGACGTGTCTTCTGCACCAGGGTTCGTGAGTCACATTTGCAAATACCACTTCATTTCCAAAGAAAAATATATATTTCATACCGTTCTTTTTACATCAAGACATGATGTTGGTTGATTTTGCCATCATCTGCCTTCCATGTATTCTGAATTAATTGTCTGGACAGTGCTCCGACAATGTTCATTGAAACAAACCTAGTTAATAGGTACCGTGATATTCATATACTACACGTTAATAAGCAGAGCATGAAGTATTTCCAAGTTGTGCATTGCATAAAATGTCAACATAATTGTTCTTACAAACTAAATGATCCCATGCTGCCTTCGTAAATTCACCTTTGCAGTCGGTATAATACCGATTTCATTCTTTATGAAATGTCAGGACTGGTAAGAAACTCTAAAACATTCATAAAAGCAAATTTGCGTTTTCTACCAATTTAGTATATAATAAATGAAATTAAAAAAATTGTTTCCTTTTGACCCCAAAGAGTTCTCTTATTTTCTGTAGGGTATCTGTCATCTGCCGCAGTGACCTACTAACGGAGGTATTGGACAGCATCAGCGCAGCAGCAGTCAGCCACAAGTACTGTACCGAGCAAAACGCTTTCCTCTGGCAACCCCTTATGCTGCGCTTGTGTAACCCTGGCTTGCTCATGCCTTGCGGATCTTTGAAAGGCGCTTTCTCATGGCCAAATGTGCGAGCAATAATTATTAAAAATCCAAATCTAATCATGTTCCCACCCACCTACAGCGGTCAAGTTTATATCAGCATGATCAGTATGATTTATTCTATTTTATCGTGAAAAGAACGGTTTTGTTGCAGACATTTTGACCATTTTTGTATCTGCCTTGGACTATTTGTGAAAGGGGAGATGGGGAACGACTTGAAAGACAGGCCGCCACACAGGATGTTCTGACATGCCGACACTCGTCTGTTTCGAACACGCGGACATCTAGTTCAGCACGGGGATTGCAGCAGACATCACATAACCGCACGTGTTTCAAAGACTGGACCGGATGATGCGGACTTGCTGACCAAAGACAGCCGACTTGGGAGTGGGGGTGCGGGATGGTGGAAGGAGGGAGGGTGGTGCGGTGAGGGAGGGTGGCGCGACCTCAAAGACTTCACTTTGGACAGAGCGGGAAGGGAGATAAGAAGGGTTTGGGGGGGAGGTGGGCGTGAAGGGATGGGGAGGGAAGGGAGACAGAGTGTGGGTGGTGGGGGTCACACTGCCGACACACTATAACACCAGTATAGTCAGGAAATGTGTTTTGAATATCACTCTGGTTACACGACCAGACCTCAGAAAATAAAAGAATTGTAAAACTTTAGCACAAAAATTTAAACGAAGCACTTTTTAAATTTTGAAAGACCCCTTGTATATACCAGGCCATAATCTGGAGCACAGGCACATGCTTGCATTGAATGCCTGTGTTGTCATATTTAACTGAGGTGTTTCGATCTCTTCCAGTTATGTGAGGCTTCAGATGAATGTGTGTCCGTATTTGTGTTTTTAGAATCAGTATGTAAATGTGTAATGCGTTGTGTGCTGTTGTTTGTTTTCGCTGAATTATCACATGCACATGAAGCATCTCTGCAGGTTTCATTTCCAGCATTTACAAACTCCAGTCGGTGATAGCACCAGTGGGAGGGAGACGATCAGAAATTCACCTTGCAAGTACACCGGCCGTGATCATGCCGGTCACTTAATTGTTCACCGTATTCTCACACATACCTCTGGAATCAGCGTTGTAGACGTAGTGTTTGCCTTCGATGACGAGGGAATCGAAGCGCAGAAAGGCTCTCTTGCAGGCTTGGCCTCTCGCAGGAAAGGCAGTAACCGAAGGCGCTTCTCTCTCGCCTTCAGGGTATAGTCTTCAGACACAAACACGTCCGTTCCTTTCAGTTTCTTGCATTCTGACAGCACTTTTTCTTTGTGTTTGTACTTTTCGAAAAAGAACAATGATGGGACGTGTGTGGCCCCTCCGGCCTCAGCTCGTTCCATGGGAATCTGCTCCTGTATCCCCATCTTGTTCTTCACAACATCATTGACAGCTTCTTTGCAATCAGTTTACGTCTCAGCACAGTTTGGGGGATTTTTTCCTCTGCCTCTGTTTTCTTGATAGTCAAGTTTCCGAGACTCTTCCAAACTAGACAGACACCTTTTCTTTCAGTTCCTTATTTCCTTTGCCGACTTCATCGATTTCTGTTTGCATCAGTTTACTCATTTGAGTTTCAATAGCTGTCATCTTCTCTTCAATATTCGTAATCAGTGTCCATACCTTGTGTGATGTCAACATATTCATGACATCAGCCAGGGAGACTTCATCCGTGCTGTCACTTGCGGAAATCGAAGACTGGGAAGCAGGAGACCGTAGAGGTTTTCGTTTCTTTGGAGGGCCGGGATTGGACTCGACGTCGACACACTGCAGCACGAACGCCGCCGACAGACCTTTCTACTTGCAGTCGTCTTGTTGCAGCTCTCTCCACAGCCCGTTTCCTTATGAAAGACTGAAAAGTCCAGAAAAACTGACCACAGGCAGCTCGAAAACACACCGCTGAACTCGGCATGATGTCATTTGTCCAATCGAGGGATAATTTTGACTTACAGAAGACTTGATCAGTTAATAATTAACAAAGATCTGCAACAACCTCTTTTTTTTCTTCTTTGTTGTAAGGTACGTATTTCTGAATAAATGATTGCAGTGAAAGTATATTAACAGTAGTACTATATCCCTTTCTAAAACCTGCTTGAGCTTCTGGAATATTTCCATTCGCATCACAAAAAGCGGCACTTAGTCTTTTCTTCAGAACACTGCTGTATAGTTTACTTATAATGTTTAACAACGATATCCCCCTTTAGTTTTCAGTTTTTCTGTGATCACCCCTTTTGTGCAATGGGAAAATCAGTCCCTTTGTCCAACTTTCTGGGTACTGTCCGGTTTCAAAAACACCGTTGAATAACACCAGCAAAAACCTGATTAAAACATCAGTAGCAGCATGAACCATATCAGGTCCAGAGGCTTTTACCATTCTTCATACCCTTTATAGTTTGACGGATTTCATCTTCAGTTATTTTTTTGTCAAGGTCTGCGTGCTCTGACATTTTTCACAGTTTTCTGGACTGTGGCTCTTTACAACATTTTCCATTTCCTGACGAAATTCAGAATCAACATTTTCTTTTTCTGGATTTAACAGATCACGGAAGTACTGGTACCATGAATGTGCACTGATTGTGCAAGAACGATTTGATGCGACACTCGTGCGTGCGTGCGTCCGTGCATTTTTCAGTTATCATTCTGAATAAAGCTTGAGTGATGGCCTAGAGGTAACGTGTCCGCCTCGGAAGTGAGAAAATCGGAGTTTCAGTTCAAATCATGACTTAGCCGCTGATATTTTCTCCCCCTCCACTAGACCTTGAGTGGTGGTCTGGATGCTAGTCATTCGGATGAGACGATAAACCGAGGTCCCATGTGCAACAGGCACTTAGCACATGAAAAGAACCCACAGCAACAAAATGGTTGTTCCTTGCAAAATTCTGTAGAAAAATCAACTTCGATAGGAAAAACAAATAAAACTGCACACAGGAAAAAAAAATGAAAAAATGGGTGGCGCTGTAGTGTAGTGACGCGCCCCCCCTTGGGAGAACAGCTCGAATTTTACTCAGGGAAATCTGTTGTGATAAAAAGAAATACAAACACAAATCCTGGAGTGTTTGTCAGTATTATTTATACACATCTTGTGTGTGAACTTATGCATGAGTGTGTCTGTGTTTGTCAATGCATGGGTGCAAGCATGTATATATAAGCATGTATTTGTTCTGTGTTTGTCTATGCATGGGCGCAAGCATGTATATATAAGCATGTATTTGTGAGTGCATGCATGTGGGTTTATATGCAAGTGTGTGAGCTTGCCAGTAAATGAGAATGTATGTGTTACAATGAACATTCTTGTTGTATAACTTTTACAATGGCACACAGCACAATCATAAAGTGTAAGTGTTACTTGCTCAGTAGTGTGCTTGTCTGTAGTGTATATGCATGCATAAGTGTGTGAGGATGTGTGTGCATGTGAGCATGTGTGTGAATGCAAGAATATGTGCAAGCAAGTGTGCACGCTCATGTGTGTACAGATGTGTATGACTATATAAGAATATCAGTACAGAAAATACCAAATCAATAACAGACATTCAAAATGTTTCAAACAGTAAGTCATTTATTATAGCTGAAACAGATAGAGGCAATACAATAACAAGTAAAATAAATGCAACAGATCCATAAGTTTGTGGCAAAAACATACATGCCAAAACAATTCAAAATGTACTTCTAAAACATTATATCCTGTGCTATAAAACGTTACAGGTGAATCAGCAATGAAGGCCAGTTCAAAGAATGCAGGCTGAAAAGGAGAGGAGAGGGAGAGAAACAAGAGACAGAGAGAAAGAGAGAGAGAGAGAGAGAGAGAGTGTGTGAGAGAGACCACAGAGAAATGTATACCGGTATACACACACACACACATATATATATGTGTGTGTGTATTTTGTATATCTTTTTATCACAATAGATTTCTCTGTGTGAAATTCGGGCTGCTCTCCCTAGGGAGAGCGTGTCCTACACTACAGCGCCACCCATTTTTTTTGGTATTTTTTCCTGTGGGCAGTTTTATTTGTTTTTCCTATTGAAGTGGATTTTTCTAAAGAATTTTGCCAGGAACAACCCTTTTGTTGCCGTGGGTTCTTTTACGTGCGCTAAGTGCATGCTGCACACGGGACCTCGGTTTATCGTCTCATCCGAAAGACTAGCGTCCAGACCACTACTCAAGGTCTAGTGGAGGGGGAGAAAATATCGGCCACTGAGCCGTAATTCGAACCAGCGTGCTCAGATTCTCTTACTTCCTAGGCGGACGCATTACCTCTAGGCCATCACTCATATATATATATATATATATATATATATATATATATATGTATATATACACACACACACACACACCGTGAATGTTAATATTGTGTATATTTCTTTTTCAAATCTAAAAATCAACTACTAATAATACATAGTTGAATTCAAAATCATTATAATATAGCTGTTCCCGTATAAATCTCATTTTAAAGCAGTGAAATTGTTTTACAAAGATCAAATCTGAAAATGTATCAACTGTATCAAACAAGCTGTGAGAGAGGTGTTATATATATATATATGTATGTATGTATATACATATGTATGTATGTATATATATATATATATATACATATATATACATATATATATCTTAAAATAAAAAAGAAACAAAAAAAGAGAAAAAAAGAATGTACATCTAAGACATAACTGGATAATCAATAACAGCAATACAATTGTAAATAGTAGATATCTGGTATGGAAGCTATACATGTCCCAAATGTGGATATCTGCTACAGAAGATACAGGTCCCATTTTATGTCTTCAAACAGCCTGACATAACAAACAATAATCATATGTACACCACGCATTACAAGACAAATGCTTTACTTCTGTATTGATAACAATTTTCTGTAGATTTACTACAAGATGCACCAAACATCAGTAATGCAGTGCAAGCAGGTGCTGACTTGCAGTCACAGATATACCAATCAAGGACCTTTATCAATTTTGTTTCATTGATTTTGTTTGTTTATAGAGTGAAAAATACAAGTAGTAGGTGCAAAAGCAAGTAGGTTATGCAGTATTAGTGGATCAGGTTATCACTTCTGACTGAGAATCAAACATGATATATATATATTATATATATATATATATATATATATATATGTGTGTGTGTGTGTGTGTGTGTGTCCTGGAAAGGTACCAGTTAACCAGCTGCTTTATTATTTTTGTTTGTTTGATGATCATATTAGAAAAGTTGTAGTGTATATTAGGTCATAGAAAAGTTTTGAGTCTTATTAACATCGGGAAACATTACTACATGTAGTTCAAAGCAAGTGCAACAAACATTGTACATGTATAATAAACAGACATATTTTGAGGACTGTTCACAAAATGCACCTCTATGCACTAATTGTACAATAAGTGCTCACCCCATGACATTAAAATTGTGAGTTTCTATTATACTCCCAGTTTGGTTAAATATACTTATATGTCAAACTGATGCAAACTGGGCCTACTGCTTTGCTCTGTTTGGCTAAAATTCATGGCAAACTCAGTGATAAGACATCTTGCTGTCAGTCTGCCATCTGCAAGCAAATCAAACACCTTTTCAGGCTGAAGCTGATTACTCATTCCAATGGCCAGCAAGGACTGCCCAATGTAAACCATGACAAGAACCATGGGGATGGGTGGGTGGGCATTCAAGTTTGACATGTTAAGTATGTTTAACCAAACTGGAAGTATAACACAAGCTCCCTATTTTGGTGTCATATACTGTACCATGAAAAACTGATGCAGAATTCAAAGCAAACAGAGGAGGGACATGCCTATTGGTTTGCATGAGAAGCCCTTGTAACAGTAACCGACGGGCACAATAGCCGAGTGGTTTAAGCATTGGACTTTCAATCTGAGGGTCCTGGGTTCAAATCTTGGTAACGGCGCCTGGTAGGTAAAGGGTGGAGATTCTTCCGATCTCCCAGGTCAACATATGTGCAGACCTGCTGTTCACCCCTGCATGTGTATATGCAAGCAGAAGATCAAATACACATGTTAAAGATCCTGTAATCCATGTCAGCGTTCAGTGGGTTATGGAAACGAGAACATACCCAGCATGCACACCTCCAAAAATGGAGTTAGCTGCCAACATAGCGGAGTAAACAGTTATACACGTAAAACCCACTCATGTACATACAAGTGAATGTGGGAAGAAGTAAAGTAACCACTGTGAAAGCCATGACAAAGGAAACCCCTAGAAACCATCCACCTTGTGAAGCGCCATGAGCCTCTCTGTAAGGGAATAGTGCTATAGAAGAGCACTTCATTATTATCATTATTTATCATATGGAATTTTCTGAGGCAGAAACTGATTAAGGGAATCTCCAAATGGCAGAAGGCTGCCTCCAAAACATGCCAAAGAAGCAAAGAGTACTGAAAGGTGACCGTGGCAATGGCACACACCTCATGTGCTTTCGGAATCAGGCAGCTAAGGACCTGAAAGCACCTTAGATTCTGATCTGTGGGTGTTCCAACAAGGCTTTCCGAACCACCTTGGACAGGATCGGGAAGGGCAGAAAAGCATAGGTGATCAGGCTGCTACAGTCCAGAAACAAAGGATCGACGCTCAAGTTTCCATGTCTGAAACAGGTGAGACAGAAATCCAGTCTCCTCTTGACTTCATGGCAAAGAGGACCATTGTCTTGGACCTGCTGAGAGCATCTGCCCAAAATTTGGCTTTGCCCGCTATGTGTCTCACTAAGAGTGCAATGCCCTTGTCACAGCACCAACAGAAGACAGCCTCAGCCCAAAGTGTGAGGTTCGCAGAGTACACCCTCCACCCCCCTTTTGTTCGCATAGCATGTTACATTTGTGTTGTTTATGAACAAGTGGGTAGTCTTGTTGGCAGTGTTCCCTGGGGAGTGAAGTAGAGCCCTGTGAACTGCTTCAAGTTCCAGACCACTGATGTTCCACTTGAGCTTCTCTGGGAACCAAATCCCCTCTGCATGGAGTGAGCCCATACGAGTTCTTCACAACCACCCCCACCCCCAAGGATGCATCTGTGACTTTTTTAAGTGGGGGGAGGGGGAGTATGGGCACCCCCTGAGCCAGAAGAGGGGAGAGAAGCCACTATGACGTCATTTTGAGGAAACGCTCTCCCAGACAGATGTGCGTGTCCCAGGGATGAGTCCTCTGGGACCAGCATAGCCTCAGTGATCTCTGAAGAGGGTGGTTGACAACCTGCCCCAGGAGGATGATAGGTGCCAGTGATTCTATCATGCCCAGGAGGTATGGCGCAAGTGCAGGAGAAGATCTGTCAACAGGTCCAAGAGAACTTGTGTCAGCAAGACTGTCAAGGACTGCATGTCATATCTCATCCCTTGATCCCTAAGAAGTCAAAGGGCGGACTTGGGGAGAAATTGCATTTCTCCTTGTTGTGACAGTTGGGCGCACAGATCCAGAATTCTGGATGTGTGATTCTGACACAGGGCCTGGCACTGGGCCAAGATTAGCAAGTACACACAGAGGAATGGACTCTGATCTGACCATGGATACCAATTCCTGCCTCACCTTGGAGAAGAGGAAGGGGGCAAGAGTACTTCCTGGGGGATGAAGGCTCCAGGGGCTGAAAAGGACTCCTCACTGAAAGGGGAGAGTACCTCTGATCATGTAGGCAGGCTAATTCAGCCAATCCTGCGCTGTCTCTGGGACCTTAAGGCATCTGGTGTTCCTGGAGGTGGCGTCGTGCTACGAAGAAGGGCTATGGTGACAGTGTGGCTTGTGGGACAGATCTGGCGTGAATGGGGAGGATCAGCTCCAATTCCACCAGGTCCGAATTAGGTTCAGTCTGATCACAAGGCAAAGGTGGACTCAAACGGTCACCAAGGGAGGAGGGAGGAATCATCTGTATTCTCCTCCTCCTCAGAGTACAGCAGTTCGAAAATTTCCTCCCAGTCCATCCTGAGCTAGGTCCCTTCACATGGGACACACCCTGGGGGTCTCCTGATTTGGATATGTGACTCAGCGGGAAGAAGAGTGGGCCAATCAATAAGGTGCCGGTCCATTATCACCCCTCCTGCCCACTGTGCATGTAGAATGCAGCGACTGTAGGTCTAGCTATGCCTGAGAGGGTGGGTGTCAGACCTCACTTTGTGCTCCCTGAGATGAGATAGTGAGCCATGCATGTTTGGAGGGCACAATCACCCATTCAATTCCCAGCAGGACTGACAGGTAAGGGGGGAAAACTGCAGGCTTTTCCAACCTAGCTGGGGTGACCCAGAGGCAGACAGTCCCAGGAAGGAGGCATTAGTGACCATGGATACCACACAGGGAGACTCAAAGGGAAAGGGAGGCACAGGTGACTGGAGGTCGCCCTGACTGATGATTGTTCAATCACACCTGCACCATCAATGCACACCACCCGGTAAGAGGTTCCAGGCAGAGTCTGGGAGGAAGAGGATAAGGGGTTCAGCCCAAGTCCTCCAGACTGCCCAGCGTGCAACATGTGTGCATCCTAATGCAGGTGGAAAGGGGGAATCCACCAGTGGGCGCCAGTCACTCCATGAAGCCATACCCAAGAGTCCGTGCTGGAATCCAGCAACAGAGAAAAGTGGACAAGTCAAAGTGTGGTCCTGTCTGACTTGGGTGTTTGAGCTGCCTGACACGCACAGTTGCGGTCACCTGGCATAGGTGAGGGTCATGGGTGCAGTATCACTTCCCATGGAAATACTTGGGCCCATAAGGGAGGCACATTTAACAGTGGAGGGCGTCCTGACCAACAAGTGCTCAGACCTTTTTCTCGGCAGCATGAGTCCTAGGAGGGACACCAAATACTAGGGGCAAAGCAGTGCTGGTTTGAGACCAGGGCGGGGGTGGTGGTCCCCCACTAAGTTCAGTGTGTCCCAGGAGTAAAAGTACCCATCATCTCCCAAGGGTCAGTGGAAACTCCTGGCTTCCATACGTTGATAGCAGCCTGTGAGGTACTAACACCCGCAAAGGAGGCACTGGTAGCAGTGGATGTTGTCCTGACTGACAAATGCTCAGTCCCACCACCACAGCACTTGGGGACACTAAGCACTGGGAGTAAGCAGTGCTGGGTTGAGAACAAGGGGGGAGAGGGCCTGCCCCTTTGCTCAGCCCAGTGTGTCCCAGGGATGAGCCCCCTAGGGGTAGAAAAGAAAGTATACACCCATGGGCACCAGCCAGAGGGCGCTGGGGGAACAGTTTAAGCCATGCTTGAGAGGGAGGGTTCAAAAGCTTCTCGTGTAATGCCTCATGAGACAAGATAGGGTCCCACACATGCTGGAAGGGCACAAGCACCCACTGATCTCCTGACAGAACCAATGGCTGAGGGAGGGGATACTGTAAGCTTCTCCAAACTGGGTAGGCTGACTCAGAGGTGCTCTGTCCTAAATGGGAGGCACTGGTGACCATGTAGGTCACCTTGACCGACACCAGCTCAGTCCCTTCAGTTGGGGCAAAAGCATCCCCAGGGCAACACCGCATGTAGTGGATAAGGGGTGCTGGGCTGACTCCGGGGTGGATAGGACTGGGGTGCTAACCCACCTGTGAGCCCATCCCAAAGGGTTAATGGCACCTGGACCTCTATGAAGGGAGAAAAATGAAAGACAAATTTTTACCAAGTCAGAGAGAAGTCCAGTGACCAGTCCAACCTGGGTGTCAAACAAGCAGGCCAACAGCCTGCAATCACCTGACATGCCTCCCCAGCAGGGGAGACTGGCTGGATAGTGGGGTCACTCGACACACCAGCGATGGTCATGCAACCAGTATCCCCTCCCATAGTGATACTGGGGTGACTTGACCTGGGGTGAGCAAAGGGGAGCTGCCCCACCCCTCAAGGCCATGGCTTCGCCCACCACTAGGAGAGATAGGGGAGGAGACTTGGCATAGGTGGGAGGATCAGAAAGAGCAGTGCCACCACCGAGAGCCTTCTCCATGCACCAAGGATAAAGGGCAGACATCAGATCCCCTTGAGAGGACATGTTCAGCCCCATATTGGTGCTAGCCACAATAGAGATAGAGTCCTCAACAAAACCACCCTCCAACTGGGTTAACTTGGGGTTAGGCCTGACCACACTTCCGCCCAGTCCCCTTCCAGGCAGTGTTAGGACGAACTATCCCACCTCCATCCATATGCAAAGACACATTGGCTTGATCGCAAGTAGGACAACCCATGGGCTCTGGGACCTGAGATAGTCTACCAAGAGAGCACTATCCCAGCCTCATGGGTCCAGCCATCGCAGGATGGCATGCAAGGCACAGCCATCAGGACAAGTCATTCCCAAGTGCAAGCCCCACAGAAAAAGTACAGTGAGAGTGAGTTGGAAACAAAACAAAACTGACGTCAGGAGTAAATGCAAATGATGTAAAAGAAAAGATTTCTAGGATGAAAACGTCCCAGAAACTCGCACCAAACAGGCATGCCAGAAAATGATATTTACTAGCCGCCATGGCGAAGTAGTTAGCGTTGCGGACTGACGGCTGGGAGGACACAGGTTTGAATCCCAGTGAAAGTGGTTTTTTTTTGGCCCGTGGCCGGCTCCTGCCCAGAGCTGAGTTTGCAGTGGGCTTAAATGGGAAGACTGGGACCACACAGTCGAGTGTCATCCACTTCAAGGATGCGTCTTTGGGTGCGTTGCTCTAATTACTTGACCAACACTGCAAGTGTCTGTATCTCTCGGGCCTGGTTAACGCTCGGATATCATTATGACAGGAAGCGTAGAGTACAGCCTTGTCATGCAGTCCCAAACCAAAATGAACCTCCATAGCAACATTGTCATCTTCATCCTCCTCCTCCATCATCATCAATATAAACAAAACAGTCTTAAAGTCTGTGGCCTTTCATGCCCTGCTCTCATGGTGACCTCAGTTTCAATACCCCTCCACTTCTGTGCTTGGGGTGAGTTCTGCCAATGTCTTCAGTGTCGGCAGATTCATGGGGGGTTGTTGTTTGAGGGACGTGGTGGCGGTCTCCACTCTGGGAGGGATGCTCACTCAGTCTCACTCCGCAACTAAGCCATTATTGTTGTTAGTAGGGGGCTTAGTAGGTGGTGTCCTAAGTATGTTAAATCAGAACAGGCACCACTGAACACCACCGAAGTGACTCAGCAGCAGTGCAGGGTCTCCTCTGGTGTGTGGCCTCCTAGCGACCTAACAATGATGGTTCCCTGCGGATTACCGATACTGGAACCGTGATGGACGAACCCGGGTGTGGCCATGTATTGGGGAATCTAAATGAGCGGCATGGGAGTAATGCCACTGAAACGGTGCAGATGATGGGGCAGCAAAAAAAAAAAAAAAAAAAAAAAGAAAAAAAAAAGAAGATATTTCAAATGCATAAAAGGTTGGCAAAGACAGAGCAATAAGATAATGTCCTATGGAAATGTGGGCCATTGTGGACGGGTAATCAGCTCCAGCCAGAAATGGTGCTTGATTGGCTAGCAAATGGCCAACTAATAGTGAGACATCATATTACTGAGTTTGCCACAAATTTTGGCCAAACAGAAAACCAACAGGCCTAGTTTGCATCAGACTGACATGGTAAGGTACATGACATCAAACATTAAAGCACCAAAGGAAAGCCAGTACTCTTTCTTTCAAGGCAACTCACACTAACTCTGACAGAAAGAACGTTCACAACATCCATATGCCTTTATGCCTTTTCATTCATCCAAAACATTGAAACTTTGGTCTTCTGGACTTGTAACCAACACTCACATTCTTCCAGATATATTGTTCTAAATAATTAATCTCAGAGAGACAGACAGACTGAGAGAAACTGAGTGTGGATGGAATAAACTTCAGAAAAGAACCTGATGGAATGGTTACATTCACCGTTTCATATGTTTAATTAATAACGAACCCTCACCCCCTAACCCAAAAAAGCAACAACTTACATGCTGGTTGTCATATTTATATTTCCCTCTCTATTGCGCTCATGTGTAATGTTGTGTGGTAAGGTGTGGTGTGGTGTGTGTGTGTATGTGTGTGTGTGCATGTGTGTTCATGCTTGTGTGCACATGTGGGTGTGTGTGCATGAAATGAAGCTTCAATAAAGAACAGTTCCAAAGGCTTTGCCTTCTTTTGTCATATTTTCAAATATACATACCAAAAACACATTGTTCCATTTACTTTTTTGAAGCATTTGTAGGATCCACTTTACCTTCTAGCTTAGATGTAAGTCTGTTATGCACCCTTTACAAAGGCAAAATTTTTCACTTACTCAAATCAAATGTGCATATATCTGTTTAATATTTTCAGTGCTCATTTTTTCAAATGAGTTTTGTTGCAATTAGTTACTGTCAGTAGATGAATCGAAACACATACCAAAAACACATTGTTCCATTTATTTCCAGACCATTTGTATAATCCAGTTCACATTTTAGTTTAGATGTAAGTCTGTTTGCACCTTTGACAAGGGCAACATTTTTTTTTTTTTTTTTACTTACTGAAATCAAACAACCAAAAATATTTTATACAATTTTTTTTTTAGAATTGATCTTTTCAAATTACATTTGCTGTGATTAGTTACTGTCAGCTGATCAACCTGTGGTATCTATTTTCTTCTCCAAGTCCAATGCACTTTCGCATCCATATTTGTTATAGTGTGTCAGGCACCAATGATAGAGATTTTGCAGCACACACTGCTTACTGACAGACCCCTCCTAGTCCCATCCCCCTCCTCTCCTTCCTTCCCCCTTCTCTTCTTACCAATACACTAAATGAACTCCTTCCTCGGACAGGCTGTAAACCCCCGCCAACCCCCCTTCCCCTCCCTTTTCTACCATCTCTCCCTTCCCCAATCCCCTTCATCTTTGGCCACAGAGTGCCGAGATAGCAAGACCAGAATTTATGAGGGTTGATACTTCATAGTATGGCACCCCATTTATCCTAAGCCCCCCCCCCCCTCCTTTTCACCCCCCCTTACCCCCTACAGGCCCCCCTCCCTGGCATCTGTCCCTGCTTACACCCCCTCTCCCTCCTCACCCCCTCTAGCACGGAGTCCAGAGGAAGCAAGTTATTGTGGAATATAAATACTAATTAAATGTGATGTCTCCTGGGATGTCAGGCCACAGATGTTTACAGTCCCCTGCCCTTTTTCATTTCCTTTCCATCAACATCAAACCCGCTTTCTCCTTTGTTGACCCTTCCTCTCTGATTCTGATATTTACCACACATGACACTACCAGTAGTGTGTGTGTGCTATCCATGTTGATCTCTGGCAGGATGGCATCTGCTTCAATGGTCACCGCATGGTATGGTGTGTTTATCATGAGCTGTTTAGAACAGAATCAGGGCTGGGCGATCTTTCCTCCCCTTTCCCTTCCCATTTTCGTCACCTCCACCCCCCTCCCCACCCCCCTCCTTCCCCTTCTCCTTGGCAGTGTGGGTACCGTGGGAAAGCATCAAAAGTGTAAAGTCTAGCACTGCTGGTTCCAGATTGGTTAGTTTCCTCCACAGCCAGTGTGGGAGGGCCTGGTAGTGTACCTGGCTGATTGGTCAGTTAACCTCAACCAATTGGGAAGATCTGGGTTGTAAGATAATTTGCATTGAGTGAATGGGTGAGAGAATAAAACCAGTATGCAGAGGGGTTTCGTCCTTTTCTGCCTTGTGAAGAAGAAGCCAAAAGAGCCAGACTGACAAGACAATACCAGGGGGCTGTAAGTATCTAATCAGCATCTATTTTTCGGACTTAGTTGAATACTTGGTTCCTGGTATTGGATTTTGTGACTAACACATTTCCCCAGTGGGATTGTGTTCCGTCACATGAACATGAAGTGAATCTCACTTTAATTATTGATATGTCAGCCAGGATCTGTGTGTGAAAGATAGGTATTTGTTTAGATTTCTTCCAGATACACTTGGGTGTATTAAACAGTGGTGGAGAAATGGATCTTTGAATTTTTTGCTCTTGGTAAATGACCTACTCCTGCCTCTGTTTTCTCTAGATCAAAAGATGAATTGGAACCATGACTTAGTCCAAAGTCATGGGGCTGGAAGAGAAAAGGGCTGCTGGAAAACAGATCTGAAGAATAGGCAACTTATAAGGGCACAACCAGTGTTAGTGGTAATCATGGAGATTCTGAGAGTGTCTTGTGGACAATGAAGTCAACACCTGTGTTGGCTAAGAATCAGTAGCCTGTACATAGTTGGTTTTGTCATATATTCCTTGAGGTAGCTTAGTGTGTTTGATGCTGTGATTTTCTCGGCTTGCATTATTAGTTGTTGTAACACTTGGATGTTCTCAGTGCTACTGGGACATATTTACTTTGGTGATTGTTGGTTATCACTACTCTGATTTGTCTTTTTTTCTTTCTTCTTTTTTTCTTTTTAAAAAAATTTTTTTTTTTACTTCAATTCAGTTTGCATGGCTCGGATGTTTGTTGTGATTATAGAGTCTGTTTTGCTTTGGTTAATTGAACTCAGTTATTATTTCATGAATCCTCAAAGTTTGGTGTCTAATTTAAGTCAAGAAACCCCAAGGCATTTAATGAATTGATCAAAAAGTGAGTAATGTATGGAGGTTCAGTTCCATAGGGAAACATGTCTTTTCTGTTTTATTTTTCACAAAAGACTAACTGCAGTACAGATTTACAGTGTCTGTGTTTACACTGAACAATAGTAATTGAAATGGGCTAATATGGGTTTAAGTACATTACTTGTAATTGTTTGTACTGGTGTTATGTTTTGTTTTTGTAACTTAGTTCCTGAAGTTCTGGAAACAGTTTGGTAATAGTTGAATTGTAATGTTGTATCACAAGAACATTATGACACTTTTGGCTGATGTGGTATTGCACAGTTAATGTAACTGGAATGTGTTGATGCAGATACCATGACTTGTGAGAGAGCATAGCCAGCATGCGTATGGCTTAACTGTATTTGAGGCTAGTGACTGAGGGGAAAGTGGTTAAAAAAACACAATGTAGTCAATACATGACTAACTGGAGTAATGGTTTAGGGTATTTGGGTATCCCCCCCCCCCTTTCCTGTTTCCTACAGGTTGATATTATGGTATGATGCTTGGACATCATGTTTGGGTTTACATGTTGTGCATCTTGGCTTGCATAAATGATAATGTTCAGTAACATGTCAGTGGTTTGTCGATTGTTGACATACTGTGGGAACAATGTAAGCATTCAGGCACAAAGAAACACAGAGATTATGTGTGTAGAATGTTTTGGTTGTAACAGTTGGGATTATTTTGAGGTTTGACATACCTATTTTGTATGTGAGGTGGTGATGGTTATATTCAAGGTGAACAAATCTACAGGCTAACTGTATGTTCATGTGTTTCCATGTGTGTGTGCACATGAGTGATAATGCAACATGGGGAACATGTGTGACTTGGTAGTTGTGATTACCATGTGCTGTAGTCATATGTTATATGCCAGTGGGGTAACACATAGCTGTATGTGTTCAATAAGATTTGAGACCACTGACAGGCAGTCCTATGTTGGTGCACACAGGTTGCTATATATTTACCATGTAAAAATTCCCATGTAAAAATTTGACCAATGAGATACATTGCAGAGACAAAGTACAGATTTGTTCAGTCTTAATGGAAACAGCTATTATTGTATGGTGATTTGACTGGAGTTAAACACTGGGAGTTTGTAATTGTCTGCCACATACTTGGTGCGACAGCTATTATTCTATGGTGGTTTAACAGGAGTTAAACACTGGGAGTTAGTATTTGTTAGTCATATATTTGGTGCACATTAACTTATGTGCCACTGATTGTTGATGGTAAGCTATATGAAGCTTGTTTTACATTTTTACATAGATCTCTTTGAGAAGAGAGTGTACGGCTAGACATCGAGTGTCAGAATGGAGAAAGGTTATCTGTGGAATTGTTTACTTGTTCAGACAACATAATGATGTTTCTGTTACATCAGTGCAATTATGTCTAGCATATGTTTTGGTATTGATTTAACCTGGGTTTTAATATTGTGTGTGCTGTTAAGTTAGAGAAATAAACACCTCAATTCATCTTTCTAAAAGACCCTGCTGTGGTACGAGGAGAGAGTGGATCGTGCACCTATCCTCTGCTGTTATCCTACTCTACCTCTTCACCTTCTTCTCCTTCCCCCTACACCCCTACCACTACCCCTTTAACATATTGAAAATGATACTGTATGTAAATTTTGGATCAATGGACACTAAGTTTAAAAGTTCATATAAATCAAGGTATAAATCAAAACATACCGGTTTTTACACTGATTTTTCTCATAGCACTGATGACTGATCTCAATCACACTTTGTTTAGACTGGACCTTTACATGACTGTTCAGAGGTTGTATGAAACTACACAACTGAGAAGCACAAACTTATGCAGGAGAATCACCCCAAAGATGTTGTCAAGAGAATTTAGCTACACTGTGGATCCTACAGTTCAGAGAACTGTCGTTTGGAGCTGTCTGTTTCTTCCACCATTGCTGCTGGTAGTGTTCATCTGCAACCAACAGAATAAAGATATAAATAAACGGAAAATTAGTTACTTGAAGAAAAAACAAAACTAAAAAACACTGCCTTACATACCAAACCTCTCATAGCTACAAGGTCTGCAGAATACTTCACTTGTCGCTGGAGGTGGTGTCTATTTTATCCTCTTATTTGCTTGCTGAAGACTTCATGTATTTCTCTGGAAACAAAATGGGTTCAGAAGCTCAGATCAAATTGTTGCATCTATTCTTGTCCTGTATTGTCCATCAGTGTCCTCATGCTATTCTTGACAAATGTTATGAATAAAGTGTCAAATGTTTAAGAGAGAGTGTGTGTGTTGTGTGTGTGCATGTATATGAACACATGCAACTGCATGCATATGCACAAGTAAGTGAATGTTGAATTTTTTTCTTTTTAATGCCCCTTACCTGTAGACAGGAACAGCCACCATGTCGGGTCCTGGAGGCTGAGATTTCTGTCGAGCATGCGTCTCACAGTACAGCTTGTCCTCCACCACAAAGTAACCTGTGCACACACATGTATAACATTGTAGGACACATAGTTATTGAAGGCTCTAGACCCCTTATACAGCCATCAGGGCAGTGATTTCATATCCACTGTGTCAAGGATTAGGCACAGAATGGTGAAGCCTAGTCCTTTCCTTCCACCACTTTAACCTTCCCCAACTGAAATCAGGAGCCCACTTACACTTGGGCAGTGTGAGGAAAAACAGAGTAAAGTGTCTTTTCCATGGACACAACATTGCGAGTGTGAAACTGGGCATTGATCCTTGATCACTGTTGAACACTGGATCAGAAGTCCAATGCTTAACTGATTCTGCCACAGTGCCTCGTACACTCACTTACTACTGACAAATATCTGATAAAAAAATAACAAAAACACACACCAAAAAACAGTAACAGCAAAACACACACTGTGGGACACACAGTTTAAGACAATAATTGCTGACCAAAAAAGTTCAATGAAATAAAAGTGCAGTCATTCTAAAAGACATAGTGAGTGACTGTGAAATAAAAAAATACTTGACATATAGTTAATTCTCTTATCTGTAGGCTGCATTTGTTCATCCCTTTGTTGGCATCTTTTTTCTTTCTTTTTTTCCTTCTTTTTTCGAGATGAAGGTGGGGGAAGGTTTCCTCACTCTGTTTTGTTTTAAATACAAGTAGTTTGTAAGTGGTCTTGCTGCTAACTTTAACATCAATGTATATATCTCACCTTTCTGCTTGAGATTCATGCCACAAGATTCGCATCTGAAGCAAGACACATGGTAGGGAACACCGTTTGCTTTCACAATCACACCTCTGGAACAAGCAAGCATCAGCAAATGATCACATGCTCAGCAAAAATACATCACAGTACAAATTTGCTGGCAAATATTAAAAAAAAAAAAAAGAAAAAAAGAAAAAAAGAATGCCTTGCCAACTGACTCTTACATAAACATTATAATATACTCCCCACTATGAAATTTTGGCTGCTATTGCCAGAAAGAATGTGGCAAGTAGCATCTATATTGTCACTTTTTACAAATGGATTGACTCCAGATGAACAATGTAAAGTTACGCTGAACAGAATGGGATAGTTCATAATTGACCCTGTGAGAGGGCACCCCAAAAGAATTATGGTTAGAGTGTGCGTGCTAACTATCTGGGCATCAGTCTTATACGGTGTATATCCTGGCTTTCAGATTTTGAAATAATTTCAGCTTGGGTCCGTCTGTATTTGAAATACAAATGGTTTGAAATACAAATAATTGTTTCAGGGTGCCTTTTCATAGGATAGAACTCAAATCTGATTAAACTTCTACTTCCAAGTAAGTCTCAATTAATCAGTCAATTCTACCCAAAGAGAGGGTGCCACCTCAGAATCATGGTTTGAGATTTGAACCTCTGAAAGGCAGGATTTCATCACTTGTTTCTGAGTTTGTGATGCATTCGTCATTACGTATATGTACACTAAGGCAGACGTCACCAAAATGTCTTATTTTGTCATAGTGGTAAGGGTCAGACTATTGTGTATGAAAAGCTGAAATGAAAGGAAGCTGAAGTTTTGTTCATTGGCATGGAAGTATGGAATGTGTGTAGTTTTCAGATGAGCAGATATGATTGCTGCAAAGATCAGTACAGTAAAAAAGGATGAAAATGTAAGGCACAGTGAATTGATTGGCAATGATGTGGCAATGGCTTTGGCCACAAACACTCCCACAACCTAAGTGAGTGTCAGAAAAAAAAAGTCACACAAGAACCAGATCATGGGAAGGTCTAGAGAATGAGGGCTGAGGGCAGGGGCATCCTCAGTGGTTATTCATGACATAAACTTCATCATTCATTAAACAGGTGCCAGTAAAATGTCAGCTGGTGTAGTGCTATAACAGCTGAATGATATTGAATAACAGCCATCTAATACATGAAGATCCGTGGAGCTGAACAGTTTACATCACATGCCTGTAACCACGGCTGGCGCTCCACCCGATACACGTGGTATGGAAGAGACTCCATACACTACAAGTGGTATGGAAGAGACTCCATACACGTCCCCCATCCCTTCCCCACTCAGCTGAACTCAAGCAATGAACTGTGAACCATGAATCAATAATCACCCCACCTCAAAAGGAATGAGGTAGAGGAGCAGGTAAAGTATGCAACCAAACATAAACAAGAGAAATAAATTACATACATGTGTGAGTTTATAAATGTTGGAAAACATTTCCACAAAATGGGAAAACCAGCTATATACATGACTATAAAGTGATAAATAGTATCATATGATTTAATAATATATGGGATAGACTTGATGCATAACAGTGTTCACATACACGGATAATGAATGTCTGTCAAATGACCAAATGCATGTGACGGACTATTTAGTATGGACTACTTACACATCAATGTAGCCTTCATATGTAAAGGAATCAGAAAGTAGGTACAATTTCTGTGGAACACTGTCCAAAAAAATATGTGTTTACAGCATGCTATTAGCTACAGTGAGAAACATGCCCCAACTGTGTCCATGTTCAGGAGAAGGATGAGACTGGGGTACGAGTAAAGCAATCGTTGAAAAACTGTGCTCTGTCCAGAGAGGGCGGTGGGGAGATTGAGTATCACAGATGCCGGAAAACTTCATAACAGGTTGCCCGACAATGGTCTGTGCCATCTATCCAGAGAAGCAATAGGACTTGTTTGAAAAATTAATTAATCTAACAATCATTGTAAGAAGAAAAGTGTTGTGTGGCTCTGTTTGCCATTCTGCACTGTTCCATTGTTGACGAAGATCACACATTTGCAATTTGCACTGCATGGTTGATAAGAATCATGTCACCAACAAGAATGCTCACCCACTTTGTCCTGCTGTGAACACAAGTAAAAACTAAGTTGAGCAAGTTGTATTGCAAGTAAGGAATCCTGTGTATCTTCTTCTTCTTCCTCATTCGTGGGCTGCAACTCCCACGTTCACTTGTATGTACACGAGTGGGCTTTTACGTGTATGACTGTTTTTACCCCGCCATGTAGGCAGCCATACTCCATTTTCGGGGGTGTGCATGCTGGGTATGTTCTTGTTTACATAACCCACCAAACACTGACATGGATTACAGGATCTTTAACGTGCATATTTGATCTTCTGCTTGCGTATATACATGAAGGAGGTTCAGGCACTAGCAGGTCTGCACATATGCTGACCTGGTAGATCAGAAATATTTCCACCCTTTACCCACCAGGCACCATCACTGAGATTCGAACCCGGGACCCTCAGATTGAAAGTCCAACGCTTTAACCACTTGGCTATTGCACCCGTCCAACTGTGCATTCAATGAGCCAAGATAGAAATATGAACTCACCCAGCCATTTTTGAAGACAAACATGCAAAACTCAGCAACCCAACAGCATGGGGTACTCATGGGGTGGCTCTGGTTTTCTGCGACCAGGCCATAAAAATGGCCACAGGTCACAGAGTGTCCAAAGAATAGGATGCAGGCCAGTGTAAAGAAAGGCTGCAAAGTATATGATATTATCACACATGTCAGTGGACACACTGGTAGAGCTTTAACACCATGAGCATTAAGGTGCTATTGTCAGAGTGAAGCACATTTCTATGTGAATGGTACATACTGTAGTGGACCAATCGTCCACATATCACACAAGAAAATAGTGTTAAAAGCGTGTGGGGAAAGCATGAGAGAATGGTGTGCATGTAACCCCCACACAGGTGACGTAACACACTGGGAGCAATGAGGAAAACAACTGGGATAAACTGAGGGGCTATTTTTTTTTTGGATTTTCAGTATTGTATTCATACAACCAAATGTACAGTACATATTGCTGTGGGTGATGGTGCTGCCACAGACACGATAATTCATGGAGCGATAGTCCTGCTCTTTTGAGGCTGGGCAGAGACTCAGAAAACAGATAATGTTCCAATGGTGGCACCGGAGATTAGAAAAGAGAGATAAACCACTTGCAGAAATTGCTGAAGCCAGGCAGCCTGCGCCGCGAGACGCATTCATTATTCATGAGCTGCCTTTGCCCCGCCCAAACTAAGGGAAAGCGTCAGTCGAACGCAGTCTCCTGAGTGATTTTATAATTTGGATTACACCTTTTTTCCCTTTTCTGTTTGCTTCATCCCACGCAGATGTCAAACTCAATTTTGTTGTGAATAACATTCCTAAATATTTATATGTATTGGTTACTTTTATTTCCCTATCACCACAGCACCATTTTTCACGAGTCGAAAGATGACCTCCATTGCGGAAAACTATAATATTGGTCTTATCGAGATTCACTGTTTGTTGTAGTCTGTCTGTTTCTTGCTTAAGGGCATTTAATTGATTTTGTAACCCTATGGGTGTGTCAGACAAGAGAACAACATCATCAGCAAATAGCATTAAGAGCAAATCTGTTGCGCCAGGTATCATTTGTATTCCATGTCTCCCCTTCTTTGATAACTCCACTGCCAATTCACCGATGAAAAAGGAAAACAGCTGTGAGCTTAGCATACAACCTTGTTTAACCCCTCTTGGACACTGAAAAAAGTCTGAATAAATACCTTTGTCACGAACACATACAAGTACAGAATCGTAGATGCTTTTAACAGCCATGTAAAACTCCCGAGAGAGAGAGAGAGACAGAGACAGAGACTTAGAGAGAGAGAAAGAGCACAATACAACGGTCTGCTCGGGCAACATGAAGCGTTCGTATATATATGAATTATATATATGATTATGTACATATAGATAGATTTAGATTTACATACTGATAGATCTATATGAAATTATGTATGTATGTATTCATGTATGTATGTATGTATGTACAGACAGATGTTAGAAGAGAGAGAGAGCTGAATATGTGTTTTATGTTTTGATATATATATATATATATATATATATTTTTGTTGTTGAAGAAATGGTGATGTAAACCAGAAAGTGTGAAGAAAAAGTAGCGTTACAAAAACGCAGTTCAATAATTTACAACTGTCTCTCTCATGTGCAACATTGCGCTGGGGGGGTGGAGGGGGGGGGGGGGAGTTGGTGGTGGGGGGAGCTGCTTTATTTTCTTTTTATATTATCTACATTCAAGCAGATGCAAACGTGCTAAAAACCAAGCAAAAATGAATCGTTTTTCATTGTATACAGCGAATCTTACTACACGTGGGAAATTCCAGGCATAACTTAACTTTCGCTTTACTGCAGCTGAACCGTCAGAACCGACTAGTTTCCTTCAGGTGGGGAAGGAGAGGGTGATTTACCCCCATCCTTCCGCACTGCGTGTGTGCCCCAAAACGGCTTCAGCACTGTTATAGACAGTAAGAAGGGGCCTGCCGCGAGTGGTTTATCTCTCTTTTCTAATCTCCGGTGGCACCCACACTGAATGCCGACCATGCAACACAAATGACTGACATGAGAAGGAAAGCGTAAAAATTGCCATACTCTTAGAAGTCAAGAAGTCTTCAAGTCAAAGCGAACTTAATTTCTGTTCATAAAATATGGGGTCGGTGTCCTAATGAAGGTGTACATTATAATGAAATCAGTAGTGAAGTGTGGGGGGCTCAAAAGAAGTAAGACTGCTGTATGTAATACTTACCAGTTCAGTTAAACAACACAACTGATTATTAAAACAAAATGGGATATGCTGAAAGTTTGACTCAGAATGTGACATTACTGAGACTGCAGACTGAAGATGAGGCAAAGACTGGCCATTGCGACAGGCATACCCAACAGGAGCACAGACATGCCCCCAGCATAAAGACTGTTGATTCACATATAAATATGTTCATGACACATGGGACTGGTGGCATCTCTCAATGAACGCAAGGCCTCTGAACAATGAAAATAAACAGATTTGGAGGCATGTAACAGTCCCTGCCATGCCAATCAGATGCCATTTTATTTTTTATTTATTACAATTATCAACTTTATCATGATGATAATAATAATAATAATTATTATTAGATGTTGTTGTTTTTGTGTGTAATCTGATGACCAAAACCTCTTGTGGTATTTTTGGCCACTGTTTGATGACAGATGACTCAAGAGTTCATTGAAAGGAATCAATGGCAGGAACTCCAGATGTAAACAACAAAAATGAAGCTTTATTGCAAAGAAATAAGAGTTCACTAAACAGCCTCAAGGCTATGACAAGCAGTTCAGTGTTCACATTGGTGTCACAAAATGATCTGCAAACATTAGGAGGACACAAAAAGGTAATGTGTGTATACATATTCCTCTGTTGCCTCACTCTGCAAGAAGCATAAATTATACAGAGTATGAATGGCACTCACCCCAAGATGCATAAAAAGAAGCCATGCAAACACATGAATTGTGTTGTCAAATCACAGTCAGCTGTCACATTGCACAGTTGCCTTTTCTGCAATCTTCTTGATGTATTCTTTCATAGCCCTTTCGCTGTGCATGTCAACTGTGCAGAATGACAATGTGTGCTGTGGTAACACTCCCTCAATCAAAGATTTGCCAAACAAGGTACTTCAGAATAATGGCTTGACAGTATTGAAATCAGCAGATTTTTTTTTATCAGCATCTGTAGTAACAATACGAAAAAGGACATGACTATCATTACTATGAATGAATGATCATGTAGCTACAGACTGAGTCAGACTCCTCTGTCTTTGTCATCTGTATGTTGCCCCCAGTGAGGGTTGGGGGAATGAGCTGAATGTTGTGCTATGCGTTCACACACAGTCAGTGTGTCTGCAGTGTCAAGAGGCCATGGAAAGCTGTAAGATTACCCAGATGGTGTGTCCCACATCATTGATATCAGATATACAAAATGCTTCTAATGTATGAGGCAAGTAGATTCTGAACACATCACATGGAGCTCATTACAAATGGCAAAAAAAGCAGGGACCCCAACAGCCAATGGGGTCAGTGTGCAGATGGTCAGTTGTACACCTTTGAAAATGAGTGTGTGTGGACAGCGGCTGCTTCATGGCCTGTTTGATGTGTGTGTCCCACTGAAGTGATCAGCATAATCCATGATGCACAAACCATCTTGATGGAGGTTGACTTGTGCAAAAGCTAGAAACCATCCTCGCCAAGCAGGGGCCAGCCTAAACAGCTTCTGCCAGTCTTGTATGGTGGAACGGCAGAGCTATCTGAGAATGTCTGTGTTTATAATCCATAATGCACAAACCACCTTGGTAGGGGTCCACATGTTGAAAAAGCTTGTTACCATCCTTGCAGAGTGAGGGCGCCAGTCTGGTAACAGTAATGTCAGAGCTATTTCAGAATGTCTGTATTTGAAATCCATGATACACAAACACTCCTTGGTAAGGGCTGACATGTGCAAAAGTTTGTAGTTAGCCTCATGGAGCGAGGGCACAAATCTGGTATCAGTAATGGCAGAGGTGTCACGGAATGTCTGTTGCTAACACAGAAGTATATATTCATGACTTTATACTTTATCATACATCAGGTATCCCATTAAGAGGTTTAAAACTGAAATCAGTTACGTGCGAAAAAACTTGCATCAACTGAGTGACGTGAGCTGTGATGTAAACGACCGATCCCCAGATAGCTATCACACACATTCAAACCATGATTCTGAGGTGCCACCCTCTCATTGGGTAGAATGCCACTTTCTATGCCTGTACAAACACACACACCACACCATATGACACACACAAACACATAACACCACACCACACACACGCATGCACACACACACGCTCGCACACACAAACACACACACAGAGAGGCACATAGGTAAACATTTATGTGGCCAGCAAATCATAGGCATATCTCATGAAAGGCTGCACACACCCTGACACAAAGAAACAAAAATCATCAACAAAAAGTATCACAAACCGAAACATATACAAACAATACAAAATATGATTTCACTAATCACTTGCACACCAAAATACACACAAACACACATTCATATACACACACAGCACACACCTTCATACAGACACACACCACACACTACTCACGTGGCCAGCATGTTACAACCCCCACATCTCATGGAAGGTTGCTGAGGTTTCTGCTCACCAAGAGGCTTGCCCACTGGGGCTACCACTGAGCGGAATCCTCCAATACCAGCTGTAACAGCATTATTGATACGTAAAACATTTGTGAATTAAGTGACACACACACACATGCACACACTCACACGCATACACACTATTATCATCATAAAAAAAAAGTTGATTTGTATACACACACACATACACACACAGATACACACACACAAATAAACAAACACACACATACACGAACAAGCATAGACTTTAAGAGATAGGTGGGCAGACAGAGACAGCAGCTGAGAGAAACACAGACAGAGCCATAAACAGATACAGAAATAGACTGAAAGAAACAATTAGAGTGCTGTGAAATAACTTATTTGTCAGTGTTAATGACGGGTGCAATAGCCGAATGGTTAAAGCACCGGACTTTCAATCTGAGGGTCCTGGGTTCGAATCTCGGTGCACCTGGTGGGTAAAGGGTGGAGATTTTTCCGATCTCCCGGGTCAACATATGTGCAGACCTGCTAGTGCCTGAAACCCCTTCGTGTGTATGCGCACACAGAAGATCAAATACGCACGTTAAAGATCCTGTAATCCATGTCAGCGTTCGGTGGGTTATGGAAACAAGAATATATCCAGCATGCACACCCCCGAAAACGGAGTATGGCTGCCTACATGGTGGGGTAAATAAAAAACAAACAAACGGTCATACACGTAAAATGTTACATGTCTGTCTGAGTGTGTATGTGTGTGCGTCTGAAATCTGATTGAATGACACAGGAAACGAATGATGAGTGCCCGGCCAGTGGCAGTCATCAGTCGGCTCTACCCAGGTAGCCAGCCTGTGGTGCAAATGTCCCCATGTATGTAAAGCGCTTAGAGCTTGGTCTCTGACCGAGGATAGGCGCTATAGAAGTATCCACATCAATCATCAATCAGTTTCAGTAGCTCAAAGAGGCGTCACTGCGTTCGGACAAATCCATATACGCTACACCACATCTGCCAAGCAGATGCCTGACCAGCAGCGTAACCCAACGCGCTTAGTCAGGCCTTGAGGAAAAAAAAAAAGAAAAAAAAAGGTGAATGAATAAATAAATAATAACTATAATGTAAAAAAAGAAAGAAAAAGATAACAATGATGATAAATAAGCAAATAGATGTAAAACATGAAGACACACATTCATATATACACCCACACATGCATAACAGATATGCACCGAACATGCAGTTTCAGATATGAAAGCACAGTCAATTACATATAAACGTACATGAGCTCCAACACACACACACACACCACACACATTACCCTGCACCTCCTCTACCTCCCTCCTCCACACACTCATTTCTAGTCTACGTATCACAGCTTCCACGGCACACACACACACACCCACACACACAGATGAACGCTTACTTGTATAAGCACACACACATATGCCCATATCTCCACACACATATATACAAAGATATATATATATATACGTTCCAATATCCTGTTGCTCCCACAGTGTAGGCATGCATATACTCACATACCTCATCCTCTACCCCACCTCCCGCTCACACACACACACACACACACGCACGTGCACAGAACTCTACTGACACTTGTGTACACTTACACTCTCGCGCATGCACAAACGCACTCAAAAATACAGACCCACACATGCACACAAACACACACATACACACACGCACAGAGGCTGCCACTGATTGGCCACAAGAGGGATGGGAAAAGATCTCTGATGCCAAGAACGTGGCGTCTAGTGTGTTGCTCAGTCTATTGTATTTGGAAAAGCCCACAGAGACTCTGTTCCTTTGAAGAAATTTGCGCAATGTTGGTTTGGAAATGATGCCGATATTTGTTTGATTTGCAAAGCATCGTGCTCTACCTTTCATGTTAGACTTACAGCCACTCCCTCTCTCTGCTTTTATTTCTTTGAGGCGATCGATGGTGTGATGGCCTTGTACCTGTTCTTTTTGATATTCTTTGACTTTTCTGAGGATTTCTGATTTTCCTAGATGTAGGCTGCTCATTGGTGTTGCGTTACCAGCAAGTCTGTCAGCTCGCTCATTTCCCTTAACACCTGCATGTCCCGGGTAGTATGACCATGTGAGTTTTTTAATCTGAAAGTTGCGCATTGCCTTATGCCACTCTGGGCTTCCCATTCCGTTTTCAATTTTCTGTATGAGGTTCATTGAGTCTGTTAGAATCATGGCATGTTGGTTTCCGGGCGTATGGATGGACGATAGCCACTGGAGGGCATGTGTCACAGCTTCAACTTCCATCGTTAGACTGGAGGTTGTGACTTTGTAGGCAGCATTCTCTTCCCTAACTGTTTTTCCATTTTGTTTCGCAGTGAATCCCCAACCGGATTGGTCTTTGGTGACTGAGCCATCTGTGTATATGATGATGTCCTCTTCTTTACTGTTTTCTTCTATGAGTAGCTTCACTTCCGCATCAGTTTTGCCCTCTGGCCATTCCTGACAATGTCTTCCTAGAGTGGGTGAAATGGCTGTGTTGAATAGATGGTTGAGGTTTTCGGGGTTTTTCTCCTATTCTTTTGTTTCTTTCAGGTCTTGTAGTCGGCATACTAGCTGGATTGTGTCTTCTGCTTGCCCCATCCATGATCTTCCTTGTCCTAGGCGGCTGCCTTTTGGTTCTTTGACTGCGTCATGCAGTGGGTTTTGAGGGTTTTCTAATGCTTTGAAGTAGGTCTTGACCTGTTCTAACTTGTTTCTGGCCTGCACTGAAGGAAGGTCAAGCAGGTATCGCATGGTTTCTGTGGGCGTGTCTTTTGTTGTTCCAAGGATCAGCCTCATAGCTTCATTTTGAACTCTAATTTTAGGAGGTTGCTTTGAGATGGTGTTGTTAGCCCAAGTCTGTAGTCGATCACACTGAGGACGAGTGATTGGTATAGCAGGAAGAGGTGGCATTGTTCAATACCTTTGGTTGCCATTGCTTTTAAGACTGAAAGGCCCTTTTTGCATTTGAGAACAGTATTTTCCGTATGTTTTATGAAGGTCAGCATCCTGTCGAAGTGTATTCCTAGGTAGCGTAGGCATTCAGTTTTCTCGATCTGAATCCCATCGAGTGACACAGAAGGTGGTGATTTGCTTGCGGTTCTGTTGTTGAGGGTGCACAGCAACGTTTGGGCTTTCGCTGGATTGATGGAAGATCCTGTGTCTTTGCACCATTGAGCAATATTGTTTAGTTGTTTCTGGACGGCTTTAGTTCTTTCCTAAGCATCTTTCGAAGTTTTGAAGACCAGGCCATCATCCGCAAGAGTAAGCACCCGAGCTATTCCATTGTTGTTTAAGTCACGAATCATCAATCAATCAATAAATAAATAGTATGACTGAGCACAAAATAGGTTCAGCACTTTTAAACTAACTTAATGCACAAACCAGAGCCCACTAAATATATTTGAAATTCATGCTTGTGCATTTCTATAGTTTGTGATGCAGGCAGATAGATATGTACAATATCTACAAGGACACATCCACAAACCACTGTATTCTTTTAGTGATGTACATATATTTCAACTGGTCATTGTCTTCATGTGTGTGCGTGTGCATGTGCAAATGTGTGTGTGCATGTGCGTGTGCGTGTGTGTGTATGTGTGCGTGTGCATGTGTTGACCATGTGCATGAGATGCTTTGAAAAATACACGTCTGTAACTAGCCCATTGCCCACTGGTGCATTTGTAATGGTTAACACACAGATGCATATTTTGTCTCAAAACAATTGATTAAATTTGGTAACTTTGTTTTCCATGCTTAAACTAGCTGGTTCTTAGGGAAATGCATTTTGTCTCATGTTTTGCCTATCTACGACACAACATGCACATCAATTCATAATGCCTAACACTTTACATGCTATTATGGTCCATTGTGCTATAATCAATATAAACTGAATTAAAGCATGCTGTCAAACCCAAAAGTGGGACAACTGTATTATTTGTTGCATGCATGTGGTAAAATCAAGACTACACAGTACTGTATAGTCTTTAGTAAAATTCATGCTGCCTGTTGTTTTCCTTTGTTCCTTGATATTGGTTCAATGAACTTGAGATACACACATCTAATATATGTAACTACAGGAACAATCGTATTATCAAGGATTTATTGAATATTCATTCATTAGTCTGTATTGTATGTCAGGTCAGATAGATATATCTGCTGCTGGTAACCTGGATCCCAGTACTACCTGTCACAAGGTCAAATTGCTGGCGACTAAACCAGCACCCCCACCAGTCCTCTCAGGAGGATGGTGAGGAGGGTGGCTAGACACCCTGGTGGAATTAAATGACCCATCAAAGGGCGCCAGCTCTGGAGAGCTACCTGTGGCCACCTAGCTAAGGGAGTAAACCCTGACAGAAAATCCGGTGTGGGGCCCCTAAGGTGATTGGATGGCAAACTTTGTCACTTTCCAGCAGCTCCTGTGGCCGCATTGGCACCAAAACGTAACAGCCTTGCTGTTCCTTTGGATCTGTCAGCAAGGTGGAGAGGGGGGACAAGCTGCATGGGCAACAGCCTGTCTTTCATATTACATTGCCCAGGCTTATATCCGTCCATCCATCCACAAACACCTTGCACCCTGCACCTAAAACCTGGAGAAGACACTCCAGCTTCGCTACTAGCACTAGTGTCAGAACAACACGTGAAGCAACAGTTACTGGTTATAAGTTAGCGCTCAACTGGCGTACACCTGACGCCAGGGATTGCTTCTGATGGTGGGAGGGACCCTTGCGTCCCACTGGACAGCTACTGCCAGCCCAAGCTGGGCAGCCCCCAGCCAGTTAGGTGCTGTTCCGCCACGACCTGCCTTCTTCTATGGGTGTATGAAGATTAGGAGAATATCCGACAAACAGGTCGTTAATTTCCGCACCAGGCAAAAAGAAAACTTCAAGAAATGGATCAACAATGAAACTGGCCTGTTGGAATGTCCGGACAATGATGCCTAGGCTCTCCCAAGATCTGCAAGACATCAGCAACTCCAGAAAGACGGCCGTCATAAACAGCGAGCTGAAGAGACTAAATGTGGACACTGCCACTCTGCAGGAAACATGGCTGGATGACTCAGGAATACTAAAGAAGAGGGACTACACCTTCTTCTGGCAAGGAAAGAGCTCTGATGCCCCAAGAGAGTAGGCTTTGCAGTCAGGAACAGCCTGCTGAACATGATCGAACCAGGCAGCGGCGGTTCAGAACAACTATTGACTCTCCGCCTCAACACATCTGAAGGCTATGTCACTCTCGTCAGCGCATATGCTCCAACACTGTCCGCCTCTCCAGATGCCAAGGATGAGTTCTACGAAAATCTTGCATCAACCATAAGGAACATCCCCAGGACAGAACAACTTGTTCTCCTGGGCAACTTCAATGCCAGAATGGGTGCAGACAACGATTCGTGGCCCTCCTGTCTCGGTGCCTTTGGAGTGGGGAAAATGAATGAGAATGGACAGTGATTACTTGAGTTTTGTACCTGCCATGAACTGTGCATCGCCAACTCCTTCTTCAAGACGAAGCCCCAACACAAAGTCTCCTGGAGGTACCCATGCTCAGAATATTGGCACCAACTGGATCTGATCCTAGTAAGACAAGCTGCCATCAAAAACCTTCTCCACACTCACTCTTACCACAGCGCAGACTGCAACATGGACCACTCTCTGGTATGCTGCAAGATCAGACTGCAACCAAGGAAGTTCCACTGCTCAAAGAAAGAAGGGAACTCTCACACTGACGTCAGCAAGATGTCTCAGCCAGACCTTGTAGAACAGTTCGCAGAGGCCTTTGAGAGAGAATTTGATGCATTGCAGCCCAGAGACTCTGCCACAGAAAGATGGGAAACGCTATGAGACACTTTGCACCGCATTGCTATGGCCACCTATGGGAAGAAAACCGCAAAGTCCCACAATTGGTTTGAGGCCAAATCATCACAGATGACTCCCATTATTAAGGCTAAAGCACACTGCACTCACCGAGTACAAACGGTCACCCAGTGAGAAGAACCTGCAAATCCTCAGGGCCGCCAGGAGTAAGGTTCAGTTTAACACCAGACAATGTGCAAATGAGTACTGGACAGAGCTCAGCGAAGAGATACAGAATGCTGCTGAAAGAGGCAACATCCGAGGGATGTATGATGGTATCAAGAAGGCACTGGGACCAACACAGAGCAAGACTGCCCCCCTCAAATCCTCCACTGGGGAAGTAATCATCGATCCTGGCCAGCAGATGGAGAGATGAGCAGAACACTACTTCAACCTCTACTCCACAGAAAACATGGTGTCCAACTCAGCCCTCAATGCCATCAAGTGCATGCCAGTCATGGAAGAACTTGACGCAGAGCCAACTGAGAATTAACTCAGCAAAGCCATTAACAGCCTGACATCAGGCAAGGCACCTGGCAGTGATGGAATTCCCCCAGACCACATTAAACACTGCAAAACTACTCTTCTGCATCCTCTGCACACAGTCCTCTATCAGTGCTGGAATGAAGGAGCTGTACTGCAGGACATGAGGGATGCCAAGATTATCATCCTCTACAAAAACAAGGGTGCAACAACTACAGAGGCATCTCACTTCTCAGCATTGTAGGCAAAGTCTATGCTCGGGTCCTCATAATTCACCTGCAGAAACTGGCCGAACGCATTTACCCGGAATCACAGTGCGGTTTTCAAGCAGAGAGATCCACGGCAGACATGATCTTCTCCCTTCGCCAAATCCAAGAGAAGTGCAGAGAGCAGAGGATGCCCCTGTATGTCACATTCATTGACCTCATTTGACCTAGTCAGCAGAGACGGCCTTTTCAGGGCTCTTCAAAAGATTGGCTGCCCCCCCAAACTGCACAGCTTGATTGAGTCCTTCCACTCCAACATGAAAGGGATGGTGCAGTTTAATGGTAACCTCTCCAAGCCCTTCGACGTATGCAGTGGTGTGAAACAAGGCTGTGTCCTCGCCCCCACCCTATTTGGAATCTTTTTTGCTCTTCTCCTGAGACATGCGTTCAGCACAGCGCAAGAAGGGATCTACCTGTGGACCAGATCAGATGGCAGGCTCTTCAATCTCGCCAGCCTCAGAGCAAGGACAAAAGTCCGCGAAGCCCTCATCAGAGACCTGCTCTTTGCTGAAAATGCCGCAGTTGTGACCCACACCCAGCGGGACTTGCAGTCACTAATGGACCGCTTCTTCCAGGCCTGCAAAGATTTCGGTCTGACCATCAGTCTCAAGAAGACAAATGTCCTAGGCCAAGACACACAATCTCCACCAGCCATCACCATTGATGACTACGAGCTTGAAGCCATCCATCAATTCACTTACCTTGGTTCCACCATCACCGACAACCTCTCCCTTCACACTGAGATCGACAAGAGGATCGGGAAGGCAGCCACAACACTAGCCCGCCTCACACAAAGAGTGTGGACAAATCCCAAGCTGACCATGAAGACAAGGATGGCTGTATACAACACCTGCATCCTCAGCACCTTGCTATATGGCAGTGAGGCGTGGACCACACATGCTCGTCAGGAGAAAAGGCTCAATACCTTCCACCTGAGAAGCCTACAGCGCATACTCGGCATCTCCTGGCAAGACTAGGTGACAAACACCGAAGTCCTGACTCGCGCTGGCCTCCCGACCAAGTATACCATGCTGAGACAGAGTCGGCTGCACTGGCTGGGCCATGTTTGCCACATGGAAGATGGTCGCATCCCAAAAGACATCCTTTATGGAGAGCTCGCCACGGGGCAGAGAAGCATCGGCCACCCACAGCTGAGATACAAAGACGTTTGCAAACGTGACATGAAGGCACTTGAGATCAACACAGTCCTGGGAGGGCCTTGCAGATGACCGCAACAGATGGATAAGCACTCTCAAGAATCAGTTACGGATTGGTGAGGACAAACTGTCAGCTGCTGCAGCAGAAAAGCAAGCTTGCAGAAAAGGGACGGCAGCCGAGAGACCAGCATCAGCTTACACATGTGATCGCTGCGACAAACTGTCTCTCTCGCATCAGTCTCTACAGTCACAGGCGACGCTGCTTGGTCCAAGCAGACAGCCCAATTAGACATTAGGTCGGATATACTCTATCCATGGTCAGCCATGACCGAAGGAGGCCTACTACTAGTCTGTATTGGCTAAAATGACCAGACTAGCTCAATTAGAAGTTGTGACATTCCAAGTTAGAACTTTCATTACCTCCAATTCTTCATTCACTTTCATTCTTTGTCTTTTTCAATTAAAGAAAAGAAATCAAAAAGAAGGAAAGTGTCCAGAAAAGAATTTATAGCTGTTCACTGGCAGATTGAAAGAAAATATCCTTGTAAGCTCTAAAATGTTTTACTGCCTTTCACATTGATGTGTGTTTCAGCATGCCTCATTCATCAACATAGAGATTAGTGAGATTTTCTTTTCTTTTCTTCTTTTTTGTACCTTTGTTTTCCATTTTCTTTTCATGCTTTCAAACAAATTGCTTTTTCAAAAAAGAAAAAAAAAAGAAGAAAAAAAGAAAAAGAAAAAACCAGAATTCTCTTTAAAGCAAAGAACACAGTGAGCAAAAAAGAAAGAACAATGTAACAGTCACATCACACAAGACTGCCAGCTTCAGTGTGTTTCATCTGACAGTTTGACTAATCAAACTCAAAGGATGCTTTGTAAGGAGACCAACTGCCAACTTCAGTGTGTTTCATCTGACTGTTTGACTAATCAAACTCAAAGGATGCTTTTTAAGGAGACCAAATGCAAAAGACAACACCCAAAGCGATGGAGACAAGTCAGCCTGTTTGCAGCACATTAGTGGGTTCAAACATCTCAGTGGTGTGACTGAACTAAGTGAACACTGCTTTCTGGAGTGCCATCAATTTTATGTTATGCATGTAAGCAAAATGCCTTAATGGTGATGGAATACTGCTAATTACTGTCATTCATTTCTTCACACCTTCAAACCATCACCACACCCAATACACACACCCATCCACCAACAAACCCATATTCACATCCACTGAATCTCTCATCGATAAACTCTCTCTGTCTGTTTTCTCTTTCTGCCAATACATGTTTTACAAGGATGGAACTAATAAAGCATTTTTAAATCATTCCTATTTCCAGCAAGAATCTTAGAAAATGATGGTGTATATGAAAAGATATATAGCATGTTGTGTATGTAAACACTGCTATTTCATTATCATGTTTATGTATCTGATTTCATTTATCTGAACTTAAAACAAGTAAATAAAAAGACAAAGAAGGTTTTGCATTGGTTTTGAAAATAAACACAAATCAATACAAAAACCCATGACAAAAGAAATAAGCTATGATTTCAACAAATGCTTACAGATTTAGAAAAATCCAGCAGTCTCTGACAGAAATAAAATTGACAGATGACACTGCTGGCATTCTGTATATATCCTGATTCTGAACACCATAAATTCAAGCAATCAGTATATCTCAACTTTTTACATCTAATTCAAATGATCATTTTCAATCTGTCACAGGCACTTGACACAAATTCTAATACCATTTATTTTCATTAATTCTCAAGTTCTTACATGTAGTGTTCTGATCTATTAACAAGAATGGAACAATAACAGTGACCTGAAAGAAAACTGACCATAAAAACCATTCTCAATATAATTAAGGCACTCCAGTCCATATATGTATTCTATTTGGATCCACAACTATTTCTTCCATGTGTGTATTAGTGTATATGTGTGCATGTGTGTATGTGTGTATGTGTGTGTTCACACTCATGCGTTTGCATGCACGCGTGTGTGTTTTTCTTACGTGTTTTGTGTCTGACTAATGTACAATTGAAAAGCACTTTGAAAGTATTTGAAAGTGTTATATAAATGTACTGTTTTTCTTAGTACTATCATTATTAAAACCAAATTCCTGTGATAGCATGGTTAGTCAGGCAGGAGAGACACAACACAACATGCATACACTGATCCTCTTTGTCCAGTTCCTCTTGGATGCGTTTGAAGGAAGCAGACTGAAGGTCGGGGTTAGTGTAACCACGGTAATTGGGTGTGTCACCTTGCCCGTCCTCATAGCGGGCACTCTGCTGAGGCTGCTTTGGAGGCAGGTTCTGAAATGTTCCAGTCATGTTCTGGCCCACCTCGGTGTCTTGGAGGTCCAGACTGAACACACAACCACAGCAAAGCTGTCCATCAAACATCAAAGACTACTGGATGACTTTGATACTGTAAAAGTGAAATGCTGAAAAGTTCAGTGTTGAAATAAGTTACCTATGTATAGACAGGTAAGTTTCAGTTTTAGTTTCAAGGAGATTTCAAAGTGTGTGGACTGATCAATGTTTGCTACATCACATTTGCTTTGGAAAAAAACGGGGGATGGGGGAGAAGGTGCCTGACCTTTGCATAAAGTCGGAATGCATTCATCAGGCCTTGCAACATAGAACAAACAGAAGGATTAGCCAGCAGCAAATATTTATTTGTGAGAAATACACATGAATGAACTTATGTAAATGTTTTGTTTGTTCCTTACTTTAGTTTTTCTTCATGAAATGCAGGTATGATGCACTGAAAACAACAAAACCCTTCATCAACTTATTCAACTCTTTAGCACACTCAAAGTCTACTATCAGTCTTTTAAAATCAGTTTCAAGTGTTATTGTTTACATGGATCCAAGACAATCACAGAAATTCAGTCCATCTAACATTTTTACTTTACATTTATACTCCATTGACCAGACTCAGATGAATTCATCTTTATCACTTTCAGCTCCAGTGACCATTCATAACCACAATATAGACTGACCACAGGGCATTTTACAGCAAAGCTAATCAGTTCAGAAAGCATAGCTGACAGCTTCTGAAACAGCTCCTACTTAGCCATTTCTTTCTGAAGCCCTTCGGTCTGTGTGGTGTAGGTGTTGGCGATGTTGTCAGCCGAGTATAGGCCAATGGGTGTATTATACTGGGCATGCACCACATTGGGCACTGCCTGTTTCTGGGCACCAAAGGGCTGGGCTGACCGGTTGTGGCTGCTGCCGATCCGGCATGGCTCCTGTGGAGGTTATAGCAAAACACAAAGTTAATAAATCATACTCACATACTCATACTTATGAACTGGAAATTGTGTTGTACTGTATTGTATAATATGTATTGTATTGTAATGTAGTGCATATGCTTTTGTCAAAATAGATTTCTCTTTGTGAAATTCGGGCTGCTCTCCCCAGGAGAGTGCATTGCTACAGTGCAATGCCATGCTTTTCTTTTTCTGACTACAAGTGTATTTCTTTTCCTATCAAAGTGGATTTTCCTACAGAATTTTGCCAGGAACAACCCTTTTGTTGCCATAGGTTATTTCACCTGTGTTAAGTGCATGCTGCACATGGGACTGACATTGACTTATCATCTCATATGACTAGCATTTAGACCACCACTTAAGGTCTAGTGGAGGGGAGAAAATACCTGTGAGAATTGAGGGAGGATGTAGGAAAACACAGAGTTAACAAATCACACTCAAGAACAGGACACTGTGGAACATTAAAGGATAATACTCGTACATATGAAAGGGTAGTTAATAAATCATACTCATTCAGGAAACCAGTGGAGGGTTCAGGAAAACACATATTTTCATTTCAGTTTCAATTTCTCTAGGAGGCATCACTGTATTCAGACAAATCCATATATGCTATACCACATCTGCTAGGCAGATGCCTGACACAGCATAACCCAACACACCTGTCAGGCCTTGAGTGCATGCATACCCTCCCCCCCCCTCCCCTCGCCTCTGTGTGTGTGTGTGTGTGTGTGTGTGTGTGTGTGTGTGTGTGGAGGAGGAGGAATTTTGTTTAATGTCCCATCACACATATCGGTGATTGAAGACATTTTGTTAAGTATTTATGAATACATTTGAGCATTATCAGTTAGAAGGGTGGGAGATGTGAATGAATGGAGGGTTGGGGGAAACTAGGCAAATGAGGGTGAAATGAGGGTGAAATTTGAAAAAAAAAAATCTAAATACAATTACAGGAAATTACTTAAAGGACTTTGTAAAAGAGAAGTCGTTAAACTGACAAGCGAAACAGCTGATAATGAATGCAAAAAGTCAAAAACATCAACATTCTCAGTCACTTGTGAAGACACACTTTCATGTACATAAGGCTTCATCAAGCTACTGTCAAAAATAATATGCTTAATTGTCAGGTTACTAAAGCATATGCACTTGACATTAGAACAATACTTGGTCCTTAATGAATTTGATAATAGTCTTAGAGCTAAACTTAGAATTGGTCTGCGAATTGGATCAAACTCTGAGAGAGTCAACTGACGAGGTTTTAGACTTGTATTCAAGCACCTATGAAAGTCTCTTTCTAGTATATTGCTTATTTCCTTGTATGACAATGTGTAATATACTGTTATACTATCTGTATGATTCTTTGCTCCCCTTTTTGCTGCCCTGTCTGCTTGGTTGTTATAAAGGAATCCAGTATGGGATGGTATCCAACAAAAATCAACATTTGCACCCTTCACAAATAGGGAGTGCAATAAATAGGAGGAGTTTGTATTATACTCCATGTTTGGTGTTTACATATACTTACCATGTCAAACTGATGCAAACTAGGCCTATGGTTTGCTCTGTTTGGCCAAATTTCGCGCGGCTAACAGTGAAAAGACGCCCCTCTTAGTCTGGCCCGCTCTTAGCCAATCAAACGCCTCTAACAGCTATAAGCGCTGAATCATTCCGTGGCCATGAATGAAAATGCCCCATGAGAACCACGGCGGAGACGCGGGGACGGACGGGCGGGCATTCGAGTTTGACATGGTAAGTATATGTAAACACCAAACATGGAGTATAATACAAACTCCTCCTTTTGGTGTCATATACTGTACCATGTCAAACTGATGCAGAATTTAAAGCAAATGGAGGAGGGCAACGCCTACTGGTTCGTATGGGGAGCCCTTGAAACTGAGACGGCAGTGTTAGCCGCGACAAAGGAAATCCCCTTGGAACCGTCAGCCCTGGTCATATGGAAATCCCGGAGGTAGAAGTTGATGAAGGGATTCTCCGACCGCCAGAAGGCTGCCTCCAAGACATGCTGCAGTGGTACCGAGTGCTGGAAAGCAGCCGAAGTAGCTATGGCCCGCACTTCGTGTGTTCTGGGATTAAGACAACTGAGATCCTTGTGTGCATGAGAGTAGGCTCTACGAATGACTTGGGAAACCCAGCGGGAAATGGTGCCTGCAGCGATATCTTTCTTGTAATTCTCATTGAGGGAGATGAGAAGGCGCCTCTGAGAAGAACGCCTATGGCGAGACCTATTGCAATAGTATTTGAGGCACCGAACAGGGCAGAGATGCCTATCTTCATCATCTTGTGCCAGAATATCCGACAAAGGTCTGACCCTCAGAGAGGGGGAAGGGACCTCGGGGTCTTGGTTCTTAGCCAGAAACTCTGGAAGGAAACGAAGAGTGATGGAACCATCTCTGTGGAATGCTAGATCTTGTGGCATACCACTAAGACCATGAATCTCACTTCTACGACGGCCCGTGGCCAGCAACAGAAGGAAAGTGGTCTTGAGAGTGAGCAGGTCAAAAGGAATAGTCCCCAATGGCTCAAAGGGCTGTTTTCGAATGAAATCCAGCACCAGGAACAAGTCCCAGAGGGGCACTCTTCTGGGATTCCTAGCTTCCTTCAGAGAGGCGCCCCTAGCCACTTCTCTGAGCAGGAAATCAGCTTCAAAAGCGGGACCACCTAGCTGTTTGATAGTGGTACAAATGGCAGACCTGTACCCTCTCACAGAACTAGCAGACAGGTTGAGAACCGAGGAGCAGTGAGCCAAAAAGTTGACCAGCAGCATGCTCGTAGGGTTAGTAGGGGGAATGTTCTGAGCTGTACACCAACTCAGCCATTTCTTCCATCGAAAGTCATACAAAGTCTCTGTTCCCTCCCTCCTGGCTTTGGAGACTATGGAGAGGAGGTCGGAGGAGGCACCCCCCTTGGTCAGCGCGGCGGACACAGAGGCTGACCGAGGGGTGGAAGACTTCAATGGTGATGCTGACAGATCCGCCCGCACAGCAGCCACGCGTGCAGGTGGAGCATTTGAGGATTGGAGTGAGGAATGCCCGAACGAGGCTGCCTCAGCAGATGAGGTTTGGTTTCCAGTTCCAGTGGTGGAACATGTGTCAGGGACTGAAGGACCGGAAACCAGGGCTGGGCTGGCCATTTCGGCGCAATGAGGATCATCTGCGGGCGTTCCAACCTTGCTTTCCGTATCACCTTGGACACGATTGGAAAGGGAGGAAACGCGTAGGCAATCAGACTGCTCCAGTCTAGAGAGAGAGCGTCCACTGCCCATGCTTCTGGGTCGGCGACTGGAGAGACGTAAGTGGGAAGTCTCTTGCTGAACCTTGTCGCAAAGAGGTCCACCATCGGCCGGAACCACTGTTCCCACACTCCTTGCAGGGTGTCCTTGTCCAGGGTCCACTCTGTGTGTATGACACTCTTGGACCTGCTGAGAGCATCTGCCAAAATGTTGTCTTTCCCGGCTATGTGTCTCGCTGAAAGTGCAATGCCCTTGCTGTGGCACCAACGGAGGAGAGCCTCGGTCCGCAGAGAGAGGTCTGCCGAGTGCGCTCCGCCCCCTTTGTTCACGTAACAAGCGACTGTTGTATTGTCCGTGAACAAGCGAATGGTCTTGCCTTTGGCCTCCGCTATGAAGTGCTGGAGAGCCCTGCGAACTGCCTCCAGTTCCAGAACATTGATGTGGCATAGGCGCTCCTCCGGGGACCAAGTCCCTGCTGCATGGAGTGAGTCCATGTGGGCTCCCCAGCCCATGGAGGAGGCATCTGTGAATAGTGCCACCTGAAGAGTAGGTGGGGCAATAAATACCTAATTTCAAACAATAAATCTTCTCTTTGATTATTCTCAAAAAGGAGCAAACTTTTTAAAACAGATTGAGAATCAACACAAAATAGGATATAATTTACTATCATTGGTATATCAACAAGATGATTTAAAGCCATAAGGATGGCCACCAATTCAGCTGTAAAAATTGAATGTCCCTTACCTAAATAATATGATTCTTCTGTTTTTAGGCCAGGAATGACAAAAGCAGATCTTGCACTACTATCATCCAGGACCAAGCCATCAGTGTAAACTTTTAAATGATAATCAAAATTTTCTTCAAATTCAATTCTGACAGATGCTGCTATTATAAGTGGAAATTCTCCTTTTGTTGTGTCAGAAGCACATATGTTGACGTTTGCTTTTGTTAACTCCCAGGGAGGGACAGCTGGCACCAGAACACGATGTGCCATATCATGTAAATCAATGTCTGAAGAATTAAAAATATCTGACACATATGTGCGAATGGTTTACAGATTTGAATTATTTTGTTCATTTTTTGGAAAATCAAGATCAGACCTGATATTTAATTCCTCAAAATCATCCACTGCTGTACATCTCACAATGTATTTAGCAGAACTTAATTTTCTGATTTCATCTAGTGGTAGAATACCCACAAGCTTATAGGCTTCAGAGGTCTTAGTTTGCGCAGGTACCCCTAAAGCCAGTTTCACAGCTTTACTGTCAATTATTGGCAGCTTCTTCATAAACGTCGGCGGAGCAGAAAAACAAGATTTCTTGACGGTAGGTCAATCTTGATCTTACGAGAGATGTCGCTAAATGTAAAAGAATTTTGGGGTCTTGTCCCCAAGGAGAGTGACTTACAATTTTTAAGAAATTTAAACTTTAACTGCTTTAGTCACTATTGAATCAATGTGTTTCTTCCAGTTTAGTTTTGAAGTAAATAGGATCCCAAGAAATTTTATTTCCGACTTGAAAAATATTTCATGTCCTCCCCCCAAAAATCGTGGTAGTTTGCTGGGATTATAACCATTATTAAGGAGGATCAAATGTGTTTTTTCTACAGAAAACTCAAAACCATTAGAGTGCATATAGCTACTCTGTCTATCGAGTTCACCCTGAAAATGTTTCTGTACATAATTGATGTAATGAAGGCTTGTCCTTTTCCTCAAGGATGTCTGAATCCATACAGCAATACCATCAGCATATTGAGCCAGCTTGGTAGATGATGAAAAACGTGTGTAAATCATAAAGCATAATGTTGAACAACAATGGAACCCTGTGGGATTCCCATATTTATAGGCCTAGAGGTTGATAAACTTACTCCCACTTTTGCCACTATGTATCTCCCACTCAAAAAGGATTTAACATAGTCATAAACATGACCTGACAGACCAATTTGTTTCTGCTTAAATAACAGTCTGCTATGCCATACTCAGTCATAAGCTTTAGTAAGATCAAAGAAGGATGCAAAGATACATTTTCGCTTAGAAAACTATCTTTTAATTTGGGTAGTGAGATAGGACAGATGATCAGTTGTAGATCTTCCTTTCCGGAATCCAGTTTGAGCTGACGGAATTATGTTATTTTTGTCACAGTAATGTACCATTCTAATATTTACAATTTTCTCCATGTCTTTTCCAACATGGGAGGTAACCAAAATAGGTCTATATCTCGAAGCTTCTGTTTGAGGTTTACTCTGTTTTAATACAGGAGTTACAATGGAAGTTTTCCATACCTCAGGGATTTGTCCACATTCCCAGCACTTTTGAAATAATGTATGTAATATAATTATCCAGTTTTCTGGCAAATGGTTTAACATGGTGTAAGATACTACATCCTTACCAACTGACACATTTTTGTTACTCAACAAATGAATAGTGTTCTTTACCTCCTGTAAAGTTATTGCAGAGTTGATTGTATTATCATTTTGTTGGGTAAGATCTGTATATTTATCACTGATTTCTTTTTCCTCTCTTAATGTCTTTTGTTTATTTGACAAAGTGAGTGTGTTTGTGTGTGTGTGTGTGTGTGTGTATGTGTGTGTGTGTGTGTGTGTGTGTGTGTGTGTGTGTGTGTGTGTGTGTGTGTGTGTGTGTGTGTACCTATCAAAGTGGATTTCTTCTTTTGAATTTTGCCAGAGGACAACACTTTTGTTATCATGGGTTCTTTCTCAGTGTGCCAAGCGCTTGTTGCTTGCGGAACTTCAGTTTACCATCTCATCTGAATGACTAGACACTCAGTTTGAATTTCCAGTCAAACTTAGGAGAAAAGGCAGGAGCGGGAATCAAACCCAGACCCTCACTGACACTGTATTGGTAGATAAGCATCTCAACCATTCTGCCACCTTCCTTCCACATAGGAAACAACAGTTATTTAAAGTATACTGATGAATAGGGAGTTTGGGAAGTCATAGGTAAACACATAAAAGGGACAGTTAATAAATTATACTCAGGAATTGGAAATTGGGGATGTTATTGGAAAACACATCAGTAAGGACAGTTTTAAAAATCATACTAATGAACAGGAAATGGGGAGATTACAGGAAAACACATAAGAAAGTTAGTTAATAAATGATACTCATGAATAAGAAATTGGGGGTGGTGGATGGGGGTGGGGGTTACTTGAAAACAAATAAGAAAGGGTAGTAAAAACAACAACCATACTTAAGAATAGGACATTGAGGGAGGTTGTAGGAAAAAAACAAGGATAGTTAATAAATCATACTCATGAAAAGGAAATTATTTTTAACACAATAAAACCTCTAATTTCTCTTTAAAACATGTAAGTGTGTAGTTAATAAATCATACCTACAAATTGGAAATTACTTTTTAACACCATAAAACCTCAAAATTATCCTTAATAAAATGTATTGATTTATAAAGTGACTAAAGCACTTGAAATTACAATATAAAAACAGACATCTTAAAATTTCAGTGAAAGTGTACAAGTATGTGTCTGGGGATGGGGTGGGTGTAGGCATGAGGATGAGTTTGTAAGCAGTACAAATAGCTCAGAGAAAAGGTGGAAGGGGTGGTTTTAATGTGTGTGTGTGTGTGTGTTTGTAGACAGATAGATACACACACATATACATATATGCATATAACATAGAAAGAGAGAGGGTTGTGGGGTGTGTGAGGGGGCGAGGGGGGAGGAAGTTGACTGAAAGGCACGATGAACCAGCTGCTAGACTGATGATGTGAATGGGTGTGGCCAGTGGCAACTGCAATATCACAACCAAATGCCTCTGACACAAACCCCAAAGGAGAAGCAGAATGGAATGAGAGAAGATGAGCACAGATGCTATGGAATCTGGATTTAATGAGAAAGAAAAGGAAATAACTGGGAAGTGAATAAACATTGAAGAGGAAAGCAAGAAAGAGGGGGTAGGATTGAGACAGAGAGGAAGTATGAGCAGGAAGGGAGAGGGGGGGGGGGGGAGAGGAACTGAGACAGAGAGACAAAATAAGTCAGAGAGAAAAAGTCAATAACAGAGTCAGTCACAGTAGAAAGAATGACTAAACATCTATTATACAGAACTGAGGGAGAACTCCCCTGAGGAGGATGAGACAGCTTTAAACAGAGCTAATCTGATGCCAAACAAATTCAGTGATTGGACCTAGATAAAAAGACTGACCCCATTCCCCTTTTGACTGGGTGTGACCAAGACCAGGATTTATTAGATGTTACAGCCATTGTGGTGATCAAGCCTGCGAATAGCATGGTTTTAATTAGGCCTCCCTATCACCAAGGACATGCTGCAGCAGCAAATCCAAGCAGCTCTCCAAGAAATTCCTGCATCGACTGATGTAGAAGAGGTATGGAACACCTTTAGAGATGCTGTGTATACAGAGGCAGCTGACACACTCGGCTTTGTACAGAGGAGCCACAAAGACTAGTTTGATGAGAACGACTCTGGAATCTCCAAGCTCCTGAACACACTGCATATACAGCATCAGGATCACATTTCCGATAATGACTGCCAGAGGAAGGAGAACTAGTTCTTGCAAACCAAGCAACTCGTACAGAAGAGGCTGCATGAGATGAAGAACACCTGGTGGGAGAGAAAGTCCAAAGAGCTTCAGTCTGCTGCTGATGCCCACGACATGAAGACCTTCCATGATGGTCTCTGAGCTGTGTATGGGCCGAGAGTCACAGGATCAACCCCTGTCGAGCCTTGGACCAGACCATCCTCCTGACAGACAAGAAAGACATCCTTGCCCGCTGGGCAGAGCACTTCAACACCCTCCTCAACGGGGACTTGTCTATATCTGACGAGGCAACTGCAGCCCTCCCACAGCTACCAGTCAATGACTCGCTAGCTGCCCCTCCCACCAAGGCCGAAACCCAGAAGGCCCTGAAGCTGACAACGTCAGGAAAAGCACCAGGAGCAGATGGAATTCAGGCTGACATCTACAAGTATGGAGGCGAGGTGCTGACAGACAAGCTGACCGCCCTGTTCCAGTCTATCTGGAGAGAGGGGAGGTCCCACAGGATTTCAAGGATGCTTCAATTGTCCACATTAACAAATGGAAGGGAGACAAAACATCCTGTGATAACCACAGTGGAATCTCTCTCCTGTGCAGCGCTGGCAAGATCTTTGCCCGCATCATACTGAACAGACTGGTTGACCATGTCTGCAACACAGTCATCCCTGAAGCACAGTATGGCTTCTGCTCAGGTAGGGGAACATGTGACATGGTGTTTGCCGTATGCCAGATGCAAGAAAAGTGCTGTGAGCAGAACAAGGAGCTTCACATGGTCTTTGTAGACCTGACTTAGGCCTTTGACATGGTGAACCACCATGGTCTGTGGGAGATCCTCCTAAAGTTCGGCTGCCCAGAGAGCCTAATCCAGCTGATTGTGTCTTTCCACCATGGCATGCAGGCGAGAGTACAGGAAAATAATATGTCAGATCCGTTCCCTATGGTAAATGGAGTGAAGCAGGGCTGCGTCCTGGCACCCACACTGTTCTCCATTCTCTTCTCTGCCATGCTGATTGATGCCTTCCAAGACTGTGACCGGGGCATCTACATTCAGTTTCGCACAGATGGCAAACTTTTCAACTTGCAGCGACTCCATGCCAGGTCCAGGGTGTTTGAGGCACTGTTGAGAGAGTTCCTCTTCGCTGATGACTGTGTGCTTGCTGCACACACCCATGAAGACATGCAGTTCATTATGGACAGGTTCTCAACCTCCTGCAGGCGCTTTGGACTCACCATCAGCCTCAGCAAGACCGAGTCCATGTACCAACCAGCTAACTCACAGAACATCAGTGCCTCCCCCTCACCTACAATCAAGATTGATGACACAGAGATCAAGTCAGTAGACAAGTTTTGCTACCTGGGCAGCACCCTATGCAGTAATGGAGCCCATGATGCATCAGTGACGCTGCACATCGCCAAGGCCAGCTCCGCCTTTGGCAGACTCAACAACAGGCTGTGGAACAACAAAGGCATCAGGCTCAGCACCAAAATCAAAACCTACAGAGCTGTTGTGCTGACATATTGCCGTCACATTCAACAACTTGAGCAGTTTCACCAGAGATGCAGAGTGGCAAGACAGGGTCTCCAACCTCCAGGTCCTAGAGAGGAGCAGCCTGCCCAGCATCGAAAGCCTGCTGATCCAGTGCTAGCTACGCTGGACAGGACACGTTGTCCACATGACAGACAGCAGGATCCCAAAGATGCTTTTGTATGGCCAGCTGAAGGAAGGCCACCGTGAACTTGGAAGACCCTGCAAGCGCTTCAAGGACACCTTGAAGACAAACCTCAAAGCCTGTGACACAGACATTGCTTCCTGGGAAACTGATGCCCTTGACCGCTCTCACTGGAGGATGCTGTGCTCTAGTGGCATAAGGATGTTTGAAAACAAGAAAACGCTGGCCATTAAGGAGAAAAGTGAGCGAAGGAAGCAGGCCTCAACTTCTGGAGACGTTTTCCCTTGCAACACCTGTGGGAAAAGCTGCGCATCCAGAATTGGCCTCTTCTCCCATATGAGGACACACATCAACAGATAAGCCTGCCTGCCTACTCATCCGTTGGACTGACGGGAGACTCCATCAGCAATTAGGCGGAGAAGGGTTTATTCATATGTGTGTGTGTGTGTGTGTGTGTGTGTCTGTGAGAGAGAGAGAGAGAGTGTGTGTGTGTGTATGCATGCCTGTGCATGCGTGTTTGCATGTGTGTGTGCATGGGCATTTCAGCATGTGTGGAAGAGAGTGCATAATCACTTGCATATGACAGGAGCATGTGTGTACATGTGCCTGTTTGCATGTGTTTGTGTGTGTGTGTGTGTGTGTATGCAAGCGTTTTGTGCATGGGTGTATGATAGTGTGTGTAAAAGTACAAAGTGCGCAATGAACTTGTGCGTGTGTGTGTGTGCGCACGTGCATGTGTGCGTGCGTGCATGTATGTGTGTGTGTTTCTATGCATAAATGTGTAATGGGTGTATGCATTGTGCTAGTGAGTGCATGTGAATGTGCACACACAAATGTTTGTGCTCATGCCTACATATATGTATTTGCATGGAAAGCATGAACATAATAGGTTTTACTTGTTCACCTTTTCCCTGAACTCTTACATATCACTTCAGGACTGAAAACATAAAATGATCTGCATTTCTCCTCATCCATCAGACTGACAGAAATTCCACACATTGGTAATAAACACAAACATACATACAAACACACACACACACACACACACTTTCTCTCACTGTGTTTGCCTAACAAACATATACACATACATACTTTATACAAAAAATCCACAAATGCAACAATCAATAATATTTAATCCTTTGACCCCTTTTGAGGCATGGAGGATATCATGCAACAGCAATAATATTTTACACCAAAATTAAACATAAACATAAATATCAGAAAAAGAATACAAACGATATGAAACAAAACATAAATAATGATAGTTTTTCTTCTGGTATTGAACCTAAGGATAGATGTGGCCACATTGCTCATCCCTCCAAAATGACTTAAGTGTAATGGAATTGTCATGGCTGCATGAAATAAATTACACAGACAGCCTCTTCCAACAAGAAAAATTAAACAATTGTTGGCCTTTTTTTCATTGACGTCACACAGCAACAATCTCTTCTGAATCTTTCTTCAGTAAAACAAGTAACAAGAGAGGCAAGGCCTTCAAGACTCACTTGTGACTGAGAGTAAAACACACAAGCTTTTCATGAATTGAGTATAATTTCAAAATGTAATGTTTAAGATGAGAAAGATCAGTTTAAAGCAAATTAAGTCCCCTAGCATTAATTACAGAGTAATTTCCCTTTTTTACTATCTGCACCAAAACGTTTGCAAAATAAATAAAACTTCCATGCTTAGCAAAAGAAGTTCCTGTTTGAACAAAAAATGATAATAATGACTGCTCTTGTTGTTGGGTCAGAATATCAGATCAAAGTGCCAAGTTTAGAGAATACAAAAAATATAAATATAACAGTAAATGCAGTTTGCATATAATTAGGCTTCATTATTTTTTTTTTTTTGTGCCCATCCCAGAGGTGCAATATTGTTTTAAACAAGATGACTGGAAAGAACTGAATTTCTCCTATTTTTATGCCTAATTTGGTGTCAACTGACAAAGTATTTGCAGAGAAAATGTAAATGTTAAAGTTTACCACGGACACACAGACACACACACACGGACAACCGAACATGGGGTTAAAACATAGACTCACTTTGTTTACACAAGTGAGTCAAAAACTTTTGTTTTATTATTACAAGTTACGTCATAATCATGTCAAACATAATTTACTTCACTGAAATCAGAGTCATTTTGTAAATATTTGTTGTACTTTCAGCATCAATGACCTGAAAGAGATTATTCCTTTGCGTAGTAGCTCAACAATTTCTAGCAATATTTTGAGATTATACAAAAGCATTATATATATATATATATATATATATATATATATATATATATATATATATATATATATATATATACACCTCTGAACATATAGCGACAATGTGATTAACAGTAAAATCATGAACTTTTTTTTTATCTTATCGTTGACAATTGCACAGTCATTATAAGTTCACATATGCATTACATCTGTATATTTTTCACACCTTCTAGTCAAATTACATTTATGTATCAAATCATTTAGACATATAACCTTTAGTCTGTGAGTTGCTGAGATTTTACTTTCTTGAACATGTGCACAGTCACATTCTTCTTCAATGTCCAGCCAATTATAAAGTGGGCTGGCATCACCATATAAAATCATCAAGTGTTTTAAGTGCTTGCATTAAATGTCCAGCAAAAAGGGCATCACAGTATGTTATTCTTATTTTAATAAACATTCTGTATCATCAAACAAATAAACACCGCCATGAGAAGATTCTTCAGAGACTGTGTCAACTGTTCCAAATTGCAGGAATTTAATATTGTGTAACACATTTCTCTACCAAAAACCAAGCATAATTAGTCAACATCAGGAAAGACTCATACATTGTCAGTAGGTTTTTAACAGCAACTGTATTCCCTCCTGACAAATATTTGAAATTAAATGAACTGATTCTTTATCCCAAATTGTTGAAAACTTCAATAGATAAACATGGAATCATGTCTGGCAGCAACAAAAATGCAGACAATCAAATCATGAAATATAATCAATAAAATCTTCAAGTTTAGTTCTGTTTTCTAGTTCACATGTATTTAAAAAGAGAAACATGGATTCAATGTTGCATACACAGTCTGGTGCAATGGGAGACAGGTAAACAGGGCAGGACTCCAGCAGGCAGGCTACTAGTTGGCCAGATGCTGCAAACCCAGGGCACTGACGTCCACCTTGTCAATCCCCAGAAGAAGCAGGTTGTCGGGCATGTGCAGGAAAACCACCTTTGGTTCCGATGTCTGGTCCGGTGCGTTCTTCAGCATGCAGTGGATCTTGCTCCCTGGTGTTGAAGAGACTCTGTCCACATTTGGATTCTGTTTTGTGATGTGAAGCATTCTGCTCCTTAAAGGGGTCAGGTCATCATTTATATACACAGTCTTGTAGTCTGGCGTTGTCTCTAGTTGTTTTCCTTTTGACATGATGAGTGCTTTTGTTTTTGACTTGAGTTTCACAATAACAGGACAACTTGAAGATTAGATTCTGTCAATGGTGTTGCTGTTTCTCTGACTTTTGTTTATGGGTCCCACTCCGTATACAGACTCAATGTCCTCAGGTCTGATGATGCACCCTGCTGCTTGAAAGACATTGATCACTTTCTCTTCAATGTTTCTGTCTGATGTTTCAATGAGGCCTACCTTCTTAACAGTTTTCCGTTTGCTGCAATGGTCTTGTTGGTCAAGTTTATACTGCAGAAACAGATTTTGCTGGTGCAGACGCTTAACACTGTTCATTTTCTTCCATCAACAGAGTAACAATCAAAGACAAACTGTCCTTCAAGGTAACAGTTAGCAAAATCTTCTGAATGGTGGAGGACAGAACTGGAATTTAAAGTTCTGTGACACGTGAAGCAATTTCGTCATAGTTACTGATGTCATTATTTTTCTGGTTCTAATTGCCTTTCCATTTACCTTTCCCTCCTTTCCCACAGTCAAGCTTATTCAGCACATTGTTCTCCAACTCCCCCCCACAAATCAAGACCATCAAAAAGTCTGTCAACAGAAGGTCCTGGGAATGAAAATGTTATAGGGCATGACATTGACTGAGAACTGGACACGGTGGTGTGAAGAGTCAATTGATGTAATAGCAGATACTAAAAATTACTAGAGATGAAACCGAAAAGAAAAAATCAAATCTGAATCCGAAAAGAAAAAATCAAATCACATCAGATTTCGCAGAACAGCACCAAAAATGAAAATTGAAGACATTTGCATCATTACACTAAAACTGATGCACAAACTGACGAATCAGCACAACTATGTCACACGATCTCACTTAATTTTCAGCAGAGAAATTCAAAGACCAAACAGTAACTATCAAGGGCAATCATCCACTCTAACACACACACACACACACACACACAATTTCAGTACAGAAAGTGACTAACCTCTAAATCCACTTCCTTATGTACACTTGCCCCCACACCCACCAGTGGTGTATTGATAACCAAGGAGGAAGCACCACCGCACTCACTTGAGGTGTGTTGATAGCCAAGGAAGTTTTCTGCACAGGCTGTATCTCTTCCCCTGTGGCCGTCTTGATGGTGTTCAGCTCCTGAGGCCGCAGTTCTGATAGTGGCGTGACCTGCGGCTTCCAGATCTTCACTGCTCCTCTGAAACAATAACACAACAGTCGTATTAACAGCCACACAATGGTCATCACTTCAGGATTCCACTCCTTTGAACAACAAAACCCTCACCAAACCAAGACCTAAGCCCTGAACAACAACTTTGAATGGTGGTCTGGGTGTTATTCTTTTGGGTGATAAGATAAATCGAGATCCTGTGTGCAGCATCTACGTAAAAAAACTCACAGCAGCGAAAGGGTTATACCTGGCAAAATTCTATAGAAAGAACACTTTGACAGCAAAACATACTTGCAAGAAGGAAAGAGAAACAAATGGGTGGCGCTAAACACTTAGTGGTGACAACAGTATAATATAATACAGCACAATACAATATGGCGTTAAACTCAAATTCTTTCATCACCTTTGCACCAAGACGTCAATGTAGTTGTCGGCCCGAACAATCTCCTGTTTGGCCTGCTCATGGGTCAGCTGGTCCGTGTTAACACCATTGATGGTCAGAATGGCATCCCCACCCTTCAGCCCGCACTGTTCTGCCACGCTGTTGGGCTGCACCTGTATGCCCATTATGGGAAGATAAAGGAATTGTGTCAATTTATTGCATGCATCTGTTACATGATGTGCATGCCAATTCAAACATGTGTCTGACTGTTTATTCTCATGCTTATATGTGCGTGTGCATGCGAACGTGTGTGTTCGTTCTTTAGTTTAGTGTCTTTTCACTATCAGTGATATTAGACGATTAAAATTTTTTTTATAAAAAGGGTGGGGGTGGGAGCGGAGAGGGAAGAGGAAAACAGAAAAGGTAGAAGACTACCAAAAAATGCATAACTAATATGCAATTACATTTAACAGTAACAATTCAATAATGATAATAATAATCAGAAACCGTTAACACAATTCTGAAGTACATTAAAGGAATGTAGAAACAGGGCTATCAGTGAACTAATGCCTGTGAAACTTTGACCATAAGATCCTCATCAGAAATAACATTCCAAAAATCATCTGCAGAACAGTTGTTACATTAAAGGAATGTAGAAATAGGGCTATGAACTAATGCCTGTGAAAGTTCAACCTCGTCAGAAATAACTTTCCATCATCTGCAGAATAGTTATTCTCTTTGAAATACTTGGGCAAGAAGGTACGTAACTGCTGACAATGAAACAAACAATGATGCATGATGAACTGCTTACCACAGATGCATGTAACATTTTTACTATACTTTGTCTTCCGTTTTATACTATACGGAAGAAAGTAGTGGTCATTAATGTTGTATAGCAAGCTGATGGAATCGGTATCTTTTCTTTAATAATATTCTCAGAGAATAATGTCCTTTTATGTTTTAAAAACTTTTCCTTTCATCAGTTATGAAATTGACCCCATGCTGATTTTTCTAACAAAGTGTATGCCTCTTTTACGGAAAGACGGACATGTATTTTTGTCGATTTTTCAGAATCTTGCGCTCCTCTTTTGGCTGCTTTATCAGCAGTTTCATTGCCATGAATGCCCACATGAGAAGGCACCCAACGAAAACTGACCTCAGTCCCTTTAATCCTCAAACAATGTACCAAATGATTTGCCTCAATAACTAAGTCAGGTCTTGTTTCAAGACTAAATAAATTTGGAGCATAAAGTACTGATTTGGAATCAACAAAGAATGCTATTTTCGAAAAAAACAACAACAAACTATTTGATGGCTCACAAAGTAGTTCAGAGCTTGTATAATAGCAATTATCTCAGCCGTGAATATGGACAGATGTTTTCCAATAAAGTAAGATTTTTCAACTTTTAAAGGCAGAAATACAGAAAGCCACACCATCATTTTTGTCATCAAGAACAGATCCATCTGTAAATATATGGAGATGATTCTGATATTTTTCTGCTATATTAATTCTGGTAATACTTGTCATGATATTGAAGTTTTCTTCCTTTCTTGCTTCAGAATAACTGATATCAAATATGCTTTCAACATTTCCCCAAAAGGAACAGGAGTATGATGTGGTTTTGCAGCTAACTCTTTCATGTTAACATCACATTCTTTTAACGAATTTGAAACGTAAGTTGCAACTGTTCCTTGTGATGAAATGGCTTTAGCTCTTTTAGGAAAATCAGTGTAAGATCTTACTGTCAGTTCATCAGCAATGAAATTTTTTGTCATTGAAGTCTGTATCTCACAGTGAATTCTGCTGTTGCTTACTCATGATATCCATTTTAGGGAAGAATTCTGGCTGTTCTGTATGTTTCCTGGTTGGATGCATGAGAGGACACTCCAAGGGTAATTTTGATAGCCTAATAGTCTACACTTTGAATCTTTTGTAACAGATACTTAAGTGCACTGAAAAATATTTATTGTGCATAGGCTATCTTAGATCTAAACAAGGACCATGGAAAGATGAATCAATGTTTTTATATCCATTCCCAGGATTTTCATAAAATTGATACTTTTCCTTGCCTTTATTAAGATGTAATCAAAGTGAATGTTCCATATCAGCTTTTTGAAGTAAGATAAACACTTAAAAAACTATTTAAAAAAAAACACCACCCGTTTATAATCAATGACGTCACCAAGTAATTTAAAAATTGGTATGCTAGATGGGTTACCACCTGAATTAAACAACATCATACATGTTTTTTCGGTCGACAAAGCTAGACTATTTTCAAACATATAGTTACCAAGGTTATCAAGATCAGATTGATACAAACGGCATATGTAATCCTGTGCTCTTTGTGTGGTTGACTTTTTTAGATTGACACCCATCCACATACATATATCATCAGCATACTGTACTAAAACTACACGATTTGACAATGCCTGAATAAGAATCCTGAATAAGAATATTAAAGAGAATATATAGGGGCTATAACTGAACCCTGTGGCATTCCCGTGTCAAGTTTATGTGGCAAAGAATAATGTGTTCCCACCCTTGCTTGAATAATTCTGTTAGATAAAAAGCTTTTCATATACCCATTAAAAGCTTTTCATATACTCAAGGCCTGACTAAGCGCGTTGGGTTACGCTGCTGGTAGGCATCTGCTTGGCAGATGTGGTGTAGCGTATATGGATTTGTCCGAACGCAGTGACGCCTCCTTGAGCTACTGAAACTGAAACTCATATACCCACAGAGATTACCAGATATTCCAAATGATCTCAGTTTGTATAACATTAACAGATGTCTGTGCCAAACCTGATTGTAGGCTTTTTTTATGTCAAAAACGTTGCTAGGACACTTTTTCTGCGGGCAAACTGACGTTTTAAGTTGTAATCTTTACTAGGTGTTCGACCACTGATCTTCCTTTTCTAAAGCCAACCTGGTTCACTGGTATGATAATGTATTTTTCACATTAAGTTATTATTCTCAACAGGACTATTTTTCCCCCATAAATTTACTAACATGCCAGGTCAAAGCAATAGGCCTCTAGCTTTTTTTTTCTTTTTTTAAAATTTATTTATTTATTTTTTTTACGTTTAGGTTTTCCTGCTTTTATAACTGGTACAACTATTTATGTTTTCCATGTCTGTGGTACAGTTCCAGATATCCAACATTTCTGATATATTCTGTGTAGGAAAACGATACATTTTTTTTGGAATGTATTTTAGCATCTCATTAAATAGTGCATCGATGCCAACTGAAGGTGTTTTTTTTGTTGTTTGTTTTTGTTTTTTTATTGCAAAGGGAAGCTATAGCGGTTTGTAACTACTAATATGTAATAGGAGAATTCAACCACATGTCATTTTGCGGAATGGGATCACTGTATAAAGCACTATTTTCTTCTCTGTCTGTGTGTTTTACAAACATTTCAACAAAGATTTCTGCCTTTTCCTGATCTGATAGAAACTTGTTTTGTGAGTCATTTGATATTGTGCAACTTGGTAACTTTATTCCATTTTTCATTTCTTTCATTTTCGTCCAAACTTTATTAAAGTCTATGATCTGAAATTTCTTGGGAACAAACTGATGACCAATGATCCTTTTTTTTTTTAGCTTGGGTTGCAGTCATGTTACTCTGAGTGTTTGCTTTCTTCGTTTCTTTTTGTTTCGGGGGCTCACTGTCCGCGAGGTAGTTCTTAAATGTTTCTTTCTTGTAATTAACTGCCTTTTCACATGCATCATTTCACCAGACATTGCCTGAACGTTCACCTGACTTCACAGCCTTTACTTTTGGGATCGACATAGCTGCTGATAACACAGCTTCTGTAAAATTTGAATACATTACATCTACACTCTCATTCTCAAGTTTTTCACATGATCGTGAGAGGTAAGAATGTTTTGAAATAAATCCCAATTTGCATTTTTATAGTTCTACAGTAGGGGTTGATACCCTTCCACCCTTTAAATCTCTGGGGCTGTAAGGGTAACTGGAGGGTACAATAACGTAGCAGAAGTAAACGCAGCTGCAGATATCTCTACCAATTGTCAAGGAAATGGGAAAATGGGTGCAGTACGCCAAAGAAAGAATAATAAATATGAGTGCTAAAAATACTCCCACACAAACGTTTGTTATGCTCTCTCTCTCTCTCTCTCTCCCCAACCACCACAACTAAAAACAGAATAGACGCAAAACAGGATTTGGCACTGGCAAACTGATAAAAAAACAAACAAACATTTAAGCCACACCGGGAGAATTAGCTGTGTGATAATGAGCTTTTTCGTGATTTTCAGTACGCCCTCGCTGACTGGCGAACCGGATGGGTAACTCTGTTTATTGACAGTTATATAATGTACATTGTTCAAAAATATACATGTATGTGAGGTATGCGCTTTGATGGAAAAAAAAGGCGGTAAGTGACTGACATGGCATACACACTAAAAACAAGTTGTCACCCAGTCAAAACAAACTATTACATAACCAACGGATGCCATGAGCAAGGGCGGAAAATGTATAACAATGACCAAAATGTTTTATGCAATGTCCTCACAGTCCTCCACTGTCACCGTGATGGAGTGCAGAACCGCAGCTCTGACATGGTCCACACACACACGACAAAGTCTGTGGGACGTGGATTGATGCGACCAGGATTCATTTTAACAGCAGACGCTCACTAACGAACAGTACACATCTAGACTTGTCGTTTCTCTCATTCTCTCTCGCCTTGACTACTGTAACTCTCTATTGTCTGGTTTGCCTGCTTCATCCATTCAGTCCCTGCAGCGCATACAAAACTCTGCTGCCCGACTTGTCATCAGAAAGAAAAGATCTAAGCACATCACTCCTCTTTTGCAACATCTCCACTGGCTCCCTGTCTCACACCGAATAAAATACAAGATCAACACTCTATGTTATAGATGTATTCACAAAACTGCCCCTTCCTATCTCTGCGGCTGCCTTCACCTCTACACTTCATCTCGCTCACTACGATCGGCTTCGGATCCACTGTTTACGCATACCCAGATTCAAACACTCGACTGTTGGCCGTCATTCTTTCTCCGTCTCTGGACGTTGTGATTGGAATGAACTTCCTCTTTCGCTTCGTCAAGTCTCCACACTCAGCTCTTTCAAGTCTGGCCTTAACTCACTCAGTACGGCCAGTCCTCTCTTCTCCTCTACACAGACCCCTCGGATGTCCAGTGGGTGTCTCAATGACCCAACCTTTAGCTTCCGTCGTCAGAATTGTGGTATTCTTTGTCAACATTCACGTCTTCAGTATAAGAGCCTTCCGCTTACAATATTTTGATGATGGTCATTGGGGTGAAACGCTGTTAACGTCGTCTCTTTCGCCGTTCGTATGGAGAGAGTTAAAACCCACCTCTTCCCAAAATAGCCTCCCTTGCCTGCCCTTCCTTGTCTTTAGTTTCTACAGTTTTAGAGTTATGCATGCATGTGAATGACTGGTGCGAAAGCGCTTTGATTTGTCTCTGCACAAGATTCAGCGTTATATAAATACCATTATTATTATTATTATTACTATTATAATCATGTCAGTTTTACTTTTGGATGCGCTGGTAATCTTTGTGCATGTAGGCTACGTACTGATGTTCGATGTGTGAGTATATGTGTGTGGTTGATGTGAGTGTGCTTTTAGGCGCATAGAACTAAAAAGAAAGAAACAGCAACAACAAGAACTGAAAATTCGTTCAGAGCCACCTTAGCAAAGTCTGATAGGAGTGAGGGCCCTTTCAAGACTGGCCTTAAAACCCACCTCTTCCCAAAATAGCCTCCCTTGCCTGCCCTTCCTTGTCTTTAGTTTCTACAGTTTTAGAGTTATGCATGCGTGTGAATGACTGGTGTGAAAGCGCTATGATTTGTCTCTCCACAAGATTCAGCACTATATAAATACCATTATTAGTATTACTACACGTGGCACTAGTCTAATATTATGGTGCTTGTCTTGACAACAAAAAAGAAAGTGACAACAGACAATTAAAGTAAGCTCTCAGTATAAAAAAAGAAAGAAAAAAAGATGCAAACAGTGACCATCATGAACTAGCATACTCAAACAAGATGATACCTAATTACAATAAACGACAATACAGCTGAAGTGTGAGGTGAGTACTGACGGCTGAGTACAACATGAACATAAAACTGTTTCACATACTTCTGAACTCCTTCTCGTTGACCGTGATTCAAGCCAACCTTTACACAAACATTTCAGCATGACATATACTGACAACAGTCCGGTCTATTTTGACACTGCACAGACAAGCATAACGCGCCCATGTCGAAGAGTATGTTTTTATTTTACAAGTCAGTTGTCATGTCATAAACCATAGTGTCAAGGGGGCATCCATGCTGATAATTCAGATGTATCATTTGTACAAGATCTTGAAGCCAAACGCCAGAAATTAAACTTGCCACATGCAAGTGCAAAAACGGAATGGGAAGAGTTGCACCAGAAAATAGTCCGAAAACTAGGCCTAGTTTGCATCAGTTTGACATGGTACAGTATATGACACCAAAACTTGATGCGCTGATAGGAAAGTGCACCTTGGAACACAAGTTAGCCATCTACGGAGATATCGTGTACGCAACCTGTCGGGAAACCTATGGTGTGAAAGAACCAAAGACAAGGACACCTCAAAAATCCAGGTGACAAATCAAGGACACTCACAGTAGACAAATAAACACTTGAACAGCATCTCAGGAAAACGTATTCCGATCCGCAAAGCAAGAAACCACTAGATCTCAAGGCTTTGGTTCATACCAGGAAACCAGAGAAGTTCAGTGATAAACCACCAACCCTTGAGGAAGTACAGAAAGTGGTCAAGAAAGCCAGGGCCAAATCTTTTACCAGGGCCAAACGGAATACCGTATCTGCTGCACAAGAAATGTCCTGAAGTCCCTGAGTGGCTCAACAGAACGATAAGATCAACAATGAGGAACCCTAAGATCAGTGACCAGTGACCAGTGGATGATAGTTAATGGCGTGTACATCCCAAAAGAGCAGAATTCAAGAACCATCACCTAGTTCAGATCAATATCGCTCCTGAATGTTGAAGGAAAAATCTTCTTCTCTGTCATGACTGCAAGACTGACAAAATACCTCACAGGGAAAAGAGTACCTGGATGTGTCAGTCCAGAAAGGCAGCATCCCAGGAGTTCCTGGTTATGTAGAATATACCACAATGAATTGGGATGCAATCCAAAGAGCAAAGGCAGAGAAAAAGAACATACACGTGATATGGCTGGATCTGGCAAATGCGTAAAGGTCAGTTCCTCATGAGATGATCCAACTGGCCTTGAGATGCACCATGTACCATCGAACATCAGGGAAATGCTGAAGTACTTCCATGGCTTCTCAAAGCGGTTCACCACCAAGGAATATACAACAGATTGGATCAATCTGGAATTGGGCATGTGCAGTTTTTCCAATCCTGTTCATGCTGGCAAAGGAAGTGATCTTGAAAGCCTCAATGAAGGGAACGGATCGAGCCGACCTCGGTAACAGATACCACACACCTTTGAAAGCCTTCATGAATGATACAACAGTCCTTTCAACAAAAGAGGATGACACCCGTGAAATATTGCAGTGGCTGGACGAGCCAGGTGCCTCGGCCAGGATGAACTTCAAACCAAAGAAATCACGGAGCCTCTCACCACGTTAAGGAAAGGTAGCTGAAACGGTCACATTCACTGTAGCCAACCAAGCCATTCCAACTGTGTCAGATGAACTAGTCAAGAGCCTTGGAAGATGGTATGATGAGTCCCTGAAAGATACAAAAAGAGGAAAGGAAACCAAGCAGACAGCAGAAGGCCTGCATATACCAGTGTGGCCTTCCTGGCAAATACAATGTGTGGTGCCTACATTAAGAATACTAGTTATTACCTGCAGTGTGTGGATGTATGTATGAAACGGTATATGTCATATTTTTTTACATTTGTATCTTCGTAATATTCGTAAAAGCTGTTGTTGACTTTTACAGTTATGGTCCCCATGTTGTTTACTTGTCTATGTTGTGATAATGCACCTGACCAAATTTCTCCAGTTGGAGATAATAAAGTTATTCTTATCTATGCTGATTCCAATTCTCCTGTGGTCTCTCCTGATATGATATTGGCAGTTGCACAGCCAAGTCGATTGAGGCAAAGATCAACAAGTACACACGCAAATGGCTTGGTGTCTCACCTAGTCTCACTGATGTGGCACTCTACTGTTGCCAAGCAAAGCTGAGGCAACCTCTGAAAATCCCTTGTCCAAGAATACAAGCTTGGGAAGGCAAAACTTCTCAGCATGCTCAAAGATTCAGGAGACAGTATTGTGAGATCCAACCAATCCAAGCTGAAGACTGGCAGAAAATGGAAAGTCAGGGAGGCAGTCAGTGTAGCGAAAGAAAGCCTTGGGACGAAGGAAATAATAGGACACACCCACACCAACAGACAGGGCCTGGGATCGACAAAGATGGAATGGTGGTCCAAGGCAATGGGGAAAGCGAAAAGAGACATGATCATACAGGAGATCAAGAAGGAAGATGATAAAAGAGTCTAGAAGGCAGTCCAGCAAGGCCAGCAGAGGCAGTGGACAATGGAAAATGCACTCCAAAGGAGCCTCAGCTGGAGCTATATGTGGAACATGGCCCCTCTTCATCCTAAGATCTGTTTTCGACCTCCTTCCCTTGATTACAAACTTGGTGAAATGGGGGAAAGCAGATGACCCTGCGTGCCCACTCTGTCATGGCAAACAAACAGTGGAACATGTCCTCAGCTCATGCAAAGCGGCATTGAGCCAAGGACAGTACACATGGAGGCACAACAAAGTGCTAAAAGAAATTGCACACGTGGTGAGCACTGTCCAAGGAGCACCCACACCACCAGAAGTTCCAATAGAGCTCCTCTCTGCAGGAAGCAATAAAGTGGCCAGGAACAGCTGTAACATCCAAAGCATGGAAACGTGGGTTGCTTGATAGCGCTGAAGATTGGGAATGCACAGTTGACCTTCCAGAGGGGAAGAAACACCCGGAAATCATCAGCAAGAGCAGCGTGAAACCTGACACAGTACTCCACCCCAAGGCAACGGAACAAGCGATTCTGACTGAACTTACTGTGCCATACGAAAGCAGAATGGAGGAAGCCCACATCTACAAGACCGAGAAGTATGCCAGTCTATCCAGCAGCCTGAGAGAATCTGGCTTCCATGCCAAAGTCCTTGCCATAGACATTGGTGCAAGAGGGTTTGTGAGCGCATCTGCCTACAGCCTCATGAAACAGGTGTCGATTTCTGGCTGAGAGAGGACACGGGCTCTCAAGCCAATGGCAGAAGCAGCAGAAAAGAGATTGTCACAACCCATAAGGGGTTGCCCATGAACCCCCACCCCTGACCAGACTAGCTACCGTCCCGACAACACAAACACAGAGAACAGAAGAGTTCAGCTCGTTGCTTTACTGTGGTCATGCAAAAATACATAAATAAATACACGCCACAAAACAAGGCATTACAAACCAAAAAAATAAAAATAAAAATAAATAATAACCTCTATCTAACCACTGCACAATTTCATCATGCCATTTACAGTCAACTGCAGCGCCAGTGCTGCTCAACCCCGCTGCCAGAGTTCAAACTCGTGCTGACAGCTGAAAAAGGACACTTGTAGCTTGATGGCTGAAGCTGGTCGGCAAGAGGGACAGTGGGAAGGTGGGAAAGGGTACGCTGGAAGTATGGAGTGAGAGCGGGAGTGGGAACGGGAGTGGGGAAGTTTCCAGGCTTGTGTTCTGGGGACCCGTCGAAGGCAGTGGCACGGAAGGGAAGGGAAGGAAACACCGGAAAACCTGTAACACCCCGCTGGCTCTGTAGACTGTTGTTTGGTTGTCGTTTTTTTTAACCAGTTGTAAAAGAGTACACCCCCCCCCCCCCCTTTTATCTTCCTTAAGCAATATACATTGCGCTAAACAAGGCAATAACTATTGAAGTTTCAATGATACTAGTTCTGAATAATTGAAACAGCACCAGTCAGGCTATATAACATTTCCATTCCTACAACAATGTTTGGGAAAATCGACAGACTGTAATTAGACAATTCCCGTTATAAAGAAAACAAATTTGAAACAATCTGAGCTGAATATTATTATGGCAAAATTGTTACACCTAAACACAACAAATTTACAAATTCCCCCCAAATATTTGGAAGTAAAAGAATACTGGATTTAAAAGATATCCACTAAAAAACATCACCCCTACCTTACAAGCAACCTAAACCTCACTCTTGACATCAACAATATCACAAGTCACATCACTAAATTAATGTTACGAAGACAAACACAGACTCCCTCACCTGTCACCAGGTACGTCACTGGCCCAAAGTGAAACACAGACTAATACAGAAGAAAGGGTGACAAAGGGAAACGCCCCCACTACTTCACCGACGGCGCCCTACAGCACGCACGCTGGAACGGCGACCCATCTCTCTGCAAAGCTTGGCCTCAACAGCCCAGAGAAATCTTTCTTTCCAAACCAGATAGATTCCTGAACTCGCTCAGAGTTAAAAAAAACAACATTCAGGAGAAGGGACATGCCACACGTGCAAAAGTATAAAGGAGAGAGGGAGGTGAAGGAGAGGGATGGAAAGAGGGGGAGAAGGGAGAGAGAGGAGGAGAAGGGAGAGAGAGAGGGGGAAAGAAGGGAGAGAGAAAGGGGGAAAAGGGAAGGAAAAAAAAAAATGCAGACAGGCATGCACGCAGATCGCCAATGAGCCGTGACAGAGATCCAGCTGGATCTGGTCGAGGAGGAATGAAAGTAAACTTCCTAAGGATTAAATTTCCTTTCTCAAACTAGGCGTACAATTGCTCAGTGGTTAAAATGCCTGCCAGAAAAGGTGACAGTCTTGAAGTGGCGACCACCCTGGAGGCGCGGGTTCGAACCTGCTGAGGACCAGAAAAAAAATGGAAATATAAAAGGCGGCAATACAAGGGCATCCAGGAGTCATGACCTGGGTGCGGCCCGGCCCCCTTAGAGTGTAGGGAATTAAGGCATAGTTCTACCACCCGAAAACGCCTAAAATTACCAATTTTTGTTATCTTGGTTTACCCACTAAATTTCAACCAATCTGTTTCAAATTTGGTCTGTATTTAGTTTAAGTTTTACTGTTTGCATATCTGAAATCAGCTGAAGATTTTGTCATATCTTCACATTGTAAATAGGGTTTGAATTTTGTGAAAAGTAGTGTGTACGGAAAAACGGTTCCATCAGGGTTTCCCTGATAACATAAGAACTAAACATGCTATTTGTATGAAATTTCACAGAAACACTATTAGATGAACAGGGAACAATGTGTTGGCAGGAAAAAAGTCATAGAAAAAAAGTCAATGTTGTTTTGGGCTTCTAAATTATGTGATAAACTGGAAAAATACAAATTCATTTATAAGGCCTAAATTACCAAAAGCTCCCAACAAAATGTAGCAAAATGTGTAATAAACATATACTGAAAATTTGAGCTCAATCTGATGAATAGTTTTTTTTAGATATTTGGGAAATGGTGAACATAAATGGCGAAAATTGCGTTTTGAGAAAATGGGCTTTAAAGTTTTCATTTTGACTGCATCCTAATTAAGTATGTATTAAAGTACTTCAAATGACTTTTTTCCATCATGTGGTGCATGCTTGAATAGTTTCTGACTCACTGTACTACTCATGGGCCCCTGCCTGGTAATACTCCTCAGTTTTTTCACCCTCCTGGTCCGCAGCAGTCAGCGCTTTATGTCGTCAAGCAAACTTCATCACAGCATTTGCCTGTATTTGTCCTGATGCAACTCTTTTTCGGTCCAGCTGAGCCTGTTTCATTTTATCTAAATTGCCTGGATTCTTTCTGATAGCTGCACCATAGTGCCCTTGAATTATCAGGATGGCTTTTTTGGTAAGTTTGTTCTGGCCTCCAATACCTTTTACTGTCTTTCCTCTATGGCTGAATGTTTTTTCAGATCACTGACTTTGTTTGAAAGATGTCTACCCATCCTTTTTTTGGACATGGCCACAGCAATCTAATTTTCAAATTGTCACATTTTCATAAATGGCTTCATTCTTCAGTGTAGTGTAGGTCTTACTGTCTCCGTCTCCTAAAAAGTTGATGTATCGAAGGCCATATTTCTATGTCCTGTTGTTCAAAGAAGTGGGGATATTCATGTTCCCTAAAAATCTTTTTCCCTGAGCCTGGTGTCTTCCTATTGCAAACATAGACAATGGAAATCTTCTGTTTTCTTCAAAAACTTTGTTTATCATCTTAGAAGTTGTGAAACTGACCTTGTTTTTGCATCCACACTCAAATGTAAACAAAAGATAGGTGACTTGAACCCAGTGATTTCTTGCAATCAGGGCACAAAAGTCCATTCACAAATTGAACTAACAGTTCACAATCAACAAATCTATACCCTGAGAGTTCATCATCCTTGTCAAACTCTACATCCAGAGTAGCACTGGGTTCAGAACTTTTAGCAGACGACAGACCAGCTGCTTTGTCATCACCACTATCGCCTGACCCTATCATCTTTTGCACCACTCTGCTCTAATTTTCTCCTTTTCTGTGGAGGCACACGCTTTTTGGACTTGTAAGAATCCTTCCTCTTACCCATTTCTGACCAAAAACAAGTTTATACACTCACTGTGTGTTGAAAACAGGCAATGACGCGGCCTCTGATTGGTTGAGAACTAGGTTGCTGCTATGTGGCCCTTGTACCAACAGCCAATGAAATACTTTGTTTGGGACTGTTTTAGCTCAGTTTTTAGGGGGTTTGAGAGGATTCTGGTGTTTATTTTCGTGTTTAAATTTTGTTTTTATGTTCAGTAGAAGCTGAGATATGATTTTTTGAAGTTTATGCATAATTAATTAGCTACATTTCTGTTTTAATTTTAACATACATACCTCAGAAAATAATTATTTAAAAATACTTATGAAACTTGACTGCAAAAGGCATTGATACTACGAAATCAGTAAGGGTTTTCGGAATCTAAATCACGGAAAACCCCATCTCATGCAAAAAAAAAGGAAGATTTTTTTGCGTTTTTCCATGGTAGAACCTTCCCTTAAGGGCTGAAACACTTGACTGTGGGGGGCTGCTTCTCTGAAAACCTTGTACTGTCCAGCTCTCCCCAGTAGAGATTCTTATCACAGTCGGTTTGTCGATTTCAATCAAGTGAGAGGTATTTTGTGCGGGACACGTACAATCGGTTTCGTATGTAAGGCAAATTACATTAAAACTGATATTTTTTAACTGCGTAAAAAACAAAAACAAAAAACTCACTGCGGTGTTTTTTGCTTGTAAATATTGGGGATGAGATGCCAGTGGCGATAGCCTTGAAAACAATCTGCACTCTGTAAGCGATAAGTAAGGACAGAGACAGACAGACGGACAGACTGAGACAGAGAGAAAGAGAGTGTGTGCTTTGAAACCAATCTGCAATCTGTAAGTTGAATGAATGTGTGTGTGTGTGCGCGCGCGCACACACACACACACACACACACACACACACACACACAAGCCACTGAATGAAACTAGTTACAAACAAGGAAAAGGTACAAAAAAAAACAGTGGACGAAGTGATACATGTAAGAAATTGATATGATCTGTGCGTTGACCTGATCTGACCTTAAAGACAAGAAACTTAGAGTGCAGCAGTACTGGCCTGTCCATTCTTGCCGTCATGGACTTGAGATTGTGTCTACAATGGGACCTCTGTGTTTGAAGCTAAGCCCGCCCTCCTATCAGTAGGCCTAGTCGTTCCGTCTCTTTCCGGTCGCACAACAACGTTAGTGGTGGGTACAGAGACTGGAATCCTTACAGCCCGTTGGAACTGTTGACACAACCGGTTGGGAAGGCGGAAAGGCACGGAAAGAGCGGTTCGTGGGCTGCGCGCGGCGACACTCTGGAATGTCAGACAGTGATCAGTTTGTGGACTGAGGGAAGAAATCACAAACAAGATAAATAAGATAAATTAGGGAAAATGCGATAGTGTGCAAGCGTGGGTGTATGCGTGTGTGCGTGCGTTTGTATAAGAATGTGGGTGTGTACGCTCATGCATCAATGTGTGAATTCGTCATCGGAGAGAGAGAGAAAGAGAGAGACAGAGAGAGAATCAGCGAAAATACCCTTGAGTATGGTGAACTTAGTGTGAACTGTGTCTCGGATGTATGCCTATAATTATCTGATCGTACTTGTAGATGGGCATACTGTGCCAGCACATGCTTTTAACCGTATTTGTATGGCAACAAAATTATCCATAGATTGTGGGGCCTCCGCAGCTGAACCAGTGTGTGAGTGTAGCAGTGCTTACATACTTGTACACCTTTGCGTGTATCACTGCATGGACGCATGCATCAATATGGCAGTGGCGGTGGCGTGTGACTGCCGTATCAACGTAACGAGCAATCAATCAATCGCCCTGAAACACACACACACACATATATATATATATATATAAATATATATATATATATATATATATATATACAAATACAAACAGACAGACAGATAATGTGAACAACAGACAAACTGAACGTTGAATTAAAGTAATAAAACGACGTGGATATTTTATCCGAATTTCTTCGCAGCGGATAAAAAACCACGTACACCCCAGACAATGCTGCTTTCCGGTTATGTGTAATGTACCATTTCAGTCTGGCATGTCTGACTATGTCGTGAATTCTGATTCAGCTCAGTACAGTACAGCTACTAGTAGTGCTCGCAGCGTGTAGTTGACCACCACTGATAAGTCTAAAAATTAGGAAAATACCACCCAAAAAAATATTAAAAGAAAAGGTTTTATTTGGGTTACGTGTTCATGATTTATCACACTGTTACCTGTAAAAATATCTAAGACAATCTAATATCAGAGAAGATCAGGAAAATTAAATTAAGAAAAATAAACAGGCTGAGATGGAAGTAATAGTACGCCATGCTTTTTGCTGCTGCTGCTGCTTGACATTCGCGCTTCAGATACAAGTTAGTTTTGGCCACTGACGTATCGTTCGAGTCCCTCTTATCGTTCCACACACACCTGCAGGGTTGGAAAACAGCGTGAGCAGACTGCTTTCCAAAGGTCCTGACCGGAAACGACTGACATTCCAGAGCCTTGCTCAGACCCATTAGGGGGCGCCCCAAAAGAATTATGGCTAGAGTGTGCATGCTGGCTATCCGGCTGGGCAAATAAGTTTTAAACGATGTAAACCCTGGCTTTGAGAATCTGAAAGAATTTCAGCGCGAGTCCGTCTGTATTTGATAACACAAACGGTGGGACCATAATTCTTCCAGGGCGCCCTCTCATTGGGTAGACCTCCGATTAAACTTTAACTTCCACTGAGGTAAGTCTCGTTTGATCAGATGTATTACATTAAAGACTGCACCATCCTCGCCTGGCTTTTCAGGGACATTCTAGGGCCAGCCTACTGCATGGCTTCTGCCCAGGGTGAGGTGGCAGAGCTGTACAGGCACAGTCGAGAAGATAATAATAATGGACATTTATATAGCGCGTTTCTCCAGAAATACTGCTCAAAGAGCTTTACATTTCGTTCCTCACTCCCGCCTCCCCATCAATACTCCTCTCCACCCGCACCTCCCCCATCACCCACACACTTGCACGTGCCAGAAAACACTCACGCAACTTAACAATGGAAACCACTACCCACCCACCCACCAATGGCACCCTCCAGGAAACGCATCCCTGCAACACACACTCAGGCACGCACACACACACAAACTGAACGCACGGACGCTCACCAGCACCCCGCAGCACACAGACGGCAAACAGCCTCTCCACAACAAAACATGCACCCAAAACCAAATCACACCAAAATCAGGAAAAAGAAAAAAACATAAAAAAAACTGGTGATACTGCTGTTGGAAAAAAATGTGTTTTCAGTGTAGATTCAAAAGATTTCAGCGAGACAGAATGACGCACATTTTCTGGTCGTTTGTTCCACAATGACGGATCCTGGTAAGGAAAAGACCTTTGATCCTACTGTTTCTTCTTTACGATTTGGGTTTTTTTAAAAGCCTAGCATCAGAAGCAGAACGAATGTGACGAGTTGGAATGTGCACTTCAAGGAGGTCAGAACGGTAGCGATGACCAGAGCTTGAGCGGGCAGAAAACGTCAGATCAGAAAGCTTTTATTCAATTCTTTTTGAAACTGGTAGCCAGTGAAGAGAGTGGTAGAGAAAAGAAACATGTTCAAATTTGGAGATTCTGAAAATAAGTCGGCATTGTTCTGAACTCTTTGAAGTTTATCCAGTGAAGTTTTTGGAATGCCGGCAAGATCCATGATGTCAAGAAAAACACAGATGTTGCACATACACAATCACTGAGGAACACTTGAACAACATGATTGTTAATGAGAACACAAGAGCGCTGGAAAAGAGAGACATAATGATCGCAACACAATAACTCGGGGCAACAGAGCAGCCAGAGAGCCACTGACCTGTCCGAAATACGTCAACACACTGACCTTGCGAGCACGCTTCATCGTGAACTCAAACTGACGAGCGCCCTCTCATAAGGTAGAACTTCTATATACAGGTAAGTATCGTTCAACCTTTCAATTCTACCCAATGAGAAGGCGCCACCTCAGAATCATGGTTTGAGATTTGAACCTCTGAAAGGCAGGATTACGTCATTTCTGTTTATCAGTTTGTGACATGTCCTTGTCATTGTGATTATGGACATTAAGGTGACAACGTCACCAAAATGTCTTATTTTGTTGCTGTGGTATATATGTCAGACAATTACGTATGAAAAGCTGGAATGAGAGGAAGTTCAAGTTTTGTACATTGGCATGGAAGTATGAAACGTGTGTAGTTTTCAGACGAGCAGATATGACTGCAGCAAGGATCAGTACAGTCAAAAATGATGAAAATGTAAGACAAAGTGAACTGATTGACAATGAGGTGGCAATGGCTCTAGCTAAAAACACTTCCACAACCTAAGTCTGTGTCACGAAAAATGTCACACAAGAATCTTGAGAAGACCTAGAGAACAAGGGCATACTCAGCAGTTATTCATTACACAAGCCGACATCGTTCAATAGACGGATGTGAGCAGGATGTCCGCTGGTGTAGCGCTGTAACATGAATAATACTGTATAACAGTCATCTAATATGTGAAGACCGCGGAGCTGGAAGTCATTTGCCTGTAACCACGGCCGTCACTGGATGCGCCGCTCCGCCCGATACACGTGGTATGGAATGGACTCGAGTCTATGCACGATCCACTTCCCTCCCCACTCAGCTACACTCTAAACATTGAACTGTGAACCGTGAATCAATAATCACCCCCACCTCAGAAGGGAATGAGATACAGGAGCATGTAAAGTATAACAAACATAAACAAGAGGAATAAATATGTGTGAATGAGCTTATATATGTTGGAAAACGTTTCCACAAAGTGGGAAAACCAGCTATGTACCTGACTAGGAAGTGACAAATAGTATCATGTGAACAAATAGTATATAGCATAGACTAGATGCAGAACAGTTGACCATACACTGATAATGAATGTCTGTCAAATGAACAAATGAATGTGACGGGACTATTTAGTATGGACTAGTTATGCATCAATGTAGCCTTCATGTATAAAGGAATCAGAAAGTGGGTACAATTTCTGCAAAACACTGTCCGAAAAATACACGTACACAGCATGCTATTAGCTACAGCAAGAAACATGCCCCCACTGTGTCCGTGGTCAGGATATAGTCCAGGGCAGATACAAAAATGGTCCAAATGTGAGCAACAAAACCGTGCTTTTTACGATAAAATAGAATAAATCATACTGATCATGCTGATATAAAGTTTACCGCTGTAGGGGTCCGGGAACATAATTTGATTTTTTTTTTCCACACTTCTGGCCGTAAGAGATCGCCTTACAAAGAGTTGCAAGACAAGAAAACGCGATGGTTACACAATCGCGGTATACGGCAGGCGTTTAGCGCGGTTCAGTACATGTGACTGACTGCTGCCGCGCTGATGTTGTCTTGTACCTCTGTGAGCTGAATACTGCGGCAGATGACATATACCGTACAGAAAGTAAGAGAACTCGTTGGGGTCAAAAGGAAACAAACATTATTGATTTCATGTACTTTATACCAAATTGGTAGAAGACGCAAATTTGCTTTTATGAATGTTTTCCAGTTTCATAAAGAATGAAATCAGTATTATACTGACTGCAAAGGTGAATTTACGAAGGCAACACAGGATCATTTAGTTCGTAAGTACAATTTTGTTGACATTTATCACAGTGCACAAGAAATACTTCATGCTCTGCTTATTAACGTGTAGAATATAAATACATAAATGCGTTTTAACCATCAGATAGTCATGAAGAGCAAAGACTGCCTGGAAGATGAAAATGGGTCAGTCTCCTGAACTTTGTTGGAAATGGGGGTTTCTCAGTCTGAATCAACATGGACATGTGTTTACAATGATTATTCAAATGTTTCGCATGCCATCAGGATAAGAACTGAATAAAAGAAATATCTGCAACAATTCTGTGAGAATCTGTTTTGATCTTGTGTCTTAAATATGTTGAAAATTATCAAAAACATCCAAAATTTAGGCGCCATTTTGTGACATGGTAATGTGTCTGAACATGAAGTGGTCAGAAACAAATAAGTACAAACCAAATCAAAATCCGGTCCATGTAGACGTGATCTATATTCATTTCTTGTTTTAATAAATCATTGATCATCAATAGAAAAAAAATATGAAAGGTATATTTAGTTTGAAATATTACGCAAAAACTCGCATGACAGACGAAAACAACCCGTTCCAATTGACATGTTTTTCAATCATTCAAAGGCAAGCACATTCATGAATACACTACACATTCTTTACTTGCAGCAGGTGGTCAACCCATCTATCTTCGACAGGACATACTCATTTTCTGGTAAAAATGTCTATTCAACTACTTAAAAGCAATCGACGTCGCATATTAATTTTCACTTCCGCTTTTCTGTGCATGTAAACGTACCAATAAAAATATACATGCAAACAAAATTAGAACTGTTTTCATATAAATCATGTGGATTCAGTGCAGGAAAGCGTAAATCGGTTTGACAAACGCCCTTCAATCCTGTGTGTTTGAACACAGATTCAGAGAATGTGTTGTTTCCAACAGCATGCGAAATGCACATAATATGTTACACGGAAATCTCCGATATGTTCATTCGCCCCAATGGTTGATATATTGTTTGAAAATAAACTGTTTATGTTAATTTCGACGTTGTTATGGTTTCTTTTATGGCTTTTTCTCTCATCCAGTTAAGTTTAGACACAATCACTGTTTCTGACACATGGCGAGATGCGGTAATATTCGAATAATAATAATAATAATAATAATGGATACTTATATAGCACACTATCCAGAAATCTGCTCTAGGTGCTTTACAAAAACGCTTTTGATAACATAAAACATTATATCTATGTTACATACACACACCAAAATGTGACCACACACACACACACACACACACACACACACACACACGCACGCACGCACGCACGCACACACACACACACACACACACACACACTGCATACATACATTTTAACATACATGTGTATCTAACAGCTACCCTAACACATACGCACACATAGGCAGGCACAAATTTACATAAACACACGCACACACAATACACATTCATATACATGCATGTAGTTATGTACACATACATATGTATACACACATAGTCAAGCACACCTAACGAAAAGGAAGTGGACCTGCCACAATTGAACTTATTGCTGAGGGAAAAGGTGAGTTTTGAGACGAGATTTAAAAGATGCGAGGGAATCAGAATGACGGAGGTTACCAGGGAGCTTGTTCCACGTCTTTGGCGATTGAAAAGAAAACGATTTGTGTCCATAGGTCTTACTTCTGACGTGAGGTATCCTGAGAAGTCAAGTATCAGAGGAAGAACGGAGCTGGCGAGACGGGGTATAGATATGGATGAGTTCAGAAAGATACTTGGGGCCAGATCCGTTGACTGCAGAAAAGGTCAGAGTGGATAGCTTCGATCAGAGTCTATTCGATCAGAAACAGGCAACCGGTGGAGAGACTGAAGGAGAGGAGAAACATGGTCAAATTTAGAAGCTCTGCAAATGAGTCTGGCAGCATTATTCTGAATTCGTTGGAGTCTGTCTAACAGGTATTTGGGAAGGCCGGCCAAAAGAGAGTTGCAGTAATCCAATCTTGAGAGAACCAGAGAGCATACAAGTGTCTTGGTTGCATCGGTTGAGAGATAGTGGCGGATAGAGCTGATTCTACGCAGTTCCAAATAGGCAACTTTACAGATATTCGAAATGTGCTGTTGGAAGGAAAGAGACTGGTCCAGGATTACACCAAGACTGCGAACAGAGGGAGAAAGTGAAACAGGTGTGCTATTGATCAGAACAGAGTCAGGAAAGGAAGGATGTTGACGAAACTTCTTTGGACAGGTTATCATAAATTCAGTCTTATCATCATTTAATTGCAGCTTGTTGAGAGTCAAGAATACTGGCATAAGATTTCGAAACAAGTCAACTCATGTTGTTCGATAAGACTAATTTTAGGTGAATACTTGTTGCATCAAAATTACAAACAGCAAAGTTCAAAGTAGAAAATCACCCCTTATAATTACCCTGATTCTGGCTTATGCTGTCTTGTGAAGTTATATCACGAAATCATGTATTATCAGTTCACGTGACAGACGAAGTGTGGAATGAAAAAATCGTTGTATCCGAAACACGTCAGTCCCTACGATCTTATCGTATTGCAGAATTTGATAAGAACAGCCACATTTTACATCACACAAGTTCTGAAAAACCAAACTGTGCACTGATTGTGAATGATTAAAAAGAAAGAAAAAAAAGTTTAGAAGTGCTTGAGATGAAGTCAAGTGTTACGTTCGGACAAGGAACACACGTTCTTCCGTTCTGCTTTACGCAGATAATAAAATTTTTCATTCTTAGCTTTTGTTTTGGTTGTTGTTGCTTTCGTTTGGATTTATTTTGTTTTTTCTCATAGTTTTACTTTATAACATTTTGTTTTTCTGTAATCCTACGGACTTGTACACTGTGAGGATAAAGCTAATCAGTTTTCTGTGTATTGATCGAATAAAAAGATACAAAGAATCTGGTGCGTTTATCACAATTATTCAGATAAAGAGGATAACTTTTGTCAAGTGATATAAATTATACTGTTCCCATTTCATAATATAATGAACAGTAGTACTTTAAACAGTCAAAAATCGGAGAGAATTGATGTGAAAATGGAGTGCCTGCTACGTTTCTGAAAAAAAAAATCATCCAGGGTGAGGAAGTTAGTCTAGGTATTTTGGGTTCCATGTTACATATGTCATAAGTTTTTAGGTAATCATTCATAAAATACAAAATTTTGCTCAAGATTTGTTTGATTTCGTTTCATCGGCTAATGATTGCATGATAGATTCATTATTAGCATTATCATGAATCCAGTAATTCAAACATCTATGTTAGCAAAGTTAGTTTGGGTAACTTGGATTCAGTGTTACACATGTTACAACAAAGTTTTATATAATCAATAATACAAGATTTATTATCATTGTTGATATTATCAATATCATTATTATTACTTACATCCCACGTTAAACTGGCGTATATTTCGCCAGGGTTCATGAGTCACATCTGCAAATATCGGTTCATTTCAAAAGAAAAAGATGTCTTTTATACCATTCTTTTCATATCAAGACATGATGTTGGTCGATTTGGCCATCATCTGCCTTCCATACTTTACGAATTAATGGTATGGACAGTGCTCCCACAACGTTCATTCAAACAAACCTGGTTAACACATATTTGGATATTCATATTCTACATGTTAATAAGCAGAGCCTCAAGTATTTCCAAGTTGTACATTGCATAAAATGTCAACAAAATTGTACTTCAGAACTAAATGATCTTATGCTGAAACTGAAAACCATTCATAAAAGCTAATTTGCGTCTTCTACCGATTTAGTATAAAATACATGAAACTGAAAATGTTTGTTTCCTTTTGACCCTAAAGACCCGTCTTACTAGCTCTCTGTACAGTATCTGTTGTGAGCTGCAGTGTCCTGCCCATAGACCAGCGGCAACAGTAAGTCACATGTACTGTACCGTGCTAGATATATACATGCTTTCCTCTGATGACCAACAAACCGCGCTTACGTAACCTTCACCTGCTCTTGCCATGTGACTCTCTGTAAGGCGCTCTCACACGAGCAGAAACAATAAAACCACACGAATCTTGACATTAAAAAATCAAAATTTAATTATGTTCCCGGCCCACTACAGTGGTAAACTTTTATATCAGTGTGATCATATGATTTATTCTATTTTATCGTAAAAAGAACGGTTTTGTTGCACACATTTGGACCTAACGCAAATTTTAATCTAAATTCCCTGGCCTATAGCATAAATTCCTGACATGCCGACATCTGCATCAACGATAAAGTGTGAAACCCTGAGGGGGAGGGGAAGGTGGGGTGCAAGAGACAGACTGCTACACGGGAAACGTTCCCTCATTAGCATAAGTTGCCGGGGGGGGGGGGGGGGGGGGGGGGGGGGGTGATGACATACTGGTTACGTCATACAGCAAACACAGCTGGGTTCCATGATTGAGTCAAATCACTGACAAGGCAGATGGACTGTGTGGGTGGGGGAAGGAGAGCTGGGGTTTGGGACAGTGTCGCCCTGACCTCAAAGATTGGACTTTGGATGGAGCAGGAGAGAGGTAAGAAAAGAGGGGGTGGAGGGTGGATGGGGGCAGAGTGTGGGTGGTGTAGGTGAGATTGTCAGCACACTATAAGAGTCACCCTGGGGCTTTTGATACTAATGTCTTCATTGCTGCTGACCACATGCTGACCAATGCTGTCAGCAATTCATGCTAATGGGGAGATTGGTTCTCTTACCCAAAAATTAGCAAAACCAAAAACATGTGTACATGAGAACATTAAATGACCAAAAATGAAACATTTCAAAATGATAAAGCTGTACATAACACCATAACCCAGAAAAACATTTTAAAAATCAAACTGAAAGATACAGTCATAAAATATGCAAAGCAGGATACAAATTCCAACATACCATCAGTCATTAAACAAAAATAGCAACAACAACAAAATGTGAACTAGAACATGTCATATACACAATTGGGCCCAATCCACAGCATACCCTTAGCATACTGCAGCAACAAATCTAGCCAATGCTGGATGGCTTGCACTAACCCTGTTGCTAACCCCAACACCACACCCTGACAGTTTCCCACATCTACTGTCAGTCTGCGCTGTCATCCTAGTACCTGCACATGTCCCGTGCACCTCAGGCTTTGGATGAGACATGCTAGTCTCACACAAACCTGGTTTGTGTGACCGTCTGGGATATTTGACAACAACTTGGCAGTCTCCAGGACCTGTGCCACAGGTAACAGGAATTCCTGGATCAGGTGGTATGGGCAGCAGCACCCATTCACCCTGGCAAGGATCATCCTCACAGTCACCTATTGTCCTGACTGGAATTTTTTCTTTCAGACCCCGTTCCTGCCTCTTGAGACCATTGCGTATGTCTCTTTTCTTTTCCATTTCACTGTGGAAATCCTTTCCTGCCTTGTGTGGGGAGATCCCATTCCCCACTTCTGACTGACCTTTCCCTTTCCTACCTCTGTTCCTTCTCTTCCTACCCACAGCCCTTTTCTTCTTGCCCAAAGCCCTGTTCCTATCCAAATTCTCATCTGTCTGACTAACCCCTGAATTACCCCCTGCAAGGACCTAATACTCTCTTCTAACAACAACAGTTTGTCTCCCTGCTCTGCCATCTGTTCCTTGGCCTGCTGTTGTAGTTGGTCCTCCTCCAGCTCTTGCCACAATCAGGGCTTCATTCCTCGCCTGGATGATTGTGGTGTGTGGCTCCCTCCTTGCATGGCCCAGCTCGCTTTTCAGCAGGGGGTTCTGGAGGCCATCTATGAACTGGTCCCTCAGAATCTCAGCGGTGAGGGCCCCAGTCATCTTTATCCAGATGGTTCTCTCAAGATTCCACAGAGCATGAGAATAGTTCAAGATGGACTCCTCTGGCAGCTGCTCCCTGCTGAGAAATGTGGACAGCAGTGTGGTGACATGCCGTCTGTCACCGAACACCCCCAGCAGAATGTTGATCACTTTCTGTGGGGTGTTGGTCTCCTCCAGGTCCTGCAGTTGGATTTCTCACCAAGTGGTTCCCTGTAAATGGCTGTAAACAAAGTAGGCAGCCATCTCGTCTCCCATGGGGTATGCAGCCAGGACCTGCTTTACCTCCATGATGAAGTCCTCAGCCGACATCTTGCCTGGCTCACCAGTGAATACTGGCAGTATGGGTGCCACACCATCCCATGACAAAATCCTGTGCGATGGTAGCTGGGGTTGCCATCTATGGGCTTTTACTGGGCTGTTATCTGGCTGTGTCCTGCTTAAATCAAGAAAACACTTAACCTGCCTATTGTGTCAAGAAAACACTCTACCTGCCTATCCTGTCAAGCAAACACTCTACCTGCTTATCCTGTTGGTGATGCCAAGTTGTAAAAAGGTTGTAAGAGGTCTGATTCCAAGAGAGAGGGGAACAGAGGGGGATGATGGATCAATTATGATGTTGCACTCACCTGCGCACACTCACTCGTCACACCAATAACAGGGCCACATGGTGAGGTTTTTACAGTGTTTATTTTTTAACAATAAACATGGAAAATCAGCACACACACTAAACAGTTCACCCTACTAGCACACTTTACAAAGCATAAGCAACACACATATAAAGCAGCACACAGTAAACAGTTCACCCCACACCAAGAGCAGCACACAACCCAAGGGTCAGTCAACAAGGATTTCCTTGCATCTTTCCTTTAGTTAACCTGTGCCAGGTTCCAATTTTGTAAGACAGCTAAAAATCTGCTATGCATACTCATTTTATCCCTACCCACAACAGCCTGTCCATACTAATTATGAACCATAGCTTTCCAGACTGGTTAAACCAAAGTAACCAATCTTAGCTTGTCCTGGTGACGCTAAGTTAATGATTGACAGATTCACTGCCTAATCCTGATTTGTCCCATTCATCAGTTTGATCTGATTAGCTAATTTCAAAACCTGCTTCTATACACATTCTGTGACCAGTTTACCAGTTAACGTCACAAAGAAACTGGGGAGACAGGACGATACAACTTTCAGCATGTTAGCCGGCTTGATCTAAGATAGACTTAGCATAAATTCCCGACATCTGCATCAAACGATAAAGTGTAAAACCCAGGAAGGAAAGAGGGGGGAAGGGAAAGGTGTCTTAAGAGACAGACGGCTACAAGGGAAACGTTCCCGCATTACCATAAGCTGCCGGGATGGCAAACTGGTTACGCCATACTGCAAACACAGCTGGGCTCTGTGACTGAGTCAAATGACTGACAAGACATAGGGACTGGACTTTGGACAGAGAAGGGAGGGCGATAAGAACTGGGGGCATGGGGGGTGGGGGGTGGATGGGGTGGGAATGGGAACACAGTGTGGGTGGTGCAGGTGCAATTGTGGATTGTCGGCATACTATAACACACACACACACAGATATATATATATATATATATATATATATATATATGGCCCAAAGTATCTTTCTGAACTCATCCATATCTATACCCCGTCTCGCCAGCTCCGTTCTTCCTCTGATACTCGACTTCTCAGGATACCTCACGTCAGAAGTAAGACCTATGGACACAGATCGTTTTCTTTTCAATCGCCAAAGACGTGGAACAAGCTCCCTGATAACCTCCGTCATTCTGATTCCCTCGCATCTTTTAAATCTCGTCTCAAAACTCACCTTTTCCCTCAGCAATAAGTTCAATTGTGGCAGGTCCACAACTACATGCATGTATATGAATGTGTATTGTGTGTGCGTGTGTTTATGTAAGTTTGTGCCTGCCTATGTGCGCGTATGTGTTAGGGTAGCTGTTAGATACACATGTATGTTAAAATGTATGTATGCAGTGTGTGTGTGTGCGTGCGTGCGTGCGTGTGTGTGTGCGCGTGCGTGCGTGCGTGTGTGTGTGTGTGTGTGTGTGGTCACATTTTGGTGTGTGTATATAACATAGATATAATGTTTTATGTTATCAAAAGCGTTTTTGTAAAGCACCTAGAGCTGATTTCTGGATAGTGTGCTATATAAGTATCCATTATTATTATTATTATTATTATTATATATATATATATATATATATATATATATATATATATACTGTTTGTTTCTTTGTTTTTTTGTTACTTTTTTGCTGTGTGTAATCTGATGACCAGAATCTCTTGGTGGTATTTATGGCCATAGTTTGATAACAGATGACTCAAGAGTTCATTGAATAGAATCAAGGGTACAAAGGTCACAATCCCTGTATAACAAAAAAAAGAAAGAAAAAAAAAGTGACAGTTCACTGAATGGATTCATGGAGTGTAAATTATGGATGTATATGTCATAATCATAGGCTGAGAACAAAAAGAGAGAATGCTATGACAACCAAGTCAGTGTTCACATCAGGATCTACAAAATGATCTGCAAACATTGGGAGGACACGTGAAAAGTTGCCATTGAAAAACATGAATTGTGTTGTCAAATAACATCAGCTGCCACATTGCACAGTTGGTCTTTCTGCCATTCTCTTGATATATTCTTTCATAGTCCTTTCATAGTGCATGGCAACTGTGCATGATGACAATGTAAGGCTCTCTCAATCAAAAATTTGCTGCACAAGGTACTTCAAAATAATCGCTCAACAGTACTGAAATCAACAGCACTGGGATTAGAACAGCATCCATAGTGGCAATACAAAAAAGTACCTGACTATAACTACAATGAATGAATGAACAAGAAGACTCCTCTGTCTTGGTCATCTGTATGTTGCCCACAATAAGGGGGTGCGGGTATGAGCTGAATGTTGCCCTATGCCTTCACACACAGTCAGTGTGCTTGCAGTGCCAAGAGACCATGGAAAGCTGTTAGCTTATCCAGTTGGTGTGTCCCACGTCATTGTTATCATTTTGCGTTCCTTTAAATATGAGGCAAGAAGATTCTCTACACATCACATGCAGCTCATTACAAATGGCAAATTATCATACCTCTAAAAAAGCAGGGACTGCAACAGCCAATTGGGTCAGTGTGCAGATGGCCACTTGTACACCTTCCGAAATGGGTGAGAGTACACAATGGCTGCTTCTTGCCCTGTCTCCCGTATTCTGCACTGGCTGAGTTGTACACTTCCTCGAATGGGGGTATGTGAACAGCGGCTACTTAATGGCGTGATTTATGTGTGCCCCACTAAAGTGATCAGCATAATCTGTGATGCACAAACCACCTTGGTGGCGGTTGACTTGTGCAAAGGCTGAAACCATCCTCGCCAAGCAGGGGCCAGCCTACACAGCTTCTGCCAGTCTTGTATAGTGCAACGGCAGAGCTATCTGGGAACATCTGTGTTTATAATCCGTGATGCACAAACCACCTTGGTAGGGGTCAGCATGTGGGAAAAGCTCGTAACCATCCTCACGGAGTGAGTGCACTAATCTGGTAACAGTAATGGCAGAGGTATTTCGGAAAATCTGCATTCAAAATCTATGATACACAAACACTCCTTAGTAGGGGATGACATATGCAAAAGCTCGTAGTCAGTCTCGCGGAGAGAGGGCACTGATCTGATATTAGTACTGGAAGAGGTATCATATGTCTGTTGCACACACAGAAATATATATCCATGGTATCCAGGAAACAACACAGGTATCAGACACATCTATGTACAGAAATAATGAACTGCAACAGTCTTCATACTTTATCATACATCAGGTATCCTGTTATTAGTGTTAACAGGTTTAAAACTTAGTTATGCAACAAATATCGCATCGACTGAGTGGCATGACCGACTCGGACGCCCAGACGAGTTAGACACGACCCAATTTGTCCAGATAGCTAGCACGCACTCTCAAACCATGATTCTGAGGTGGCGCCCTCTCATGGGGGCAGAATCAGCGTTCCAATTAGGGAGGGAGAGTATCGTTCTGCTTTACACGTGTTCGTTCTTGGATCCAGTGAATTTCACCTACCCATTCCTCGTCGTGTTTTTCAGTTGCATGCATACATTACATCAATCGTAGTTTTTCACTTACCGGCTATATTACCAGTATCGCAACTTTCAGGTTTGCAAAAATGATAAAAGGAAAGCTGTTACATTCATATTTGCTTCGTGAACAAGTTATATGGGGTAGGTGTGGGAAAAGTGGCGTTCAATGGACGTGAGTTGGCATGAACTACGTATAGCTCAGTTAAACGTGGTTCATTCTCTGTCTCTTGTCTCAGTCACACACACACACTGTGACACATGGACCCGTGTAGGTGGGGTGGGGATACAGAGATCAAGTCAGTAGACAAGTTTTGCTACCTGGGCAGCACCCTCTGCAGCAATGGAGCCCTTGATGCAGAAGTGACACTGCGCATCGCCAAGGCCAGCTCCACCTTTGGAAGACTCAACAACAGGCTGTGGAACAACAAAGGCATCAGGCTCAGCACCAAAATCAAAACCTACAGAGCTGTTGTGCTGACCACCTTGTTATACTGGTGTGGAACATGGACGACGTATCGCCGTCACATTTAACAACTTAGCAGTTTCACCAGAGATGCCTTACGAAAGATCCTCGGCATAAAGTGGCAAAGCAGGGTCTCCAACCTCCAGGTCCTAGAGAGGAGCGGCCTGCCCAGCATCGAAAGCCTGCTGATCCAGTGCCAGCTAAGCTGGACAGGACACGTTGTCCGCATGACAGACAGCAGGATCCCGAAGATGCTTTTGTATGACCAGCTGAAGGAAGGCCACCGAGAATTTGGAAGACCCTGCAAGTGTTTCAAGGACACCTTGAAGACAAACCTCAAAGCCTGTGACATAGACATCGCTTCCTGGGAGACTGATGCCCTTGACTGCTCTCGCTGGAGGATGCTGTGCTCTAGTGGCATAAAGACGTTTGAAAACAAGAGAACGCTGGTCATTAAGGAGAGGCGTAAGCGAAGGAAGCAGGGCTCAACTTCTGGAGACGTTTTCCCCTGCAACACCTGTGGGAAGTGCTGCACATCCAGAATCGGCCTCTTCTCCCATATGAGGACACACACCGACAGATAAGCCTGCCTGCCTACTCATCCGTCGGTCCGACGGGAGACTCCATCGTGTGTGTGTGTGTGTGTGTGTGTGTGTGTGTGGCTATGAAAAATAATTACGTTGTGTGTAGTTTGTGTTAGACGTGTGTGTGCACTCGTGCGTGTGTTTGATTGCGTGCATCATGCAAGCAAATTAACGCTCACGAACGCGCACACTTAATTTTGATAAGGCAAAGAGGGAGATTGGGAAGGCGAATGTATCGGGTGCCATGGGAGCATTGAGCTCGAGGGATGGGAGCAGGCATCAGCTGGATCGTGCATCGGTCAAAGGCCATCATTCAACACATGACAGGAGGGGAGAACGTTCACTACTCTGACTCGTCTGAGGTCACAATAAAAGAGACAGATAAAGACAGGCAGACAGACAACATTTTGTATTTGTATTTCTTTCCGCTATCACAACAGTCTTCTCTGTGTGAAATTCGGGCTGCTCTCCACATGGAGTGCGCGTCACTACACTGCAGCGCCACCCATTTTTTGCCACGGTATTATTTCCTGCGTGCAGTTTGTTTTTCCTATCTAAGAGTATTTTTCCACAGAATTTTGCCAGGAACAACCCTTTTGTTGTCGTGGGTTCTTTTACGTGCGCTAAGTGCATGCTGCACACGGAACCTCGGTTTATCGTCTCATCCGAATGACTAGCGTCCAGACCGCCACTCAAGGTCTAGTGGAGGGGGACAGAAAATATCAGCGGCTGAGCCGTGATTCGAACCAGAGCACTCAGATTCTCTCGCTTCCTATGCAGACGCGTTACCTCTAGGCCATCACTCCACTTTTAGACACAGACATTTCGACACAGACATGAAAACAGAAACACATCAGTACAGAACGACTTTCATGTTCATAGTTTGTCATCACTACAAGAAAGAAACCAATAGTGATGTGTCCCCAGGTCAACATGTACAACCGTCGACGGGTCAACATTTCGGGCACACGCTGTCCACTTTCATAGGACTTTGACCTCGTCAACCAAACCCCACCCCCAAGCCCTCCCCCCACCCCACCGAACTCCCACTCCCAAGCATTCTCCCGGCACCCTTCACATCGTTCCTCAGATCAATATTTGTCCCCGCTATCGCGGTCAGCCCCTATGTTATGATTTCACAGAACAGCTCTCTTTGGGTTGGCAGTAATCACAGTGGAGTGGTTGTTGAGCGAAAACCGCAGCGTCAACATTTTCTGTCGTCCAGCCGACACTTGGCCTAATGGGGTTGATCACAACTAACCAGTTAGTCTGTATACTTGTGTGAATTCATTCGAACAGTGGCTCGTTTTGATACCGATTTTAGCTTGCAGTATTCGTGTTATTATTATACCTCTAGCCCAATGCATGGGGTCTTTGTTGGGGGGCAAAGTCTCATAGTGACGCATCCAGCAAATGCACACACATAATTAACTACAGCCTTGTGCACTTTCCAAAAATTAATCACACTGATCAAAAGCCCCTGGGAAAACTGAATAAATTGACTGGATTCAGTGAAACCGCCGCTGAGGTGGGTTTTTTTCTTCACTACGCGCGCACACTCACACAAACACGCGCGCGCGCACGCGAGTGCACACACACACACACACACACACACACACACACAGAGCACCAGTAGAGAGAGAGAGAGAGAGAGAGAGAGAGAAGGTTAAGTCTGTTACAATGACTTCAATTAACGATTCTATTGTCCCAAATAATTGCAGTTGTCAACGGAAAGGAGGGGTCAAGTCTATGACATTATATATCCAAAGATCTTTGTTTTACCTCCGAGTCAGTCAATCGGCTTCACCACTGACTCTGTTCGTGATGTCATTTTTAGGCGGCTTCGAAATGCGGCAAGTTCACCTGCGCGCGCGGCGCGGCATGTATGTGTGTGTGTGTGTGTGTGTGTGTGTGTGTGTGTGTGTTCGCGCGCGCGTATGTTTACGGAGACTGACGCGGTGTTTGTGTATATTTGATTTACTATTTTTAATGAACTCGTATTCTTTTAAATTTCTCATTTCCACTCTGTACTGTGAACTACTGATCCTTTGCATATTAGTGAAGGAGTGCAAGTGCACATAGCGTGACACACCGACATTTCTCCGCCGTCACCCCTCCAGCCCCTTCATTCCTTCTGTCGTCCCTCCCTCTCCGTCTCTTTCCACCACAAACCGTCCTTTATTATCCCTTGTTCCATTCAGAAGCCGCGCGAGTATTTTGTTTGCACTAGCTACCACGCGGCCTCTGCACTGCCATTGAGTTCGAAACTAGAACCGCATGTTCTTTTTATCTCCCCATGTATACTCTCTCTGCCCGACACACACAGCACTGGATGACTCATCCAAGATCGGCCACACCTGTGACTTAATTTTTTTTCTCCCTCCTGCCGCACCCACCCCATCCCCCAATCTTAGCTGACTGATATGTTTATCTGTGTAGAGTAAATATTTCTATCGGTACGGCCAGTCGAGAAAACTGGGCTTGAAGCGCGCGTGCTTGCTTGTTCGTTCTATCTCAAAACAAATAGTTGCAAGTCAGTGGCAGATTTGGAAAAGAAAAAAAAAAGAAAAAGAAGCAAGCACACGTAAAACGTGTGCACTGTCCACTTGTATTCAACGTCCAGAGCGGGTTTACTGGCACTGTTTATGTACATAATGCTCTCCTCGGCAACAGACGCAAGGGAGACACTTTACTTGCACTGCATCCATCAGCAACAGATTCAAGCAAGAAGATGAAAGCACATCCAAGTTTTTAAAGTGATCACAGATTTATCTGAAAAATTCTTTTCTACAAAAATACTACAGGAAATCATGCCTGATTACAGTTTGTCATGTCAACTACGAACTGACACCAACTGTGTAGGGAAATTCACCTCGGCTGTGTCTGTATAACGGCATTCGATAACCGAGAAATGGGGCTAACTGTTTCTTAGGATTTCTAAATAATTCTTTTATTCATAGCAGCACTGCCCGTTTTTGACTCACTTGTGTAAACAAAGTGAGTATGTTTTAACCCGGTGTTCGGTTGTCTATGTGTGTGTGTGTGTGTGTGTGTGTGTGTGTGTGTGTGTTAAACTTTAACATTGACATTTTCTCTGCAAATACTTTGTCAGTTGACACCAAATTTGGCATAAAAATAGGACAAATTCAGATCTTTCCAGTCATCTTGTTTAAAACAATATTGCACCTCTGGGATGGGCACAAAAAAATAAAAAATGAAGCCTAATTATATGCAAACTGCATTTATTGTTATATTTATATTTTTTGTATTCTCTAAACTTGGCACTTTGATCTGATATTCTGACCCAACAACAAGAGCAGTCATTATTATCATTTTTTGTTCAAACAGGAACTTCTTTTGCTAAGCATGGAAGTTTTATTCATTTGCAAACGTTTTGGTGCAGATAGTAAAGAAGGGAAATTACTCTGTAATTAATGCTAGGGGACTTAATTTGCTTTAAACTGATATTTCTCATCTTAAGCATTACATTTTGAAATTATACTCAATACATAAAAAGCTTGGATTTTTTTTTTAAAGTGTATCACAAGTGAGTCCTGAAGGCCCTGCCTCTCTTGTTTGGTAATGCGACTACTGGCTACTATAGCAAATTGTTCAAATGCCTCGCAAAAGGAGCTCTGGTCTGAAATTACTTTATTAACTCTGTAGGCCTATTTGCACACACACAGTGTGTGTGTGTGTGTGTGTGTGTGTGTGTGTGTGTGCGCGCGCGCTGCGCTAGTCTCTCACTAAATACAATCTCTGAAATATTACAAAGAGGAAGTGGTAAAGTTGTACAGCATATTGATTGGGCTGAACTGATACCTCATAATCATTATACACACTGATTATTTATTTCCCTGCGGACCGCCAGCATTTGTGCACATGAGCTGCCAAAGTTTGAAAAAATGTACAACCTACATAGATTGACCACCAATGAGGACTCAAGTCATTTTTAAACTAAAAATTTGCTGGCATTGTCAGCATAACTTTCACTTTTAAGTCAACTACTTGCTTTTACTTGTCACGATAGATACCGACGTATTTCGCTTCTACTGAAATCAACCGTCACATCCAGTGACTTGTGTCTGATTCAGTACTGGTCGCTATAAAAACATTTCGCGGTCAGAACATCTGCCACCACTATCAGTGTCAGTTTGACATGCATAATATGCTCATCACGGTGTGTGTGTGTGTGTGTGTGTGTGTGTGTGTGTGTGTGAGAGAGAGAGAGAGAGAGAGAGAGAGAGAGAGATGGTTTTCAAGTTGTGTGTGTCAGTGTGTGTGTGTGTGTGTGTGTGTGTGTGTGTGTGTGTGTGTGAATAAGACGGAGAGAGACACTGAGTGAGAGAGAGAGAGAGAGAGAGAGAGAGACAGACAGACAGACAGACAGACACTCGGACAGAAAGCGTGTGGTCAGTCGCGCATCAGTGCTCATGCATGTGTTTGTAAAGAGAGAGAGAGCGTGTAGTCGCACATTAGTGCTCATGCATGTGGCTGTAAAGAGAGAGAGTGAGTGAGCGTGAAGTCGTGTATGCTCATGCATGTGTTTGTAAGTGCGTCACAGATCAAGAGAGAGAAACTGACGTATGAGGAAAGGAGAGAGACAGACAGAGAGAAAGAGAGAGAGAGAGAGAGAGAGAGAGAGAGAGAGAACGAACGAACGAATCTTTATTGTTTTTAGATACATTGATCCCGAAACAAAAATGAGCAAAGCCCACGGTGTAAAACATCGTTAAATGTGAAACGAAATGAGAAACATATAATTATGAAACGCAGAGAAAATTCCGTGAATCATAATCACTTCATTTTCACACTTCGCTGAGTTTCAGGGATATCATATTCGTAGGCACTCACAGACACAAGCACTCACGCACACACACATCCACCCACGCCCATCCCCATCCCCCGAATCCCACCCCACCCCCGCACACACATACACACCGACACAGTGCTTATCCATGTAACTGCATGGATCAACCAAGTCCTCCCTGGTCTTAATCGCTATCGCACTGGTCATATATATGTAAGTTGTGTACAGATATTAGTGTATTTGTTAGGCCATATCCAACAATAACTTACGGTTTTAATCCCTTAAGTGGCTATCTCTGCTTTTAAAGCTTCAGAAATAAACCTAGCCAATTCAAGTTCGTGTTCTGATGAGAATAATGTTGCAGTAATGGTCACATCCGAGTTTAGTGTGTGAACAAATGGGATGAATTTCTCTCTAAGGTGTTTATACTTTGGACACACTAAGATAAAATGCACCTCATCTTCTATTTTGTTATTACAAAAAGACTGAACAGTTCTTCATCTGAGAACTTGCAGCATATCGATATTTATCACAATTAAGATCATTTACGCCACATCTAAATCGTACAAGACAGTCTTTTGCTTTTGATTTGATACAGGTATGGCTCAAACTGCACATTTTGCTTAAAGATTCTGCAAGTGGAAAAACTGTTATTCTCCAACAGTTTGTTGTGCCAGTATTGGTGTGAACAGTCTATCAGTCGCTGTTTCAGCTCACTTAAAAAGGATGTCTTATTACCCACCCCTTGTTGTAGCCAAACAAATCCAAATCCGTGCAAAAAGAAACACCGCCTGATCTCATTAGCCCATGTTTCTATGCCCCTCTCATCAAGTTGTCAGTTTAACTGTCTCAAACGCTGCTCTGGGTATTCTATTAACCTCCATTTCTAATAACCGAAACCAGTATTTAACAGCTTTAATTACTGTAGCAACATGCAATGGGTATCTCCCTAACTCTCCATAGATCATGACGTTTGGCTTTTTCTGACTTACTGTTAAAAGTTTCTTGCATGCTTACGTATGTACCTTTTCTATTTCCTTTAGACGGACAGTTCCCCAGATTTCTGCACCATACGTTAAAGCAGGCTGGACTTGCAAATCAAAAAGTTTAAAGAATGTTTTGACATCGAGTTTTCCGAGCCTCCATAACGCTCGATTGATGTCTGTGACTTTTTTCTTTGCTTTGGCTGTAGCATTCTGTACAGCCAAGTTAAATGACAATTTTGTGGTGAGTGTAAATCCAAGGTACGTATACGAATTGACCACTTCTAGTCAAGTTGTCCTTGCATGTACCATTTTTCATTTGCTGCGAGGTAACCCGCTTTTCTGAAAACCATCACTTTTGTTTTCTGTAAGTTCACTTTAAGGCATAATTTGATAGACACTCTCTCCAGTACACCGGGCACAGCTGATTTTGTAGCCCAACTCGGGTATGTGATACCAATGAGATATCATCGGCAAAGAGCTAGGAAAATATTTCCTCTATTACTATTAGCTGTGAAAGCTGAATACCGTGTTTCCCTCCTTTGTAAATTTCGGCTTCTGCAACTTCATCAATAAATAAACAGAAGATCTTGGGACTCAGTAAACATCCTTGTTTTACGCCACATGGGGACTCGAAGAAATATGTATATTCATATCCGCTTCTGACGCAGCATAATACATTTTCATTCATACTCTTTAAGATCTTTACCATTTTTCATGATAACCCCCTTTTTCCTTGTACAGCCCATAAACATCCCCTGTCAACTCTATCGAAAGCTTTTTCGTAGTCGACGAATGCTACATACACTTTCTTTTTCCCACCACTCATGCTCTTTTGTATAGCAGATATTAATGTAAAAATGTGATTAACTGTAGAGTGTCCTGATCTGAAACCTGCTTGATTTTAACAATATTTTCCTCTTTATCCATCCATTTTGTCAGTCTTTTGGTTCAGGATGTGCGCGAACACTTTACGTACAATAATAATCTCTCTCTCTCTCTCTCTCTCTCTCTCTCTCTCTCTCTCTTCACAAATACATGCATGAGCGCTAATGCGTGACCACACGCTCTCTCTCTCACTTTACAAACACATGCATGGGCATGCGCGACTGCCGACCACACGCTTTCTTGTCCGAGAGAGAGAGAGAGAGAAAGAGAGAGAGAGAGAGAATTCAATTCTGGAAATGCCACACTGGAATGCCACGACTTGAAACACCACATGAAGGAATGCAGGTATTCAGAAGCTCAGTGCTGCGACCTGGCCTGCTTCCCTGGCTGGCTGTGTGCCCACACAAATGAGGCGTTAAATTTGAGTTGTATGCCGCTCGTGGCCTTCCTGTTGTAGGGAGGGAGGAAACCGAATAAGTCAGTAACTTGTTTACCTTTTTTTTTCTTTTTTCTTTTTTTCATCCCGGGCCACCACCCGCATAACAGCCTACAATCTATCATCAACAATATCAGTTTTCAGTTCATCACCAGTTAACACGGACAATGCATGTATGGAATTCGGATTGAACAACTGAACGTGTTGTGTGAAGTGATTCGATAAACGGCGAGTTAATCGCCGTGTAGAAATGGTTCAAGTTGAATATGTAACACGTTTTCACTGACCTGTGTTCCAAAGTTTCGCTGATTTTGTTCACGTTCCTTGTCTAAGGTCATTGAAAACTGCGCCTTACTTCTGTTGTTGCCAACAGATTCGCTTCATGAACAAAACAAAATACACAAACAATCAAAAATACTTTAACCAACATTGCTGTCCAGTCTCACTGCTTGAGAACCAAGCAACACTGAAAAATCGTCAGACAGGCATGAATTAATTAATTTCGCGGCTGCTTTGTAGATAAACAGACTGAGGGCAGTCGTGCGTATCGTCTGAGGTGTAGTCTACTTAGATGGTCCCGACGGACGAACCACACAGTCTACTTACCACCTGGACAGATAAAGGTGTGCTGAAATCCACCCCTCCTTGCAGACGAAACCCCCAAGAAGTGGTCGGGCTGGGTCTCCGTAACTCCACCACATACTTTTCGGCTTGATACTCCACGTTGCTCATTTTAAAATTACTCAGCAGCGCTCACAAGCAGGCATCAATCACCAAAATGTTATCCGAAAAAGTGTTCACACTGGCGATGTAGAAGTGTGTCGTCTGCTTGATCTCAAACGGTTGGCTGACACGACCAGTTGTTTCGGCCACTCTCCCTCTCGTGGCAAGGTTTGCGCACGGCACGTTTCAGAAGGTGACGTCACACAACGGGAAATACTTTCAGTCGCTCTCGATGCAAAGGTGGTTTTCAAATAAATACCGCGTGCGTGCATACGTTCGGTGAGATTAGAATATTTTGTGTGGGACGAACGACAGGTTGCGTCAAGTATGGCAGAACCCACGCGATTCCTGTTCTACCACGGTCCAGATTTTCTATGAACCATGGCTGTGTCCGTGACTCTCTCTCTCTCATGCATTCTGTTGCTTTTACAGAAAGCTGATACTGCCTCAGGCGGGGGAGCTTGTTGTAGTCCCTGGTAGTGCGGGGAAAGAAGGAGAGTTTTCTGTCCCTGTACTGTACCAAGTTTCCGTGGTGTACTGTTGATGGTGGGAGTGCCTGGTGTTGTGCTTGGGCTTCTGAAAAGTTGGTGCTCACGTGGTGTCGACGATTATGACTCCAAGGCGGAACTTGTGCATCGTTATCAGGCGGGATCTTTTTCGCCGTTTTTCTGATGGTGCCCAGCTTAGCTGGTGTAGCATTTCTTCCACGCCGGACGTTTGACGGTAGCGATTTACCACCCAGAGACTTTCTCTGAGGTCTGTGTGTTGTTTACTCGGTACGGATCCCAGATCTGGCAGGCATATTCAAGCTGGGGCCGTACTAGTTAAAAGCGCAGTCTTTGATCGAGATGGCGCTGGTCTTCAGATTTCGGCGAAGAAAGCCTAAGGTCTTGTTGGGTTTGCATGCTACGTTGTTAGTGTGTTTTTTCCAGCTGAGGTCGGTGGAAATCGTGACACCGAGGTACTTGGCTTCATTGGAGGATTTTAATGGGTGATCACGCAGTTGGTACGTTGTTTTCCATTTCTTGCCAAAGTGCAGGACTTCACATTTGTCTGGGTGAAATGACATCTTCCATTTCTGTTCCCATTTCGCTGAAGTTTGTCCAAGTCACTGTGCAGAGCGTGTTGATCGGCGGCGTTGTTGATTTCCTTGTGGCATGCCGTGTCATTTGCAAATAGCCGTGCGGTGGATGACAAGCCCTCTGGTAGGTCGTTGATATACAGCAGGAAGAGGCAGGGGCCTAGCACGGAGCCCCGAGGTACTCCCGACTCTACAGGCGCCAACTTGGACGTAGCACTGTCGACAACTGCCTGCCTTCTGTTAGATAGGAAGCTTCGAATCCAGTTGTTAATGTGGCCGGTGATTCCGTAGTGCTGTAGTTTGTAGGTCAGGAGTGAGTGGGTACACCTTGTCGAAGGCTTTTGAAAAATCCATGACTAACATATCAACCTGCATGCCTTTTTCCCTGTTGTATGTAATTTCGTCCATAAGACCTATCAGCTGGCTGACACAGGATCGTTTCTTTCTGAATCCGTGCTGTTCTCTGCAGTAGATGTTGTTTTTCTCCGCGAACGTCATGATTGTGTGCACGATGATGTGCTCCAGGTGTTTCCCAGGTATGTTTGTCAGCGAAATGGGTCTGTAGTTTTCTGGCCTGTAGCGTTCACCTTTTTTAAATATAGGTGAGACGTGGGCTGTTCTCCAATCTTGCGGGACTACCCCTGAGAGGACTGGAAGAGTAGCGTGAGGGACG